>NC_134453.1:43829735-44156085 GCF_030867145.1 Opisthocomus hoazin | reverse complement strand
CCCCCCACACCTGCGATAGCCATTGTGGGAACACTTAGCGGCCACTCCTCCGGCCAAACACCCGTACTTACGATTGTGATCCATTAACCTGTACCACAGGACAGGCTAAGGCTTGTGTATCTCTCATAATGGTGGCAACGTTCCACTGTCCATCTAGGATGGCATCTCTTATAACACCGCTCCAGCGGGCAGGTGTGATCGGTGCTGGAGGCCCAGCTAAACATCTTGGAGAGGAAGCCTCATTTTCCCGGTGGGGGGGGTTGGCAATGATTGACATATGCTGGAACTGCGAGCTCATGTCTTGAAGACTCTGCAAAACTGACTGCAAAAGATCGCACGCTTTTTTTTCTTGCAATTTGTTCTGGCCGCCATCAGAGGGCGTCGGGAGTGGAGACGCCTCGCTGGAAGATGGCAGGGGTGGATAGAGAGGAGGGGCCGATGTTGCAGGCCGCGCCCCAGGAGGGGCCGATGTTGTAAGCCGCGCCCCTTCTCCCTCCCCCTCTGGGGGTGGTACTAGCCGCTCCTCCCCTCTTCCGGAAGGCAGCCGCTCCTCCCCTCTTCCGAAAGACAGTCGCACTTCTGCGCCCGACTCCTCCCCTCTCCCCGGGGGCGGTCGTACTACCGCGTCCGGCTCGCATTTCGAGTTGATCTCTCTAGCGGCAACTTCCGGTGGGCCCCCCCCTCTGTGCCCAGACCGGAATCACGCTCCGCACTCGCTCGAATCTCGGCAATTGTGTTACAAGTGATCCCAGTCATCCCTCTAACGGCAGGTAGCCCGAAAACCCGTGCTAATGTCCCAGGCTTAGGCGCGTGATCTTTCCCGGGCTCCGGAGCTAGCATCTGAGCTGCAGCACACGCCACCTCTCGTTCAGCTTTCATGGCTTTTAAGGTCTGTAATACTCTTCGCCAGAGCTCGTGGACGGCTTTTATCTCCTTTTCCTCCTTTTCCTCCGCGGTTATTGTCCTTTCCCACATCGTCTCTCCTAACTCTTGCCATTCCGAGACGGAAAACAGTAGCGGGGTATCCGCAAAGTGACCCCATCGTTGCCCCAGTTTAATCAACTTCATGAGTTGCTTTGCCGTTGCGTCTATTCCTCTCTTAGAGAGCATACCGACGAGCAACGTTGCCGCAGCATCCACCTCCATGCCTGTGACCACGGCCTCCATGTTAAAATTTAGCTGCGCCAGGCAGCCCCAGTGTGGCTCGAAAATTCCTGGGAGTCGGCCGTCCGTGTCTGCCCTGCGCATTCGCACCCTGGCAGGACCCTCCCAGCCATTGTTCCCACGCCCCCTCTCTAGCTGCTCACCGCAGACCGAGGGACTCCTGCAGGGAAACTGTCCATCCTCTGCTACCAAATGTTGGCATGGGTTACGGATCC
This sequence comes from Opisthocomus hoazin, assembly GCF_030867145.1. Classification (NCBI taxonomy): domain Eukaryota; kingdom Metazoa; phylum Chordata; class Aves; order Opisthocomiformes; family Opisthocomidae; genus Opisthocomus; species Opisthocomus hoazin. The sequence continues at coordinate 44,154,706 of NC_134453.1, read as the reverse complement.
GTTGTAATGATGTGACCCCAATATGAGTATGATCGTTCACCTTTATTAGTCAGCAAAAACAAGGTTTATATAGCAAAACTATTACAGCATCTGAATGGTTAAACCCCCAACCCATATATAGGCAAAACTACTGCAACTCGTTGTGATTGGTGCAGAGCTGCATCTCGAAGTGAAAACAGTACTGTGGCAGGAAACAACAACATGGCAGAAAGGAAGTGACAGTGTGGCAGGAAACGGTGACGTTCCCCCTGCTCCAGTGTCCCAAGCTCGTCGCTCTGCCTTCCCAGTAGGGTTCCGTGTCAGCCGCTCCCAAGGTTCACTTCCGGATCGGAACCTGGGTTGCTCAACGCACCAAACTATGTCCCCTCTCGTCCAGCCAGGACTCCACAACCGAGTAGAACAAATAATTAAAAAAAGTTTTAATCTTTGCCATAACAAGTGAAAGGAGATCAAAGCAGGCTGATGAATAAATAGAAAATACTGAATCTTCTCACAAACACAGCACGCCAGCATGCCGTACCAAAAGAATCACAATAAATCTTCCATCTCTGTGCCAGACTGCTCCCTGGCCAAGAAAGTCAGGATTGAACAAAAAAAACACTAACAAAAATAAAAGTTATGTCCATCTTCCAAATATTCTCAGTTTAAATAGAAAATTTACACTATATTTAAACTGGCAATATACCCATATAATTTGGTCCTCAAAATTCTTTGTGTTACTAAAAGTTTACATGTTATTGGACTGCCAGAAAGCACATATACATCTTTATAATTACCTCTTGGTCTCCACAAACAGTATTCCATTATATTTTTCTAGTACACAGCTGAATACAGCAGTTTTGAAATTCAGGAATGCCAGCAACCAATTAGGCTGGCATAAACCTTGTCTAGCATATAAAGCAAAACCAAGCTGCAAATGCTAAAGCATAAAAGCCAAATCAATCTGCAGAGAGTTGTTGAAGGCAATGTCCCTAATTTCCGGTGCATTTTCTGGAGTTGGTATCAAAATCTGAAATGTAAACATGTTCGTGTAAACACGAATGAGCGTTATGACAAACTGAAATAGGAACAAGTGATTTGAGGAAGACAATCTTCACACACATCTCAAAAACAAAAGAAGAAAGTAGAGTCATAATGCTGATACACCAATTCTTCACTCGGTGTTTCTTTAATTTTTATTGCCGCTCCTCAAACGATTAGAATTCACCTTACAGGCAAAACTTTTTTTGGGAAGTCAGTCCATTACTGTAGAACTCAGAACTAATGGAGAAGTTTGAAAAGGCTATTATTTGTGTAAATAAGTTCTGTCATACATTGTGTATCATCTGGCTTATCTCCTACTGATTAGAGTATGCAGAAAATATTGCTGCAAATACAGCAGTAAGATAACACAAATGTATGCAAAACCATCACTTTACAATCACCTTATACACATATGTTACGATATTCTCACCCCTATCAATACAAGTGAAGAATAGAAACTCTCCATTCCCTCTCTTCCTAGTCATCTTATAAAAATTTGACAAACGGAAGCAAGCAAGCATAAATATCTGCAGAAATAGCAGATAAATCCCCCCTATTGTAAGAGTTCCTAGGCTAGCTATTGGTACAGAAAAAAGGTTTAGGAAGCAGTAGCAAAGCAAATAACCAGGCTAAATCAAACATTTTGACTAACCCTCAACGTAGGCAGCAATGGCAAACTGATAGAAATACCAAGCTGTACTTAGATCCTTACCTCTAAGCAAAATGAACGTTTTTCTACCTGCAAAACCTCAAAACCATCACAGTTCTGTAGCAGTGATCAATGACAGTACTAAAGCCATGGCCTTTTCATTTCTTAATACTTTTCAGAAACTTAAGTTATCAGTGTTTGTACTGGGTTTGAGTGGCAAGGTTTTGGTAGCAGGAGAGCTACAGGGGTGGCTTCTGTGAGAAGCTGCTAGAAACTTCCCCTATATCTGATAGGGCCAGTGCCAGCCAGCTCCAAGACGGACCCACCATTGGCCAAGGCCGAGCCAATCAGCAACTGTGGCAGTGCCTTTGTGATAACATGTTTAAGAAGGGGGAAAAACCTGCGTAATGGCAATTGCAGCAGGAGACAGGAGTGAGATTATGTGAGATAAATAACTCTGCAGACACTAAAGTCAGTGAAGAAGGAGGGGGAGGAGGTGCTCCAGGCGCTGGAGCAGAGATTGCCCTGCAGCTTGTGATGAAGACCATGGTGAGGCAGGCTGTCCCCTTGCAGCCCATGAAGGACCCCATGCCAGAGCGGGTGCAGAGTGTGAGCCTGTGGGAAGCCTGCACTGGAGCAGGCTCCTGGCAGGACCTGGGGCCCCATGGAGAGAGGACCCCATGTTGGAACAGGTTTGTTGCCAGGACTTGTGACTCCGTGGGGGACCCATGGTAGAGCAGTTCGTGAAGAACTGCAGCCTGTGGGAAGGAGTCATGTTGGAGAAGTTCGTGGAGGACTGTCTCCCGTGGGAGGGACCCCATGCTGGAGCAGGGGAAGTGTGTGAGGAGTCCTCCCCCTGAGTAGGAAGGAGCAACAGAACCAACGTGTGATGCACTGACCGCAACTCCCATTCCATGTCCCCTTGCGCTGCTCAGGGGGAGGAGGTAGAGAAACTTGTGAGTAAAGTCAAGCCCGGGAAGTAAGGAGAGGTGGGTGGAAGGTGTTTTTTGAGGTTTGGTTTTATTTCTCATTATCCTGCTCTGATTTGATTGGTAATAAACTAATTTTCCCAAGTCGAGTCTGTTTTGCCCATCATGACAATTGGTGAGTGATCACCCTGTGCTTATCTCGACCCACGAGTCTTCTGTTATATTTTCTCTCCCCTGTCTAGTTGAGGAGGGGGAGTGATAGAGTGGCTTTGGTGAGCACCTGGCGTCCAGCCAGGGTCAACCCACCACACTCATGCAAAACTTTTGTGAAGTCTTGGAAATATCTTTGAGCAGTAATAATTAAAAATTTACACCCAGGCTCTGGATAAGGCTATAGAGAAGAAAGGTTCATCATTTCCACTATGACCCTCTCATTCCTCCCCACAAAACAGCAACAGGACACTGCCTTCCAGTGCTAACCTATCACCATCATACAGTTGATGGTGAACAACTCATATAGTTTAGTCTGGTCAGCTCAAACCCAGACAATTATTTTTAGCAGGATATCGTGGCTTAACCCCAGCTGGTAACTAAGCACCAGACAGCCACTCGCTCACTCCCCTTCTTCCCCCTGTGTGGGATGGGGACGAGAATGGGAAAAAAGTAAAAACTCGTGGGTTGAGATAGAGAGTTTAATAGGAAAGCAAAGGAAGACATAATAAAAATAATAATCATACATACAAAACAAGTGATGCACAAATGCAATTGCTTACCACCCGATGAACAATACCCAGCTCTTCCCAGAGCATCAATCGATGCCCCCCGGCCAACTCTCCCAGCTTATATACTGAGCATGATGTCATATGTAATAGAATATCTCTTTGGCCAGTTTGGGTTAGCTGTCCTAGCTGTGTCCCCTCCCAGCTTCTCATGCACTGGACAGGCAAGGCCAGCACGAGAAGCTGAAAAATCCTTGACTGCCGAGCAACAACTGAAAACATCAGTATGTTATCAACACTATTCTCATGCCAAATCCAAAACACAGCATTACACCAGATACCAAAAAGAAAATTAAGTCTATCCCAGACGAAACCAGGACACAGAACCAGGCTATGGCAATGTTAATGGGACCAATATTCAGCAAAGGAAACTCACAGCTTATATTAAATCCTCTGAATTTACGACTTCTTTAGGAGTACAAATGTATTATATTAGCTCAGGCAATAGTCTGGTCTTAGTTTTTCCGAGTGAATCCAGTCTGTCCAGATCCTTCTGCAGAGCCTTCCTACCTGGACAGACTGGATCGATGGGCCAAGGTCAATTGTATGAGGTTCAACAAGGCCAAATACCGGGTCCTGCACTTGGGTCACAACAATCCCATGCAACACTACAGGCTTGGGGAGGAGTGGCTGGAAAGCTGCCCAGTGGAAAAGGACCTGGGGGGTGTTGGTCCACAGCCAGCTGAACATGAGCCAGCAGCGCGCCCAGGTGGCCAAGAAGGCCAATGGCATCCTGGCTTGTATCAGGAATAGAGTGGCCAGCAGGAGTAGGGAGGTGATCGTGCCCCTGTACTGGACACTGGTGAGGCTGGTGAAGGGTCTAGAGAACAAGTCTCATGAGGAGTGGCTGAGGGAACTGGGGCTGTTTAGTCTGGAGAAGAGGAGGCTGAGGGGGGACCTTATCGCTCTCTACAACTACCTTAAAGGAGGTTGTAGCGAGGCGGGTGTTGGTCTCTTCTCCCAGGTAACCAGCGATAGGATGAGAGCCAATGGCCTGATGCTGCATCAGGGGAGGATTATATGGGATTTTAGGAAAAATTTCTTCACTGGAAGAGTGGTCAGGCATTGGAACAGGCTGCCCAGGTAAGTGGTGGAGTCACTATCCCTGGAGGTGTTCAAAAACCGTGTAGAGGTGGCACTTCGGAATATGGTTTAGTAGGAATGGTAGTGTTGGGTGGATGGTTGGACTCGATGATCTTAGAGGTCTTTTCCAACCTATGATGATCCAATGATTCTATACCTCTGCAGAGCCTTCCCACCCTCAAGCAGAATGACACTCCCGCCCAGCTTGGTGTCATCTGCAAACTTACCGAGGGAGCACTCAATCCCCTCATCCAGATCATTGATAAAGATGTTAAACAAGACCGGACCCAAAACTGAGCCCAGGGGAACACCACTCGTGACTGGCCACCAGCTGGATTTAACTCCATTCACTACCACTCTCTGGGCTCGGCCATTCAGCAAGTTCTTTACTCAGTGAAGAGTACACCCATCCAAACCATGGGCAGCTACTTTCTCCAGGAGGATTCTGTGGGAGACAGTGTCAAAGGCCTTACTAGAGTCCAGGTAGACAACATCCACAGCCTCCCCCTCATCCACGAGGGAGGTCACCTGGTCATAGAAGGAGATCAGGTTGGTCAAGTAGGACCTGCCTTTCATGAACCCATGCTGGCTGGGCCTGATCCCCTGGTTGGCCTTCACATGCCTGGTGAAGCGCACTCAAGATAACCTCCTCCATAATCTTCCCTGGCAACAAGGTCAGGCTGATAGGCCTGTAGTTCCCTGGATCCTCCTTCCGGCCCTTCTTGTAGGTGGGTGTCACATTGGCAAATCTGCAGTCAACTGGGACCTCCCCGATTAGCCAGGACTGCTGATAGATGATGGAGAGTGGCTTGGCCAGCTCCTCGCCAGTTCCCTCAGCACTCTTGGATGGATCCCATCCAGCCCCACAGTCTTGTGAGTGTCCAGGTGGCATAGCAGGTCGTTAACTGCTTCCTCCTGGATTATGGGAGGTTTGTTCTGCTCTCCTTCCCTATCTCCCAGCACTGGGGGCTGACTACCCTGGGAATAACCAGTCTGAATATTAAAGACTGAGGCAAAGAAGGCATTAAGTACCTCAGCCTTTTCCTCATCCTTGTTGGCAATGTTTCCCCTCGCATCCAGTAAGGGATGGAGACTCTCCTTGGCCCTCTTTTTGTTGTTGATGTATTTGTAAAAACTTTTTTTGTTGTCCCTTACACCAGTGGCCAGCCTCAGTTCTAGCTGGGCTTTTACATTTCTAATTTCCTCTCTGCATGACCTAACAAGACCCCTTACTCCCCTTGAGTCGCCTGCCCTCTCTTCCATAGGTGGTAGACCCTCCTTTCTTTCCTGAGTCCCAGCAAGAGCTCCCTGTTCAGCCAGGCTGGTCATCTTCCCCGTCGGCTCGTCTTGCAGCACATGGGGACAGCCTGCTCCTGTGCCTTTAAGACTTCCTTCTTGAAGAATGTCCAGCCTTCCTGGACCCCTTTGCCCTTCAGGACTCTCTCCCAGGGGACCCTCTCAACCAGCATCCTGAACAGGCCAATGTCTGCCCTCCAAAAGTCCATGGTGGTGGTTTTGTTGACACCCCTCTTTACCAAGAACTGAGAACTCTATCATTTCATGGTCGCTAAGCCTAAGACAGCCTCCGACCACCACATCTCCCACCAGTCCTCCTCTGTTTGTAAACAGCAGGTCAAGCAAGGAACCTCCCCTGGCAGGCTCACTTACCAGCTGCGTCAGGAAGTTATCTTCCACACACTCCAGGAACCTCCTTGACTGTTTCCTCTCTGCTGTGTTGCATTTCCAGCAGATGTCCGGTAAGTTGAAGTCCCCCATGAGAACAAGGGCTAGCAATTGTGAGACTTCTGCCAGCCTCTTGCAGAAAACTTCATCTACCTCTTCATCCTGGTTGGGTGGTCTATAACAGGATGTCTGCCCCAGCAGGATGTCTGCCTTGTTGACTTTCCCCCTCATCTTCACCCATTCAACCTTGTCGTCACAATCGTCAAGCTCTATGCAATCGAAGCAGTCCCTAACATACAGAGCCACCACACCGCCTCTCTTTCCTCACCTATCCCTTCAGAAGAGCTTATAGCCATCCATTGCAGCACTCCAGTCATGAGTTTCTGTGATGGCGACCTGAGCCTGGTTACTGAGCCTGGTTATATCCCTTTCCCCCTTCCCCCTTCGAACCTAGTTTAAAGCCCTCTCAATGAGCCCTGCCAACTCATGAGCGAGAATCCTTTTTCACCTTTGAGACAGATGGACTCCGTCTGTCACCAGCAGGCCCGGTGCCATGTGAACCTCCCCATGATCAAAGAAACCAAATTCCACCTGCAGCACAAGCCTCTGAGCCACTTGTTAATCAGTTGACTTTTTCTGTTCCTTTCAGTGCTCTTCCCTGCCACTGATGGGATGGAGGAAAACACCACCTGTGCCACTGGTCCTTCAACCAATCACCCCAGTGCCCTGAAGTCCCTTTTGATGGCCTTGGGACTTCTCTCTTCAATCTCATCACCGCCAACCTGCATAACCAAGAGGGGATAATAATCAGAGGGTCTCACCAGATGAGTGAGTTTCCTAGCAACATCCCTAACCCGGAACCCAGGGTGGCAGCAGACTTCCCTGTGGGATGGGTCTGGTTGGCATATTGGGCCCTCTGTTCCCCTCAGAAGGGAATCACCTTTGACAGTTACCCTCCTTTTTTTCTTAGCCAGGGCAGTCATAATACGTGGGGCTGACTGACTCGTCCTAAGCAACCCCCTGCATGGACCTTCACCCACATCGTCATTGGCCAGTCCCTCACATTCCAGAGCCCCATATCTGTTGCTTAAGGGCAATTGGGAAGGTGAGGGAGGCCAGGAGGGGATTCGCCTACCTCCCAGAGCAGGGACCCATTTTCATTCCCCCCTGTCTCTTAGGGCCCCTCTTTCTGCTTGGTGGCAAGAGGGTAGGGAATCCTCTGCTTCTTGTGGAGTCACCTCCTGCTGCCTTGGCTTCAGGGATGGCAGGGAGTAGCTCCACCAGTTGATCTCCCTCTCACACTCTCTGATGCTCCTTAACCTCTCCACTTCCTCTTTCAGCTCTGCCACAAGGCTGAGCAGGTCATTCACCTGCTCGCACCAAACACAGCTGTTGTCTCTGCTGTCCTCCGGTACGAGTGCCAGGCTGAGGCACTCCCCCTTCTGGGTTGCCATACTCATTCTGGCAATGGCTTTCATGTGAGTGGAAACCATGGCTAGGTCTTCTCATGGGAGGGCGATGTCCACTAGTCGGGTTACCCTTCAGAGCCAGGAAGGGGACTGCACCCTGCCCGCACACCCTGCCTGCGCGAACTGCCGTGCCAGCTGCCATGCCACGCCCTTCTGACGCACCACAGCCTGTTTGCCTGCCCTGTTCGCCACACACCTGGTCACTCGCTCTCCCTGGGGGCTGCTCTTATATGTGAGGGGGGTTTGGCCACCCTCACTCTTCTCCCCGCCCACGCTGAGTCAGAGCTGCTGTTTGCCAGGAGCTCCCTCTTTCCTGCTCGGGGCAGGGGGAGGGGTTGGGGGATGGGGTATTCTCTCTCTCCCGGCATTTATGCCACCACGGTTTTGCCGATTTAGTAAGCGTCCCTCAGTGTGAACCTCCACTCTGGAGCCCTTCACCTCAGTGCATTCAAATGAAATGGCTGGCATGCTGGGTTTTAAACTGCTGCCATCACTCTTGTGACTCTAGGTGAACCTGCTTTAACAGGAGGGTTGGACTACATGTTCTCTAGAGGTCCCTTCAGCCCCTACCATTCTGTTAGTTGAACTACCCTCATTATAATACTAAAAATCACACCCCCTGAGCTGGAGACCCCAGCCCGAGCAAAGACCATTACTCACGGAGCATCCCCAGTGAATTTTAGGAACACTACATCTTTAAACGGAGACGAGATATGTAAGGACCAATGGGGAAAGAGAGTGATTAAATGTAACTGTAAAAGTACTGATAACTGTTGCTCAAAATGTATAAATGTTTACTGCATGTTAGCCAAAGTGTGCTTGTCCTGCTGCTTGTGTGTGCTGGTGCTTGTGAGTGTGCTTGTGCTTGATTTGTGGAAAACTACTGAGCACCCAGGCTTGCAACCCTGAAATCAAGCTCCTTGGCATGCACCCACCACCAGAGGATCCCAGCCACCAGGAGAGACTGTTGCTGGATCCAAGAGTGGTGATATCTTTTCTCTTATTTTTTCCTTTTGTTTTCCTCTCTCTCTCTCTGTCTCTGAATTTCTAGGCACATAAGGGTAATGTTGTTGTAAGTTTGTCAATATCTGCTATATTTTTAGTTTGTTGTAAGTTTTGCCAAATCAATATCCATTCTAACCCCACTGTGTTAAAAGTAATGTTATGAAGTTGCAAAGTTACTATCTTTTGTAATCTCACTGAATTCCAAGTAAAGCTTTGTTTGTAGTTGAGCCTTTTGGGTCATTGTTGTGACTCCTGGGTACCACGCAGAGAACTGAAAAAGATCACCTCCCCTTACCCACCAAGTAGGACGGGACAGGGCCACACCAGTGCAGTGTAGAGTAGGACAATAACCTCCCTCGACCAGCTAGCTATGCTGTGCTTCATGCACCCCAGGATCTGGTTGACCCTTTTGGCTGCCAGGGCACACTGTTGACTCATATTCAACTTGCCATCAACCTAAACCCCCAGATCTCTCTCCACGGGGCTGCTCTCCAGCCTCTCATCCCCCAGTTTGTATGTAAAATCAGGATTACTCCGTCCCAGGTGGAGAATCTTGCTCTTATTAAATTTCATACAGTTGATGATTGCCCAGCTCTCTAAGTCTGTACAGATCTCTCTGTAAGGCCTCTCTACCTTTTGAGGAAGTCCACAGCTCCTCCTAGTTTAGCATCGTCAGCAAACTTACTTAATATACATTTGACTCCTGCATGCAGATCATTTATTATGCATTAAAGAGCACTGGCCCTAAAATTGAGGCCTGGGGAACCCCACTGGTGACTGGCCACCAGTCTAATGTAACCCCGTTTACTATAACTTTTTGAGCCTGATTCATCAGCCAATTGCTAACCCATCGTATTATGGACTTGTCTAGCTGTATGCTGGACATTTTTCCCAGAAGGGTACTGTAAAAGACAGTATCAAAAGCTTTTGCTAAAATAAAAAAAACCCCACATCTACTGGCTTCCCTTGGTCAACTAGATGGGTGACCTTGTCATAAAAGGAAATTGACTTAAGCAGGACTTTCCCCTCATGAACCCGTGCTGGCTATGACCAATGACTGCATTGTCTCTCAAGTGTTTTTCAGTAACTCCAGAATAACTTTCTCCATAATTTTACCAGGCACTGAAGTGAGACTGACAGGTCTGTAACTACCAGGGTTTTCCTTCTAGCATGACAGCACTCAGCGGTGATGTGACTTCATTCAGGCCACGGTAGTCTATTGTCAGTCTCCACTCTCCAGTAGATTTTCTCACTGGCCATATGGGACTCTTAAAGGGTGAGCAACTTTTACTGATCACTCCTTGACTCTCCAGCTGGCAGATCAGCTGGTGAATGGGGATAAGGGAGTCTCGGTTAGTGCGATATTGTCGCCGGTGCACCATTGTGGTCGCGATTGGCACCTGTTGTTCTTCAACCCTCAGCAACCCCAGAATGGAAGGATCCTCCGAGAGACCAGGCAAAATGGACAGCTCTTTAATTTCTTCCGTCTCCACAGCAGCTATGCCAAAAGCCCACTGATACCCCTTTGGGTCCTTGAAATACCCTCTCCTAAGATAGTCTATGCCAAGGATGCATGGAGCCTCAGGGCCAGTTAAAACGGGGTGCTTCTGCCACTCCTTCCCAGTGAGGCTCACTTCAGCATCCAATACAGTCAGCTCTTGGGACCCCCCCCTTTCCCTGGGGGACACCACTAGTTACAGGCCTCCAACTAGACTCAGCGCCGCTGACGACAACCCTCTGAGTTCTGCCATTCAGCCAGTTCTCAATCCACCCCACCGACCACTCATCCAGCCCACACTTCCTGAGCTTCCCTAGGAGGATGTTATGGGAGACAGTGTCAAAAGCCTTGCTGAAGTCGAGGTAGACAACATCCACAGCTCTCCCCTCATCTACCCAGCCAGTCATGCCATGGTAGAAAGCTATCAGATTGGTCAAGCATGATTTCCCCTTAGTGAATCCATGTTGACTATTCCTGATAACCTTCTTTTCCTCCACTTGCTTGATGATGACCTCCAGAATGAGCTGCTCCATCACCTTTCCCGGGATGGAGGTGAGGCTGACCGGCCTGTAGTTCCCTGAGTCCTCCTTCTTGCCCTTTTTGAAGATTGGAGTGACATTGGCCTTTCTCCAGTCCTCGGGCACCTCTCCTGTCCTCCAGGACCTCTCAAAGATGATGGAGAGTGGCTCAGCAATGACATCCGCCAGCTCCCTCAGCACTCGTGGGTGCATTCCATCGGGGCCCATGGATTTGTGGACGTCCAGATCGCTTAAGCGATCCCTCACACAGTCCTCCTCGACCAAGGGAAAGTCATCATGTAGGCTTCCTCTCTTGCCTCCAGGGCCTGGGATTCCTGAGGGCCTGCCTTGGCACTGAAGACTGAAGCAAAGAAGGCATTCAGTAACTCTGCCTTCTCTGCATCCTCTGTCACCAGGACACCCGTCTCATTCAACAGCGGTCCCACATTGTCCCTAGCCTTCCTTTTGCTGCTGATGTAGTTGAAGAAGCCCTTCTTGTTGTTTTTGACATCCCTTGCCAGCTTCAATTCCAGGTGGGCTTTGGCCTTCCTCGTTGCATCCCTGCACGCTCTGACCACATTCCTGTACTCTTCCCAAGTGGCCTGTGCCTCTTTCCACATTCCATGGACCTTTCTCTTCCTCCTGAGCTCCGCTAGAAGCTCCTTGTTCAACCATGCTGGTCTTTTGTCTCCTTTTCTAGATTTCTTTCTCAGGGGGATGCACTGCTCCTGAGCATGGAGGAAGCGATGTTTAAAGAGCGACCAGCACTCTTGGACCCCCCTGCCTTCGAGAGCCCTGGCCCACGGGATTCCTCCCAGTAGCTCCTTGAAGAGGCCAAAGTTAGCTCTCCTGAGGTCCAAGGTTTTGATCCTACTTATCGCCCTGCTTCCTCCACGCAGGATCCTGAACTCAACCATTTCATGGTCACTGCAGCCGAGTCTACCTCCGACCTTCACATCCTCCACCAGTCCCTCTTTGTTTGTTAGTACAAGGTCCAGCAGCGCGCCTTTCCTTGTTGGTTCCTCCACCACTTGCATCAGAAAGTTATCATCGATGCTCTGCAGGAACCTCCTGGTCTGTGTGTGTCTAGCTGTGTGGTCTTCCCAGCTGATGTCAGGGTGGTTGAAGTCCCCCATCAGAACCAGGGCCTGTGACTGTGAGGCTGCTTGCAGCTGACTGTAGAAGGCCTCATCAACTTCCTCCTCCTGGTCAGGTGGCCTGTAGTACACACCCACAATAACATCACCCATATGAGGCTGTCCCTTAATTCTAACCCACAAGCTCTCAACTCATTCTTCATCTGCCCCCAGGCAAAGCTCAATGCATTCCAGTTGCTCCCTCACATATAGAGCAACTCCACCACCTTGCCTTGTTGGTCTGTCTTTCCTAAAGAGTCTGTAGCCATCCATGACAGCATGCCAGTCATGCGAGCTGTCCCACCACGTTTCTGTGATGGCGACCAAGTCGTAGCCGTCCTGCTGTATAATGGCTTCCAGCTCCTCCTGTTTATTGCCCATGCTGCGTGCATTGGTGTAGACACACTTGAGCTGGGCTGTCAATCTCACCCCTGACCCTGGCACGCCAAGCCTGGGCTCATCCCTAGTGAGCTGGACAATGTCCCCTTCCCCCTTCGAACCTAGTTTAAAGCCCTCTCAATGAGCCCCGCCAGCTCGTGGCCAAGAATCCTTTTTCCCCTTTGAGATAGCTGGACTCCGTCTGTCGCCAGCAGGCCCGGTGCTGTGTATACCTCCCCATGATCAAAGAAACCGAAATTTGACTGATGTCACCAGTCCCTTAGCCACCTGTTAATCACGTGAGCTTTCCTGCCCCTTTCAGTGCTCTTCCCTGCCACTGATGGGATGGAGGAAAACACCACCTGTGCCCCTGACCCCTCAACCAGTCGCCCCAGTGCCCTGAAGTTCCTTTTGATGACCTTGGGACTTCTCTCTGCGACCTCGACCCCGCCAACCTGCATTACCAAGAGGGGGTAATAATCAGAAGGCCGCACCAGACCAGGGAGTTTCCTAGCAACATCCCTAACCCAGGGAGGCAACAGACTTCCTTGTTCCTATCCTATGAAAATGTTAAGGTGAACTGGGAAGTTCAATTCATAAATGCAGTACAGAACATACAAACATAACCCAAAATTGAATCAGAAACTTGGAGTATTAGAATAGAATAGACTATTTCAGTTGGAAGGGTTCTATAATGATCATCTAGTCCAACTGCCTGACCAATTCAGGGCTGACCAAAAGTTAAAGCATGTTGATAAGGACGTTGTCCAAATGCCTTTCTATTGGATTTGTGTGGCAAGGTCTGGGGTTAATTTCCACAAGAAGCTGGGAAGGCTTACCCAAACTAGCCAATGAAAGGGGATATTCGATACCATGTGACATTATGCTCAGTATTTAAGTGGGGGAGCTGGCCGGAGGAGGGTAATTTGCTACTCAGGAGGAAGCTGAGTATCGGGCCGTGAGAAAATTGCACTCTGTATATTCTTTTTATCAGTATTATTGTTGTTATTTTCTCCTCTCTTTGATGTTCTGTTAAGCTGGTTTTATCCCAACCTATGAGTTTTGCATTTTTGTCCCGATTCTCCTCTCCATCCCACTGGCGGGGGGGGGAAGGAATGAGAGAGCGACTGCGTGGTTTTTTGCTGCCAGCTGGGGCTAAACCACAACAGCCTCTTAAACAGGCATGGGGCATCGACCACCTTTCTAGGAAGCCTGTTACAGTGTTTGACCCTCTCAGTAAAGAAATGCTTCTTAATGTCCAGTCTAAACCTCCCCTGACGCAGCTTTGAATTGATACCCGTAAATGTATAATTTCCACTTACTAGAGTGATTGTAATTAAACTAAAGTAGATCCTTTCTGTTTTGAGAAGGCAGGAAAGCTCTAAGATAAAGAGATTGTATTTAACCTGAAATTACAGGGTGTTTGGCACGCACGTTTGGAGGAGAGATCACCCGTGTGCCCGGCACCGTAATAAAGAATACCTGCTTAATATCCTTTCGACTGTTGAGTCTTCAACTCCGGCTTTTCACGGCATCAGAACCGTTCCCACGCATCCTGTCACTGGATACCAGGGAGAAGAGATCAGCACCTCCCTCTCCACTTCCCCTCCTCAGGAAGCTGCAGAGAGCAATGAGGTCACCCCTTAGCCTCCTTTTCTCCAAACTAGACAACCCCAGAGTCCTTAGCTCCTCCTCATAGGACATTCCTTCCAGCCCTTTCACCAGCTTTGTTGCCCTCCTGTGGACTCCTGTCGACAAGTCTGGGAAACCTGAAAGCAACTTATGCCTGATGCAACCAGAACTGCCACTAAGTAAAAACAATAAGCTATACTGAAAGCAGCATTATTTGAATAAAGCAAAATAAAAACCTCCACTACTACATTTAAGCCTTTAAGCAGCAAAATACCTCTTTCTTTTTTCAAGAGTCAAATATAAGATCAGACTCAGTGATACTGAACAAGACCCCATTCCATAAAAAAAATGTATAAAATTATCAAGTGGCTTAATTACTAAATCTAACTGATAATTCACATTTTTCTAAAATGTCACGAAGTTTTGGGTATAACACACAGTTATACAGAGCTATCTTCAAGAACCTCTACTTACCTGTTTTAACTAAGCAATTCTAAAATTAACTTGGGTACCTAGCAAATTAAAAGAACAACTGAATTTAGACTGTAACAGTAGAGTTATCAAGTGTCTTCTAGGTATGTTCTGCTCATGTAAATGATTCAGTGCACTATAGACATTCAAAAAAAAAAAAAAAAGCATAAGTCTGATAAATTCATTCCCTTTTCCGGGAAAGGTAATTCTAATGTAATTTTTCACACAGCTTTATTACCTTTTGTCTAACAAATGTAAAATCTAGTTTTACATATTTAGCAACGACCAAATTCAAAGATGGCAAAATCAACTCCACAGAACACTCTTCAACAGAGAAATGGCAATGCCATCTTCTTAACACCCTCCCAGAGAACTACCTGTGGCTGCTTTATTTCCCAGGAGTGATTACAGGGCACAGAGAAGAGTAGCACAAGACAAGAAGATCTGGCCCTGTATTCTGCTTCACATGGTGGTTCCACTTGAGAAAAGCATTTAACATGGCAGGTGTACTTCACTGTCTTCTAGTAAATCAATGGTTTATGGATGTTTTAAGCCACAATTTACCTGTTTATCATGATACTTTCTGGGGATATGCACAAAACACATTTCCAGGGCATCAGACACAGTCACTACTGTCTCATAGCTAAGCACTTACTACAGAATTCAAAATGTCCCTTTACAGAGGTCAATGTTGTAGGAAAATCATGTCAACCACCTGTCTGTCTTTCTATTGGGAACACTATAGTAAGCTATAGGCTTCAAGTGAAAACAAAAAATAGCACTCAAACAGCAGTATAACAACTGTGAACATTTTAAAGAGAGGAATGAGGACAGAAAAAGAAGAAACAGTGCATGTTCCTGTACATATACAACATGAACAGGTTTGCGGATATAACTAACAGCAATTTAAGACAATCTACATCTGGATTACCATAGTTTTAGATCCCTACCCTCCCTCACTTCCCTCCAAAACATTTAACAAAAAACTAACACTGATGCAGTGGACAGACAAAAGCAGCCCAGAGTTAAACATCTTAAGCAGCTGTGGAATCACACCAATAGTCAAAATTAACTGTAGCTAACTTAATTATGATGAGTGTCTAACAGTCTTAAGTAAGTATCAAAATCTCTACCAAAACCCAGGAAAAACTGGTCCACACACTGTAGCTAGGAACATTTGTTTTAGTGTCTATGTTCAGTTCAGTATTAAGAACAATTTAAATAAAATCCCAAATACCAAGTCACAATAAAACCCGAAGGTTTGGGATATACAACCGCAAGCAAGTTTTTAAAAATGACATTAGAAGGAACTGTAACTATTCCCTCGAAAAAACTAAAAAGAAATGCAAGGAAACATTTACTTCTGAAAAGACACAAGCAGTAAAACTGGAAAACAGATAAGCTTTCAAGCAAGCAAAAAGAATTACTCATATACCTGAAAGCTTGTTCATGTTTTTGAAATAGATGAACAGAAATAACAAAAATTGTATTACAGCTCCGTAAAAACCTTCTACCCTACATCTGTAAATACACACTGAAAGCATCTAGGCTTCAGAATAACTCTAACTATGCTACAGAGGCATTATGAGAAATTGATTATTAAAAGCCAATGTCTTCTTAAAAACTCTTTCATTCTAATTTTAAACTACAAACACCATCACGCTTGACCATATATTTTGTTTACTACACATTCTCACTACTGGACAAAGTTAAGATTGCTTGGGAGACCTTACTGTGGACTTCCGTATCTTACTTTTTGCATTACGTTAGAAATTTAACTTTATTCAAATCTGAAAAATTAACATAAACCTTTAATTTATCAAAAGTCATTAAATTCTTTTCCTCTGTGACTCAACATATTGTGAATATTTATAGTGAACACCCTATTTTAGTGTTCACAATGAGTTGACCACAGCATTCTCTTCCTGATCCCAGGAGTCCAGTCATACAGTATGGTGAGGAAGACAAGATAATCCAACAAACAATTAAGATGGGAAAAAAGTTTAAAAAGAAAAATCAAACTTTATAAGCAGTAAATGTTTATACAGGAAGAACTTAAACAAGAACACTGTAATGAAGCAAATTTACTCCATTCACAAAAAAAAAAAAAAAAATCACAGTGGCACATCCCACAGGTCAAGCTGTTAAGAGAGAAGCCACTGCCCGAGAATCCACACATGATTCAAGGAGTCACACACACACCACCCAAGACTTTAAATGCTAGGATCAGAATCCCTTCACGGCAGGTGACTCCAGTGAGCCAACGGGTGCCCCTTTTCAACTCCTCACACACACACACTCACTGTCAGGTGCATCCTTATCCCTCAGGCTCCACCCTAGGTTTCCCGAAGCAGAGTCTCCAACACGACGTATGCCAGACAAATTTATTGAGTGGTACAGTGGTGTAAAACAGCTCAAGCTGGGTACCTCTGAATAGGGACCCTGAACGAAGAAATCCCTGGGTAATTATACCCTTAAAATCTAAGCTCCTGCCCCACGTGCATTCTCCACGTGGTGTCCAAATCGCAGCTGATCCAATGGTGTTATTTGGGTCTGGGGTCTTTTTGATCCTTATTGGGCCCCTTCATTGTCTCTGGGCAGGCTGAATATTCTCTCCCTATCTTCAAAGAAGCCATGCTGCTGTCAATGGATGACTTAACTTCCTTATCTTCTAGCTGCAACTGGATCCTTGGGGCCTTCCTTCACTTAGCTTGGAGAGGGTTCAATGAAATTTCACTGTATCCAGGTGGCAAAATCACAGCGTGCGGCCTAAGGCTTCAGTGAAGTTAGCCACTACTGCTAAGCAAGTTAGTTATATGAACATATATACATATATGAGTAGTATACCAGAACACAAAACAGCGACTCTTAGATTTCAACTAAATTTTTCTATAACAAAGCCAAAAAAAATGCTACAGATTTTGTGCTCCAGTAAAGGACGTCACCTGCAAAATACTTCATGGGGTAGCCCTGTATGGTAAGGGAGTGTTTTGACTGTCTAGAGCTTGATGATGGTGACGATACGGTTGAGCGTTTATGGGTAAGAATCAGGGGAAAGGCCAACAAGGCATGTATCATGGTGGGAGCCTGTTATAGACCACCCAACCAGGATGAAGAGGCAGACGAAATATTCTATAAGCAGCTGGGAGAAGTCTCATGATCACTAGCCCTTGTTCTCATTGGGGAACTCAACTTGGCAGACGTCTGCTGGAAATACAATACAGCAGAGAGGAAACAGTCAAGGAGGTTCCTGGAGTGTGCGGAAGATAACTTCCTGACACAGCTGGTGAGTGAGCCAACTAGGGAAGGTGCCCCGATGGACCTGTTGTTTGCAAACAGAGAATGACTTGTGGGTGATGTGATGGTTGGAGGCCGCCTTGGGCACAGAGATCGTGAAACAACATATTTTTCAATTCTCAGAACAGTAACGAGGGGGGTTAGCAGAACCGCTACCTTGGACTTCAAGAGGGCAGACATTAGCCTGTTCAGGGGCCTGGTTGAGAGAGTCCCTTGGGAGGCAGTCCTGAAGGATGAAGAGGTCCAGGAAGGCTGGACACTCTTCAAGGAAGAAGTCTTAAAGGCGCAGGAGCAGGCCATCCCCATGTGCCGAAAGACAAGCCAGTGGGGAAGAAGATCGGCCTGGCCAAACAGAGAACTTTGGCTGGAACTCAGGAAAAAAAGGAGAGTTTATGTCCTTTGGAAGAAGGGGCAGGCCACTCAGGAGGACTACAAGGATATCATGAGGTTATGCAGGGACAAAGTTAGAAGAGCCAAAGCCCAGCTAGAACTTAGCCTGGCTAATGCCGTAAAAGTGAAGGAAGGGGTTAAAAGGGATTTTAGTAGAAGTAGCATTACCTAATAGTTGCGGTGCATTTAAAGAGAACTGATAGTGCCTATCTATTGTCTAAATTAACTGAAGCAGAGAGTCTTGTATCTGCATACAAAGGGGTTAGTTCCTGATAGGGGCTGGGAGTCGCCTAGAACCGGTCAAGACCGACCCTGCTGTATGGATGGGAGCCAGGGGAGAACTGAGTTTGCGCAGAAACAAAGGTCAATCAGCGGACACCGTGATGAAGAGGATGGGCCTTCATCTTGGGACCCCCGACGACCACCACCAGGAGGCACTGCGCAAGCGCAGCTGGGAGGAGTCTATGGAAATTACTTCTTGGAACTGATTTTAATATGGAAATTATTTCTCGGAACTGATTTTGATATGAAATGAGGATAGATGCATATGTATAGGTGTATTGGGAAATCTAATGTATATGTAATATTTGATTGTATAAATTGAAGAGACACGTTGCTGCTCGGCGCGCATGACTTTGGTGGGACTACTCCCCGTGCCGCCCGGCACCGAATAAACACACCTACTTTGCAGTCTTACAGATTGTGGAGTCTGCTTTCCGCACGTCAGTTTTGGCGAGCCAGCCAGGAAGATCTCTACACGACTGTGGGAGTGACTGTGGAGCAGACGCTCCTAGGCGCGCCCCGGGCACTTTCCTTGGAGGAGCCTCCGCTGCCGGCCGCTCACCTGGAGAGCAGACAACAACCTCCTGAAGCCGCGGATATAAACGGTATGTTTTGTAGGGAAGGGCCTGTAAGTCGTACACGTGGCCGGGGCTGCTGGTAAATCGCACTGAGACGTCTGGCATGCAGCATAGTCCCCGTGGGAAAGGGTGCCCTGGTAAGGAAGGGGGGGCTTACAGACCAATAGAGCGGCCGCTAGCGATCTTGAGGGTAGATCGAGCAAACCCAAGGTTACCGCTGCATCCCAGTGTCGGGAGCCAGGACGGACCTGCTAATATTTGGTATATGAGAAGTAGGACAACGGTAAGCGGACCTCCGTGCAATTGCGTTCAAGTCATTTTTGTATGAATGTTAACTGTAACTGCGTTCAGGTGGTTTTTGTATGAATGCTAACTGAAGTGATAATGTTGTAATTTGAATGCTCGGGGATTTTATGTTAAAAGTTTTGTCTTTGTGCGTGTGTATGTGTGGTTGAGACACAGCATTGCTGTGAAGTGAGTGGGAGTCCCAATCTGCAGTTCCGTAACTCCGCGAGTAGCACGTCCAGAGATGGACAAAGTGCTTAGAATGACGAGGGAGGTTCTCCTTCCCCTCTACACTGCCCTGGTGAGGCCCCATCTGGAGTACTGTGTCCAGTTCTGGGCTCCCCAGTTCAAGAAAGATGAAGAGCTACTGGAGAGAGTCCAGCGGAGGGCTACAAGGATGACGAGGGGACTGGAACATCTCTGCTACGAGGAGAGGCTGAGGGAGCTGGGCTTGTTCAGCCTGAAGAAGAGAAGGCTGCGAGGGGACCTAATAAATGCTTATAAATATCTGAAGGGTGGGTGTCAGGAGGATGGGGCCAAGCTCTTTTCAGTGGTGCCCAGTGACAGGACAAGGGGTAATGGGCACAAACTGAGGCACAGGAAGTTCCGTCTGAACATGAGGAAGAACTTCTTCCCTCTGAGGGTGACGGAGCACTGGAACAGGCTGCCCAGGGAGGTTGTGGAGTCTCCTTCTCTGGAGATGTTCAAGACCTGCCTGGACAAGGTCCTGTGCAGCCTGCTGTAGGTGACCCTGCTTCGGCAGGAGGGTTGGACTAGATGACCCACAGAGGTCCCTTCCAACCCCTACTATTCTGTGATTCTGTGATTCTGTGATTATAAAGCTTGTAAATTTTTAACATGCAAGTTGGGCTGCCGTAGTGCCTAACGACTCTCCTAAGTGACAGAAAACGGGAACTGGCTAATTATTAAAGTGGCAGAGCAAAGGAAATCACTCCTTAGGTGGTTTGGGCTCGAACCCTGGGAGTATTTAAATGAGGGGGGGATTGGATACAAAGGGGAGAAGAGAGATTTCATTTGAAAGGGGCATATGTGACTCCCGCAGGGTGGAAGGTAGCCTTAGATTGGGAACAACCTCCAGAAAGCCTTATAAGTCCTGGGGTTGGTGGGCAAGTAGGAATAATTCCCTGATTCGCATGTGGGCTGTTGGGGTCGATGTAGCTTGAGAATTAGCACGACTAGGCCGCTTAAGCAAAACAGCATGATTCAACAGGCTTGCTGGAAAAGACAGCTAAGAATAGCCATTCACAGCAAAAACAAGATGTGTTCAAGGACATGGAGGCAGTCTGTTGCTATTGGCGTTAGTGCATAGTTACCAATTATAAGGGAATGTGGGGCGTGTGAACAGTGTGTGATTTATGTCTGTAGCCTATCCGATGTAAGCGTAATCGCGTGTACAGATATGAAAAATGTATATAACCACAGAAGCGAGGAAATAAAAGTATCTGACTGTGCATCTTACCAATGCGTGTGAGGATCGTTCCCGTCCCTTCACGGATGTTGAGACCCGGCATTGTGGTGACCCTATGAGTTTATTATCGCAGCCGGAAAAAAAAAAGGCACGGGACTGCCAGCTGGCGAGGTAAGCCAGGCTGCCCGAGAGAGGCAGGAGCGGATCCACGGCACACCGGGGGGGGCATGAACATCTTCAGCATGGGTTCCACTGTATCAGCGTCAGAAAAAACGGCGCTGAAAAGCCTGTTGGAATTGGCAGATCGAGCCGACGCTAAGTTAACTAAAGGAGACATATCGGGACTATTATTATGGTGCTGCCGCCGAAAGCTGATAACAATGGATCAGCTGTTCGATCCGGATGCGTGGCACAGAGTTGGGATGGACTTGTGGGACTCTGTGCAGGTCGGAAACAAAGAGGCGCGACAATTAGCCCCTGTTTTCCGAACTGTTAAAAATATGATTGCTGATATGAAGGATGATGCTACTGTGGCTGCAGCCGCCGGGAGAGCTGTTTATGCAATCAGTCAACCCGCTGGAGAGTATCAAGATCCCTGTACAGCGCCCCACGCGTACCCCGTTCGTTCCAGTGAAAAGGAGTTCTGGAAAGGACCAAGTATTGAATTGGGAGACTGGGCACCGGCGCCACCTACAGCCCCACCACTGCCAGAGAATGTGCCGCTCCCGGACTCCGATTCTCAAGAAATGGATACTGACTTGCCTGAAGGACCAACATCGCTATTATACCCAAAGATTCATAAAAGTGAACTTACAGACACATTGAGAAAGCAACAGGATGAAATGACAAAGCTGCTGAACGAATGCAACGACTAGATAAAGGATCCCGTAACACCACAATTAAACAGGCATATCGAAAGGCTCACCAGGCCATAACGGACGGTTTGCGAGCGGTCGAGCAGCACATATGTGGGGAGTCGGACGGGATGGGGGAGGTGATTTCAGGGGGGTCAAATAATGGAAGCATTAACGAAAGTAAGCCACCAGAACATTCGCAGCGGCGCTGGGTTAGGCTCATGTTGGAAGATGAGGAAATGAGCTTAGCTGACGCTGATCACTATTTACGCAGTAAATACGGTAAGGGGGTGAAGGATGACGAACGTGAGGCGTGGAAGAGGGGCGTGAAGTGGAGAGAGCAAGGAGGGGGGGCATCCGGTGTTCAAAAGCCTGATTGCGCGCACGGTGGGTGTGGTTTGCAGGGACCCGGCGGTACAGAGGGGGGTGGTGTGGCCGCTGGAGGTCGGAATGGAGACGGGACGCCCCCGATACGTGACCCTAATTTTAATATGGGACAACGATGGAGGGGGGTAATAGAAAATGCTGTAATTGAAGGACAAATGCTACCAAACAGTTTAACAGCATTCCCGGTGTTTATGCAGGGGAATCAATAGATATGGGCTCCTTTTGACTGGAAAACAGTGAGTCAGTTACAAAAAACTGTAATGAACTATGGTTTGGATAACAAGCAAGTTATGACGCTGGTTACCACCTTTTTCAAAAATCAGATATTAGTGCCAGCTGATGCCCGAGCCTTGTTAGAATTGGTGTTGCCCCCCACTGCCTTTATGTTGCGGAAGGATAAGTGGCGGGATAAATGTGAGGTTGCAATGATGCAAAACCTTCATCTAGGTGCCGATGATCCTTTACATGTAGTTACCCTAGACCAGCTCATGGGTACTGGCACTTTCCACGAGGGGGCGGCTCAAGCAGTGCTACACCCTTGAATATTGCAACAGTCACAGAGCTTAGCCCTGGCCGCTTTAACTGAGTTACCACAGATTGGGAAGCCTGTATTACCTTATACGCAGATTCGTCAGGGTCCTGATGAGCCGTACATGCACTTTATAGACCGATTAAAGGAAGCATTAGATGCGGCACCGAATCTGCCAAGTAAAGCAAAAGGTGCAGTAGGAAAGGATTTAGCTTTTCAAAATGCCAGCACTCAATGTCAACAGATAATTGCGTCCCTACCTAGTGGGTCTACCCTTTGTCGGTACGTGGAGGCTTGTTCCCGATTACCTCGCTTAGCGGAGGAAAGAGAGAAGGCCAGAATACATGCGGCTGCTATGGCCGCTGTTTTACGACCTGCCATGCAAACGGGGAAAGGGGATCGAGGTGTTAAAGCAAAAACTGATTTGCAGAGAGGAAGACCATTACAAAAGAAACTGTCCTCAGATCAAGAAGCAAAAGGTGGTGGCTGATGAATTTGTAGGGACATGCCATAGATGTGACAAGTTCGGGCATAGAGCAGCTCAATGCAGGTCGCAGTTTAAAAAGGATGGTACCCCCCTGTCGGGAAACGGGCAGAGCAGCGCCAGGATGGGGGGGCGCGAGGACAAGAAAGTTCCCCACAGCTATGGCTGTCTCGACGAGCTCCCAGCCGCCACAAGCAGCTCCACAGGAGTCGATCTGGCCGTGGGACAAGACATCACTATAGAAGATGATAAGGTGCATGTCGTCCCCTCGGTAGCCACAGGACCTTTAGGTCATGGGCTGAGTGCATTGTTGGTGGGGTGATCCTCTGCATCTAGTCAGGGAATTTTTGTCCTACCAGGGGTAATTGATGCAGATTTCACAGGCCCAATAGGGATTATGTTAAAGGTATTCACGCCACCATTAACCATCAAACGAGGCAGCAAGGTTGCCCAGTTGATTCCTTTTATTGCTCAGGTCCCCCCAACTGACCCTAACTATAGGGGAAGTGACACCTTTGGCTCAAGTGGACCCCCCTTGGTGGCATTCGTACAATCTCTTTCCACAGAACAGCCCATAAGAAAGATCACTATTAAAGGACCGAACGGCATTGTACTAAAAGACCAGAAAATGTTGTTAGACTCCAGAGCGGATGTTACTATAATCCCGAGGGCCCAATGGCCAGAGTCATGGCCATTGACGGTAGTGTCGGGCATGGTGACAGGAATCGGTGGTGCAACAGCAACACAAATGAGTACTGAGTTCATTACCTTTGTAGACCAAGATCGTAAATTGCTGGCACAAGCACGCCCTTATGTCTTGAATACCACTATTTGGCTATTAGGCAGAGACGTACTATCACAATGGGGTTGTGTCATTCAGACGCCTTTTTGACAGCGGCCATTGAAGCGAGCGCATCCAGGCCTACACTGAAGCTCACGTGGTTGACAAAATAGCCGATCTGGGTGGACCAATGGCCGCTGTCTACTGAAAAGCTCACCCGTCTCCAAGAATTGGTGGATGAACAAGTGAAGTTGGGGCACTTGGTCCCGTCCACTAGTCCTTGGAATACTCCTGTGTTTACCATTCAGAAAAAGTCCGGAAAATGGAGACTCTTACAAGACCTAAGAGCACTTAATGCAGTAATGCAGGATATGGGGCCGCTACAACCTGGACTACCGTCGCCAGCTATGATACCTGAACAATGGGATATCCTGATTCTAGATTTGAAGGATTGTTATTTTATCATCCCGTTACATCCGGACGATTGTGAAAAGTTTGCATTTACAGTACCCGCCATTAACAGAGCATCACCCACGAAGCGGTACCAATGGGTAGTGCTACCACAAGGTATGAAAAACTCACCAACAATGTGCCAATGGTATGTGGATTTGGCGCTGCAACCTTTCCGACGATCTCATCAGGAACTAATTTTGTATCATTACATGGATGACTTATTATTGGCCTCACGATGTCCAATCCAAGATGACATTGTTCTTGAATTAAAGGGGATGTTGGAAGATTGGGATTTAGTGGTGGCTCCTGAAAAGATTCAATGACAACCCCCATGGAAATATTTGGGCATGACTTTAACTGAAACCGTGATTAGGCCGCAAAAGTTGACTGTACGTGCTGACAACGTCAAAACCCTTAATGATGTCCAAAAGTTGGTGGGAGACCTTCAATGGATTCGGAACGTTTGTGGAATAACCAATACGGATTTACAGCCCTTGTATGAACTATTGCAGGACGGAAAGGATCCTCACGAACCACGCCAATTAACACAACCAGCAGAGGCAGCACTTCAAATTATCACGCAGAAGATTTCACACGGTTCTATCTCCCGGATACTTGAAGGCTCCCCGATCCAGTTATATATCTATGACTCTCGGGAAGAGATCATTGGGATATTGGCTCAATGGCGGGAGCAACAATCACACCCATTATGCATCCGGGAATGGATTTTCGGTCCTAGCCATTTCAAACGAACTGTGACCACAAGGATTGAGGCTATTGCGGCTATAATCCATAAAGGATGCCAACGAGCAAAAATTATTGCTGGAGCTGTACCACACCAAGTAATAATGCCACTCACATCCCAATTGGTCGCACAGTTTTGTCAAACCAATGATGAATTTGCGGTGGCCGTATTGAACCAACCGTTTGTAATAGATAATCACTACCCACGTCACCCATTGTTTAAGACATGTTTACGGTTGTTGCCACGGAATATTGTGACTGATTGCCCGCTAGACGCATTGACAGTGTTTACGGATGCGAGCAGCAAATCGAAGTGTGCTGGGTTTGTGTGGCAACTACATGGCTACTGGTACTCGCACAGCCTTGTGGCGGAAGGATCTGCTCAAATTTTAGAACTTTTAGCAGTAGTGGAAGTATTGAAACGGTGGCCTCAACAACCTCTTAATATTGTGATTGACTCACTATATGTCATTGGTATCATACAAAGGTTACATTTTGCATTTATCGGTAAGATACAAAACCCATTGCTGTTCAGTGCCATAACTCAGTTATGGTACATGCTTCAACAGCGGCAAGAACCACTATTTGTAGCTCATATTAGAAGTCATACTTCCATGCCTGGGGGCCTAACAAGGTAACCACCGTGCGGACCAACTAGTGACAGCCACTCCCGTACAACTGTCCACAAGCTTTGATGCTGCACGAGCAGCGCATGATTTTTTCCATCAGTGTGCGGCAGCGCTGCAATGACAGTTTTCATTATCTAAAGCAGATGCGCGTGCTATTGTTGCAGCCTGCCCTGACTGTGCGAGACTCACTCCTATACAGGATGGTGGTGTAAATCCTCGAGGTCTACAGCCCAGACAACTTTGGCAAACCGATGTGACCGAGTTGCCCCAGTTTGGGCGTTTGAAGCACATCCATGTCTCTGTCGATACGTGTTCGGCTGCCATCTGGGCAACAGCAGCTACTTCTACCAATGCCAAAGCAACCCAACGACATTGGGCGCAAGCCTTTGCTGTGTTGGGAGTACCTGAACAAATTAAAACTGACAATGGCCCAGCCTACAGGTCTCAGGTGGTGGCCCGTTTCCTTCAGCGGTGGGGTGTTAAGCATGTACGGGGCATCCCATACAACTCCACCAGTCAAGCTATTGTTGAGCGTTCCCATTGCTTACTAAAAGATCATTTAAATATTTTAAAAAAGGGGGGAGAGCAATCCCCGATAGACTGTCTACACAAAACCCTTTTTGTCCTGAATTGGTTGAATGTTAGAGGAGGTCATAGTGACCTCCCAGCTGTTCGGCACGGGGGAACAAACAAAAATGTCTATGACAATGATGTGGTGTTAGTAACGGTATTCCGCCCGGATAAAGGGGTTTGGGAAGGTCCAGTACGACTACTCACTTGGGGGAGGGGATATGCTTGTATTTCTACAGATAATGGATAGACGGAGTGGGTGCCAGCAAAATGGATCAAACCCATCTTGAATGAACACGGAAGAAGAAGGGGAGGTGATAAAAACACAGTGGGCCCGGTTAACAAAGATGCTACATCCTGACAATGTATAGCTGTTATCTGTACTATCTGACGAGTGTCAATATGAGTGCCTGCTTTCTAGGGCTCCGGAGTTAAGTTTTGGAGAGTGAATTATCTTGCTCCTTTCTGGTAGTAGAGTTTGGGTACCCAGGTAGGACCCTGCTCTTGAACATCAATGGTCCCAGGGATCGCAGGACCTCCAGCCGGCACCGAGGGATTCTCGGGGAGAACCTCTGATCACTGGACCAAAAAGTTCTGAGCAGGGACTATTAATAAGACAAAGGCATTCTTCCAGTATTTATTTTTGTTGCCTGCCTGCTGTCTGTTCATAAGTCTTTGTAATATTTGGATTTATGTTGAAAACTTGGTGTGCCTGTGTGTCTGTGTGTGTGTGTGTGGTCGCGACCATAAATGTGTGATTTTATGTGTTTGTTGTCATAGTGTTTGTATTTCTGTGTTCTGATGGATTTATTTGGTTTTTGTGATCTAATGGATTTGTCTGGACTAAGTAACTGCCTTTGCATCTTCTGGTTTGGTAAGTTTTCCGGGTTCTGCCTTTAGACTATTGTATCTGCATTCTGATTTATTGAGGCTGCGGAAGTATTTGATGCAGCAGGAAACAGATGGGGAATTTCTGGCTGGTTAATGTCACTAATCAAAATATTATTGCTTATTGTTGTAATGATTATGGCAGTGCTTATGTTGGTCCCATGTATAATACGCATAACACAAGAGGCACTAGAGGTAACTGTGAAGAAAATTTTTGTGATGCAACTAACACAAATTGAGCAAATGTTTTTAAGGTTTTATGTTTTTATGATAAGATAGCTTAGCTTTTTTGAAAAGAAAAAGGGGGAGATGTTGGGGTCCATGTAGCTTGAGAATTAGCATGACTAGGCCGCTTAAGCAAAACAGCATGATTCAACAGGCTTGCTGGAAAAGACAGCTAAGAATAGCCATTGATAGCAAAAACAAGATGTGTTCAAGGACGTGGAGGCAGTCTGTTGCTATTGGCGTTAGTGCATAGTTACCAATTATAAGGGAATGTGGGGCGTGTGAACAGTGTGTGATTTATGTCTGTAGCCTATCCGATGTAAGCGTAATCGTGTGTACAGATATGAAAAATGTGTATAACCGCAGAAGCGAGGGAATAAAAGTATCTGACTGTGCATCTTACCAATGCGTGTGAGGATCGTTCCCGTCCCTTCACGGATGTTGAGACCCGGCAGTGGGCTAGCTCCTACATCGTATAAGAATTGGCACCAAGCTTGGGTAAGTGTAAATCTTGTGATAAAAAGTGATACTGTGTATCTAGGAGGCGAGAAGCGCAGTGTCCTAAGTGCCTTCCCCGGACCCCACGGTTTTATAGTTGGGAAAGAACTCACCAAGAAATTGAGGCAGTGAAGCTGGTGTCTGGAAGGGAAAATTTGATTCCGGAAATTTGGGATGTGTGGGAGAAAGATTGGGAGGAAACTATAACGAACTGTAAGAAGCGATTCACGTGGAAACTTATTAAAAGAATAGCAAAGGACAAATTAAAGGGGCAAGAAGTCATGAAATGGGTAACAATCAGGGAGGAATTTTGAAAAACGAGTCCTTCAGGCTGTGTGCTCGCTCACTGGAAAGACATTGTTGGGACCGGAGGAATAGAAAGTAAAAGGACCCTTATCAAATATTGCAATCAATGGTGGCCTCGATATAAATTGGAAGATGGGGCCAAGTGGTCATTAAATGGGTCAATAGACTATAATACTCTCTTGCAATTAATGGTGTTTTTGAGGAGAGAAGGAAAAGGAGATGAAGTCTCATATGCAAATATGTTTTTCACCCTCCGAAACCATCCGGAGTGACAAAGGGACTGTGGAATGATACCTCCACAGGACCCCATGGTACTCACACTTGAGCGAGAAAATAATAAAGAACTCAGAGGTAAACTGAGGCAGCGTTGTTCGGCATGTAGTATTGGGCAAAGATGTACTCATCTAACTGACTTGTTTAAGCCTCCCCCTCAACCACAGGAACAGGATGCAAACTCAGATGAAATCCCCACTCCTCCAGACAGCCCTGTATCTTCCCGGACTATGATTTCTCCCTCCAAGACCCGAAGTGGGATGCTAACAGGTCTGCTCACATGGAGAAATTGCAGTCATACCAAGAGTGGATTTTTAAAGAAATGGAAAGGGCCATTCCCAGAACCATAAATTGGTCAGCTTTATATGCAGTTAAACAGGGTTCTTCCAAGTCCCCATCCGAATTCCTGGATCGATTCAGGGATGTAATACACCGTAACACACTGCTGGACCCTAGGTCAAAGGTAGGAATACAACAACTAGTCTCCCTAGACTCCCTTCTGGCCAGTCCATGATTTCTTCCAGAATTCCTGGGCGACTGGCGTTTCCCATTCAGGCCTGCTGTGTGATCAGTGCGACCTACTTACTCCAGACATCTTCAGTGGCATGATGCGCAGAGGGGAACCTCTCTTTGAACATCCAGCCAATAACTGGCGGTCGTGGTGCTAAGAGGAGCTGTGCTTCTGATAGAGGGGATTGTAAGAAATGTGAAACTATAAAAAAAAGCCTTAATATTTTCTAGTTTTTAGTAGTCTTTAGTACTGCAACTTGTATTTCTGCATGCATAGGGATCTAACGATGTAACTGTTACACTAATCCCTGTTTTCTCATTAAGGAATGTAGTAGAAGGACATGGGCACAAGCTATCACTTAGTCGTTAGACAAAATAATTAAGTGAAACAAAAGTGGTCTTGGTTCTCAGCAAATAATTGGGATAATTGTGGGATAAAAGAAACTCCTAAATAATTCTACTCCAGACAGCTCGGCCTTGGGAGGGCAAATGCCATAAGCTACAGAGATAAGGAGGCACCAAGAGAGCAACAAGACCGGAGCAAAACAACCTGAAGGACATGATGTACGTGATCCTAGAACTGAGTTTGCGTAGAAACAAATGTCAATCAGTGAACAGCGTGATGAAGAGGATGGGCCTTCATCTTGGGACCCCCGAAGACCACCCAAAGATGCTAACAGACATGCGTGAAAGATATTTACATATGCTAATTAGTTCCTAGAAATATAATTAATATTTACATGTGTGATTGTATTTAACCTGAAGCAACAGGGTGTCTGGTGCGCATGTTTGGAGGAGAAATTCCCCGTGTGCCCGGCGCCGCAATAAAGAATACCTGCTTAACAGTATACATTGTACTGTTAGGATTTTCCTACCGGATCTTCGAATGAATTTGGCACCCCAGATGGGACCCACTCTGTTCGGCTGCGGGATCCGGTAAGAACAGGACCCCCTTGGGCCCTCGGGAGCCTTTTCCCGAAGGGGCTCCTCGCCTTATCTGGATCACCGCGGGAACAGACAAGGACCATCCGTGAGTAAAGGTATTCTTTTACTACTCTTTACTAGCAAGGGGTTCGAGTCCCCTAAGTCGAATTTAATTACGCAAGAAGAGTATACCGGGCTGCTAGCGCCTTAGAGGTATACAGGGGTTCAAGCCCCCACTGTAGGGGTTTGAGTCCCCACTTGACTGATATATGGATCATTATTCTGGAAATTGACTACGATTCTGGCAAACGGTTCGGATTGCAGTAACTCCGGGTTAAAATTGTGTGACTCTGTGTGAGGCCTCTGTGTGAATGGGACATACAAACAAGGGTGAGTGTGGAGTTTTGACCTGCAGTTCTGTTCTCCCGCGAGGGAAGCAGCTGGTGAAAAACGAAGCGTAAGAAAATAGTGAATGCTTATTTTAAATAATTATCCCATTGTTGTTATCGACGGAATACTACTAGTGATAATCATAATAGTATGTTGTATTTGTTATAAGTGTCGTACAACGTTCCGGTGTAAAATCGCGGTTTGTGGACTCCTGGCTGGACGAGAGGGGACATAGTTTGGTGCGTTGAGCAACCCAGGTTCCGATCTGGAAGTGAGCCTTGGAAGCGGCGGACACGGAACCCTGCTGGGAAGGCAGAGCGATGAGCTCGGGACACTGGAGCAGGGGGAACATCACCGTTTCCTGCCACACTGTCACTTCCTTCCTGCCACGTTGTTGTTTCCTGCCACAGTACTGTTTTCACTTCGAGATGCAGCTCTGCACCAATCACAACGAGTTGCAGTAGTTTTGCCTATATATGGGTTGGGGGTTTAACCATTCAGATGCTGTAATAGTTTTGCTATATAAACCTTGTTTTTGCTGACTAATAAAGGTGAACGATCATACTCATATTGGGGTCACATCGTTACAACGGATCCGTAACCCACGCCAACAAATCGGAAGAAATTGGAGGAGCGTACGGAGGATTTTATGTCACCCCCCCCTCTCCCTGATGCTGGGTCGGCTGCGGGAACCCCCGCCCGCGCAGATAGGGACGAGTCCTCTGATGAGGTGGAACGCCATCTAGCCGATCAGGTTCCATCACTGCTCGAACTCGTAGTAAGGTGGGACCCATCATCCAAGCCCCTTTAAGACAGGTGATGGGGCAGGGGGGGCCGACCCTGATAAGAACACCCTTAAGTAAAACAAGGTGCGACAGAGACCCCAACAGAATTCTTGGATAGATTACGAACAGCAGTGCGGAAATACACTACCATAGATCCAGCATCAGATGCAGCTAGACAGCAGTTGGTATCTCTATTTATAGGACAGGCTGATAATGATATTAGAAAGAAGCTGCAGAAACTTAAAGAACCAGATGTAAGGAATTTAGAGAAACTAGTGGAAGAGGCATGGCGAGTGTATCGTAACAGGGATGAGAAGAATAAGAAGAAAATGGGCCAGGGGAGACTAAAAATCAATCAGTGTGCTTGTTGTAAGGGATTCGGACATTGGCAAACGGAATGTCCACAGAAGAGAAAGGCACCCTGCCCCAGAATAGTCGCTGACCTACAGGATACTGAATGACGGGGACCTGGGGAATCCACCCTAGCGGATCCACTGGTTAATATAAAGCTAGGAAAACAGAATGTGGAATTTTTGGTAGACACTGGTGCGTCATTTTCTGTTTTAAATCAACAACTGATGCCTTTGGATAAGGATTTTATAACCTTTGTGGGTGCTACAGGCCAATCAGAAAAGGCATATTTTCTAAAACCATTAAAGTACAAATTAGGTAAGCACATTGGAATACACAGATTTTTGTACCTGCCTGGGGTCCCTAAGTCCCTTCTAGGATGAGACCTGTTGGAACAACTGAATGCCACAATAATTTTCAGAAAGGGACAAATAGAATTTAAAATTGAGGATACTAAATTAACTGAAATTCTGAGCCTGGCATTGATTCAAATTATAGAAAAAGAAAAAATACCTCAGGATATACTGGACCAAGTCTATCCAGGGGTATGGGCTTCGGGAACCCCAGGCAGAGCCAAAAATGCAGACCCAATAGAGATAAAATTGAAGCCTGGAGCTCGACCAGTTAAGATCAAACAATACCCCCTTAAGCTAGAGGACCGAAGAGGAATTAAGAAAATAATTGATAGTTTTATAAATTTTGGATTGTTAATAGAATGTGAATCTGAATACAACACCCCCATTTTGCCAGTGAAGAAGTCGGATGGGAAAAGTTACAGGTTAGTACAAGATTTGAGGGCAATTAATAAAATCGTGGAAGATCTCTACCCAGTAGTAGCTAATCCCTATGCCTTGTTGAATAAACTGGAAGATAGCCAGGGATGGTTTACCGTACTGGATTTAAAAGATGCCTTTTTCTATTTACCTCTGGCCTCAAACGATCAGAACCTATTCGCTTTTGAATGGGAAAATCCAGATTCTGGACGAAAAACCCAGTTAACTTGGACAGTGTTACCCCAAGGTTTCAAAAATAGCCCTACCATCTTTGGAAATCAGCTAGCTCGGGATCTCGAAAAATGGAATCCTCCGACACAAAAGGGGACTTTGTTACAATATGTCGATGATCTCCTCATCGCTGCAGAAACAGAGGGGGATTGCAAAAAATGGACAGTGAGTCTTCCCAATTTTCTGGGACTTAATGGTTATCGAGTTTCTCAACAGAAAGCTCAGATGATTCAACAAGTGATTTACCTTGGACTCAAAATCTCAAGAGGACAACGAGAACTGAAAAGAGAGAGGAAAGAAGCAATCTGCCGGACTCCAGAACCACAAACGGTAAAAGAATTAAGAACCTTTTTAGGAATGACAGGATGGTGTAGACTATGGATATATAATTATGGACTAATGGTAAAACCCTTGTATGAACTGTTGAAAAATAATGCCAGACAACTGATTTGGACCGGAGATGCAAAAAGGGCTTTTGAACAATTAAAAGGGGAACTTATGAGAGCCCCGGCTCTTGGACTTCCAAATGTTCTAAAACCCTTTTGGCTATTTTCTCACGAGAGACAAGGCATTGCCCTGGGAGTGCTCGCTCAACAGCTGGGGCCGCACAAGAGAGCAGAGGCATATTTCTCCAAGCAATTGGATGAGGTAAGCAAAGGATGGCCTGGGTGTCTGCGAGCTGTTGCAGCAGTTGTCCTTAACATTCAAGAAGCTCGTAAGTTCACTATGGGCCAGAAAATGACAGTCATAGTCTCACATACAGTTTCTGCAGTATTGGAACAAAAGGGGGGCCATTGGCTCTCACCATCCCGATTCCTAAAGTACCAGGCTATTTTGGTGGAACAAGATGATGTTAATATTGTAACAGCTAACATTGTAAATCCAGCATCTTTTCTTAGTAAAGATTCCACCACTATGAAACCTCTAACACACGACTGCTTGGAGACTATTGAAACAGTCTGTTCCAGCAGACCTGATTTAAAGGAGGAACCGTTGGAAAGCGCAGAGGACTCCTGGTTCACCGATGGAAGCAGCTTCATAAAAGACAGAGCTCGTAAAGCAGGGTATGCGGTAACCACCGCACACAAGGTAATCGAGGCAGAACCTTTACCTGCAGGTACGTCTGCTCAAAAGGCAGAGATAATCGCTTTAACCAGAGCCTTAGAATTGGCGAAAGGAAAGAAAATAAATATTTGGACAGACTCCAAATACGCCTTCGGGGTCGTCCATGTTCATGGAGCATTGTGGAAAGAACGAGGACTGCTCACAGCTCAAGGTAAACAGATCAAGCATGCAAAAGAAATCTTACAGCTTTTGGAAGCTAGAAATCTACCAGAACAAGTGGCAATAATGCATTGCAGAGGGCATCAAAAAGGTAACACTGACCAGGAACTGGGAAATAAACTAGCAGATCAAGAGGCAAAAAGGGCAGCAGAAAGAAATTCTGTAAAAACTTTGGCACTGGTACCAAACGGTGAACTCGTAAATACAGAAATGAAATTTAAATATTCAAAAGAAGATATGAAATTAGTAAAAGATTTGGGAACAAGTGAACAAGGTAAGATGTGTTTAACACCAGCTAATCGTATAGTTATACCTTCAAATCTATTATGGGAAGTAGTCAGAAAAGAACCTGTTTTTCCTAGCTCTTGTGATAGTAGGTGTATGTGTTTTGGCTTGCATAATGATTCAATGCTGCAAGTGCTGTAATCGATTATGTTGGGAATGTAAGAATGGACTGATCTGATGATTACTAAGACTTTTTGATCTAAAAGAAACAAAAGTCTTAGAAAGGGGGGGAATGATAGAGGGGATTGTAAGAAATGTGAAACTATAAAAAAAAGCCTTAATATTTTCTAGTTTTTAGTAGTCTTTAGTACTGCAACCTGTATTTCTGCATGCATAGGGATCTAACGATGTAACTGTTACACTAATCCCTGTTTTCTCATTAAGGAATGTAGTAGAAGGACATGGGCACAAGCTATCACTTAGTCGTTAGACAAAATAATTAAGTGAAACAAAAGTGGTCTTGGTTCTCAGCAAATAATTGGGGTAATTGTGGGATAAAAGAGACTCCTAAATAATTCTACTCCAGACAGCTCGGCCTTGGGAGGGCAAATGCCATAAGCTACAGAGATAAGGAGGCACCAAGAGAGCAACAAGACCGGAGCAAAACAACCTGAAGGACATGATGTACGTGATCCTAGAACTGAGTTTGCGTAGAAACAAATGTCAATCAGTGAACAGCGTGATGAAGAGGATGGGCCTTCATCTTGGGACCCCCGAAGACCACCCAAAGATGCTAACAGACATGCGTGAAAGATATTTACATATGCTAATTAGTTCCTAGAAATATAATTAATATTTACATGTGTGATTGTATTTAACCTGAAGCAACAGGGTGTCTGGTGCACACGTTTGGAGGAGAAATCCCCCGTGTGCCCGGCGCCGCAATAAGGAATACCTGCTTAACAGTATACATTGTACTGTGAGGTTTTTTGCTACCGGCTCTTCGAATCACTTCAGTGCCAGCCATTTCCGAAGGAACTCGAACTCCTTCATATGCTGCCAATAGCTCTTTCTCAGTTGGAGTACCAAGGTCTCAGATCCTTGGTATCCCTCACTGTTATGGGTTTGCATAGCAAGGTTTTGGTAGCAAGGGAGCTATAGGGGTGGCTTCTGTGAGAAGCTGCAAGAAGCTTCCCCCATGTCCAAAAGAGCCAATGCCAGCTGGCTTTAAGACGGACCCGCTGCTGGCCAAGGCCAAGCCAATCACCGACGGTGATAGCGCCTCTGTGATAAAATATTTAAGAAGGGGAAAACCTGTGGTGAGGCAGCAGTCGAGAGAGAGGAGTGAGACAATATGAGAGAAATAACTCTTCAGACACCAAGGTCACTGAGGAAGGAGGGGGAGGAGGTGCTCACAGAATCACAGAATGTTAGGGGTTGGAAGGGACCTCTGTGGGTCATCTAGTCCAACCCCCTGCCAAAGCAGGGTCTCCTACAGCAGGCTGCACAGGACCTTGTCCAGGCGGGTCTTGAATATCTCCAGAAAAGGAGACTCCACAACTTCCCTGGGCAACCTGTTCCAGTGCTCCATCACCCTCAAAGTGAAGAAGTTCTTCCTCATGTTCAGACGGAACTTTATATGCTTCATTTTGTGCCCATTGCCCCTTGTCCTGTCGCTCCAGGCGCTGGAGCAGAGATTTTTCCCCTGCAGCCCATGATGAAGAACATGGTGAGGCAGGCGGTTCTCCTTCAGTACATGGAGGTCCACCGTGGTGCAGATATCCACCTGAAGCCCATGGAAGACCCCACGTCGGAGCAGATGTATGTATGCATGAAGATGGCTTTGATCCCATGGGAAGCCTGTGCTGGAGCAGGCTACTGTCAGGACCTGTGAACCCGTGGAGAGAAAAGTGCCCACACTGGAGCAGGTTTACTGGCAGGACTTTTGACCCCATGGGGGACCCACGCTGGGGCAGTTTGTTAAGAGCTGCAGCCCATGGGAAGGACTCACATTGGAGAAGTTTGTGGAGAACTGTCTCTCCCATGAGAGGGACCTCACGCTGGAGCCAGGGAAGAGTGTGAGGAGTGCTCCCCCTGAGGAGGAAGGAGCGGCAGAGACAACATGTGATGAACTGACCGAAACCCCCATTTTGCCATCCCCTGAACCTCTTGGGGGGGGGGGGGGGGTAGGAGGTAGAAAAATGGGAGTGAAGTTATGTCCGGGAAGAGAAAAATAATAACAATAATACTAATAAAAGAATATACAAAGCGAGTGATGCACAGTGCAATTGCTCACCATCCAGAACCTGATGCCCGGCCCATTCCTGAGCCGCAATCCCTGCCCCCGGACAACTCCCCCAGTTTACATACTAAGTATGACATCATATGGTATCGAATATTCCTTTTGGATAGTTTGGGTCAGCTGTCCCGGCTGTGTGCCCTCCCAGCTTCTTGCGAAAATTAACTCTAACCCAGCAGAAACCAGGACATAACTGTACCTAGTTTATTATCCTTTATTTTTTTAGTTTTCAGTTTATTTTAAAGTTTTTAAGTTTATTTTTTAATGAAGCTTCTTAAGTTTAAAAAAATTTTTTAACTTTATTTTTATACTTTTATTTTTAAGTTTTCTCTTTCAAACACTGACAGCTTTCCTGTTCTTGTATTATGGAAATAAAAGGGCACAAGCTCATGATCTTTCTTTTTTACACTATTTGATGGTTAATCCCTAAAAATTCACCACTTTTCCCTTCCTGGAGGTTCTGTCAAATCTTCAGTCACTCTTCCAATTACAAGAACATCCCTTCTCCTCATGCCTGTTTTTCTGACACAGTTAGACCAGAACTGTATTCCCTCCCGCTTTCCAAATGAGCAAATACATAATTAATTTCTTTGTCCTTCTAGGTAGCCTTTCAGATCTACAAATAGAGAGAATAAGAACAGCCTGAGGAGGAAAGTGACAGAACACAATCAGACTGAAAAAGTAAAGGAAAAACACTAATCAGCCGACTAAAGGGCTGCAGGGCATAAGAGATTTATTCTATTTCAGCAAAAGACTGAATTTACGGAAAAAAAAAAAGTGAGATATTCTTTCTCCACATAGTTATACAGGTCTTTGTCATCATTAACTGGATAATGCACAAGAAGTGGAGATACAGGTGTAAGTTTACACATAAAGCAGTGGGCCATTATTATTTAAGTAAAGGGAATTCAATAACAGACAAATGTCCATATGTAGACCTCAACAAGGAGCATCTTCTGGCCAGGAGGAAACACCATTACAGCAGGTCCCACACCAACCTTCTGGCCACCTCTCTACTCCCCTAAGCTTCTGTATGATAAGGCACATTTTTCAAGGCTGGAAATGCAGTCCATTCTTAGCAATTCACAACCTAAAAAGAACAAGTTCTTTCCCATTTCCAAGATAGATTACCAAGGCATATTTCAAGTAACATACATAAATAATACTGTGTTTTGGTTTGGCCTGGATAAATGCCAGGTGCCCACCAAAACTGCTCTATCACTCCCCCTCCTCAAATGGACAGGGGAGAGGAAATATGATGAAAGGCTCGAGGGTCGAGACAAGGACAGGGAGAGATCACTCACCAATTACTGTCACGGACAAAACAGATTGAACTTGGGGAGAAAAGGGAGTTTAATTCATTACCAATCAAATCAGAGTAAGATAGTGAGAAATAAAACCACATCTTAAAACACCTTCCCCCCACCACTCCCTTCTTCCCGAGCTCAGCTTCACTCCCGTTTCTCTACCTCCTCCCCCCGAGCGGCACAGGGGGACGAGGAATGGGGGTTGTGGTCAGTTCATCACACTTTGTCTCGGCCACTCCTTCCTCCTCAGTGGGAGGACTCCTCACACTCTTCCCCAGCTCCAGCGTGAGGTCCCTCTCATGGGAGAGACAGTTCTCCACAAACTTCTCCAATGTGAGTCCTTCCCATGGGCTGCAGCTCTTAACAAACTGCCCCAGTGTGGGTCCTTCCCACAGGGTGCAGTCCTTCAGGAACAGGCTGCTCCAGTGTGGGTCCCCCATGGGGTCACAAGCCCTGCTAGCAAACCTGATCCAGCATGGGCTCCTCTCTCCACGGGTACGCAGGTCCTGGCAGGAGCCTGCTCCAGTGCGGGCTCCCCACGGAGTCACAGCCTCCTTCAGGCATCCACCTGCTCCGGCGTGGGGTCCCTTCCACGGACTACAGGTGGATATCTGCTCCACCACGGACCTCCATGGGCTGCAGAGGGACAGCCTGTCTCACCATGGTCTTCATCACGAGCTGCAAGGGAAGACTCTCTGCTCCAGCATCTCGAGCACCTCCTCCCCCCTCCTTCTTCACTAACCTTGGTGTCTGCAGAGTTGTTTCTCTCACATAGTCTCATTCCTCTCTCTCAGCTGCCTTTTTCCCGCAGTTTTTTTTCTTCCCCTTCTTAAATATGTTATCACAGAGGTGCTACCACCATTTCTGATTAGCTTGGCCTTGGCCAGCGGTGGGTCCGTCTTAGAGCCAACTGGCACTGGCTTTATCAGACATGGGGGAAGCTTCTGGCATCTTCTCACAGAAGCCACCCCTATAGCCCCCCCACTACCAAAACCTTGCCACGCAAACCCATAACATACTGAAATAATTAGTAAATTTCAGTATCAGAAATTATTATAAAAAGCCAAACTAGCTGACTTAGTATGCTCTTACATTACATGAACATAACTAATTATTCCAATTACAACTGGAAATATTACCTTCAACTCTAGACAACATTTGTACCAATGTTTACCCCTTGAGAAAAAACAGATACACGGCAAGCTGCTCTGCAGCATCAGTCCTTGAAAATGTTGGGTTTTATCCATACACTGTTTTTCATGTGGTTTTGGCCATGAGCCTTTCATTTGTACAACATCTATTTTCTATTCAGTCCTAAAAGAAATCTCTCATGAAACGCTTAAACCTAATTAGAACTTGTCAAAATGACAAAATATGTAACTTCTCTCCAGAATGTTCTGGTCACATTCTCGCATTTATTATGTTCTACATGTCTTTGCAATTTTGTTGTAATGAACAAGTATGACTTTTAACAATGATGTTTCACAAAAAAAAAAAAAAAAGCTATTCTGTTAGTTTTTCTTTTTTATTTAAAGAAAAATAAAGTTATCTAGAATTAATAAAGCTTTGTATTCAGAAAAGTGTTTAACATAACTGGTGGACAGATGGGAAAAAATGTATACTTTTTCAAATGACCCAATTAAACTAAAACTTTATTCTTATCTGGATTCATCAAATAAACAGGTAAATAAGGAAATTTTAAAGAATTATTATACTTACCTCTCAAAACAATATTTAGTTTTAATAAAGAACTTACTACAGACAAGACAACATGTGAAAAAAAGTCCAGACCAACACACCACTTTCTCCAAAAGTTTATTAAATGGTTTAATCATGCTTTCAGCCTAGGGTAGCTGGTATGATACACAGTCCTGATTCTACCTAGGATATAGTTCTTGGTAGAGAAGATCCAGGTATCTCACTGTTACTGAACCAAAAGATCATCCTTCTCATCTCCACGTCATCCTGGCCATACATTTCCTATACACTGATACTGTTGGGGTCAGTGTTGAAACACTGGAACGGGTTGCCCAGAGAGGTAGTGGAGGCCCCATCCCTGGAAACATTCAAGACCAGGTTGGACAGGGCTCTGAGCAACCTGATCTAGTTAGCGGTGTCCCTGCTTGCTTCAGGGGGGTTGGACTAGATGACCTCTAGGGGTCCCTTCCGACCCAAAACTTTCTATGATTCTAGGATTCTATGATTTCTAGACAGCACCATACATCCTCCTATTAAGAGATGCTTGGCAAGATGAGAAACACTGGATCCTCAATGGTGAAATAACAACTCATGGGCATAAATAGCAAGCATTCTTCTTATATTTTAATCATAAGGAATATCTGAAATAATAACATCAAGCTTTTTTGTCAAATGATGGAAGTATCCAAAGGCATTTCTGTCAGAGCATACTGTTGCATCATTTTTTCAGAACACAGCTCGTACGCCAGAGCAAACAAGAAGTTATTACATTGCATTGAAGGCCTTTCCTCCTTCCATCATCTCATCCCCTCCCCTAAGGCCCTCCCATCTCCCCGCCAAAACCTCCCCAGGCTTTCCTCCCCACCCACACCGTTCTTCCAAATCACCTCATCAACCCTATCCACAGCTACCCCCGCACGTCTCATTGCTCACCCCACACTTGTCCCGTTTTCCTCTCCCCCATGAGCCCATCCCATCCCTGCTTCATCCCCCTCGCACCCACCTCACGCTTCCCCCCCCATTTCAGCCCCCCACCCCGCCGCCGCCCCTCCCCGTCCCCAGCGGCGGCCGCCGCCGCTCGGGCCCCACGCAACCGCCCTCCGCCGCCGAGCGCGAGCGCTCCCCTGACAACCGCAGCGCGCGCCAGACTCGGCCACTCCCCGGCCCCACGCACAAAATGAGCTCCGCGCGCACAATGGGCCCCGTGCGCAGACCCCTCCCCGCCCCCCCGCGCCGCGCACCGGGGCGGTGGCGGCGCCCAGCCAGGGGCTGCGGCCGCTCCGCCGGGCCGGCCCCTCCCGCCGCCCCTGCCCCACTGACCATCGCTGCGCTTGATCTCCACGTAGATCCCTATCTGGATCTTGCCGAAGTTGGACGCTGCCATCGCTTCATGGGGCAGCCGGGGAGATCGGAGGCGCTGCCGACCGGGCGCACAGCAGCGGCGTCGATGGCAGCACCGACCGCGGCGACTCCGGGAAGGAAGGAAGGAAGGAAGGAAGGAAGGAAGGAAGGAAGGAAGGAAGGAAGGAAGGAAGGAAGGAAGGAAGGAAGGAAGGAAGGAAGGAAGGAAGGAAGGAAGGAAGGAAGGAAGGAAGGAAGGAAGGAAGGAAGGAAGGAAGGAAGGTGGGAGGGACGGACGGGGAGAGGGAGGCGGGGGGAAGAGAAAAAAGGCGCCGGCAGGATACAACAGGCGCTGGGAGCTGCTGCGCCTGTGCGGCTCACCGCGGCGTCACGGCAGGACTGGCTTAGGGGGAAGGCAGGGGCAGAAGTGCCGCCGCGGTCGTCCTCGCCGTCCGCCCTTCGCGGCATCTCGGCGGGGCTGGCACAAGATGGGCTCCCCGGCTATCCTGGGGCCGCCTTCCCGCTCGCTCGGGCCTGGGCCGGGAGAGGCTTATCCCAGCTACGGGCCGCCGGTGTGAGCCTCTCCTCTTGGCCCTGTCCTCGACTTACAAACACACGCATGCGCCTATTTGGCACCAGATGGTGACTGAGCTGCCTTGAAGTTTTAATGTAATAGCTTTATCTACCTAATATCTGCTCATAAGGCTCCTGTGTGTCAAGCAGAGCAGATTGGAAGCGTGCTTCGGACTTGCTCCCCAACCTGCCAGCAGCTCTTCAGTCCAAGTAAGGTCACGCTGTCAACAGAATCCATCCATCCTCACCTCATGACTGCCTTTATACAACTTAAATAAAAAACAAATTACACTTCATGTTCCTCATTTCCCTGTAATGATTCTTGTACCTCAGGCAAGCCATTTTGTTAAATATTGTCCCTTGGGTTTCTCCTCTTAGGGCAGTTCCTAACATGATGAAGCCACCATGGGTTTTAAATTGTCCTTCCTGTACAGTTTCCTAGTCACCTTGAGCAGCATCACAATAAATATGCCTAAACACATAGCCTCTTCTTGCCCAGCAAAGCCAGTCTTATTAAAAATAATCCCCCAATCCACACTTCAACTTGTAATACATAATGACAACTAAAACTGCGCCACCACCCCTAAGAGCTGCACACTTCCACCCAGTCTGTCATCCTCCTTGCCTCACATCTCCTTGCCTCGGCTTTCAGTTTCATACTGAAATCAGTATGATACCCGGAAAGTCAGAGTCAAGAAATTATGGTCTCCCAATTCCTACAGGCTTTATATAACTATATATATGTATATATAGAGAGAGCAGCCCTTCAGAGAAGGACTTATGGGGGACTTCAACCACCCTGACATCAGCTGGGAAGACCATACAGCTAGGCAGGCGCAATCCAGGAGGTTCCTACAGAGCATCGATGATAACTTTCTGATGCAAGTGGTGGAGGAACCAACAAGGAAAGGCGCGCTGCTGGACCTCGTGTTAACAAACAAGGAGGGACTGGTGGAGGACGTGAAGGTTGGAGGTAGACTCGGCTGCAGTGACCATGAAATGGTCGAGTTCAGGATCCTGCGTGGAGGAAGCAGGGCGATAAGCAGGATCAAAACCCTGGACCTCAGGAGGGCTGACTTTGCCCTCTTCAAGGAGCTACTGGGAGGAATCCCGTGGGCCAGGGCTCTCGAAGGCAGGGGGGTCCATGAGTGCTGGTCGCTTTTTAAACAACACTTCTTCCATGCACAGGAGCAATGCATCCCCCTGAGAAAGAAATTTAGCAAAGGAGGCAGGAGACCTGCATGGTTAAACAAGGAGCTTCTAGCGGAGATCAGGCAGAAGAGAAAGGTGCATGGCATGTGGAAAGAGGGACAGGTCACTTGGGAAGAGTACAGAAACGTAGTGAGAGCATGCAGGGATGCGATGAGGAAGGCCAAGGCTCACCTGGAATTGAAGCTGGCAAGGGATGTCAAAAACAACAAGAAGGGCTTCTTCAACTACATCAGCAGCAAAAGGAAGGCTAGGGACAATGTGGGGCCGCTGCTGAATGAGGCGGGTGTCCTGGTGACGGAGGATGCGGAGAAGGCAGAGCTAATGAATGCCTTCTTTGCTTCAGTCTTCAGTGCTAAGACTGGCCCTCAGGAATCCCAGCCCCCGGAGGTAAGAGAGGAAGCCTACAGAGAGGACGACTTTCCCTTGGTCGAGGAGGACTGTGTGAGGGATCGCTTAAGCGATCTGGATGTCCACAAATCCATGGGCCCCGATGGAATGCACCCACGAGTGCTGAGGGAGCTGGCGGATGTCATTGCTGAGCCACTCTCCATCATCTTTGAGAGGTCCTGGAAGACAGGAGAGGTGCCCGAGGACTGGAGAAAGGCCAATGTCACTCCAATCTTCAAAAAGGGCAAGAAGGAGGACCCAGGGAACTACAGGCCGGTCAGCCTCACCTCCATCCCGGGAAAGGTGATGGAGCAGCTTATCCTGGAGGCCATCATGAAGCAAGTGGAAGAAAAGAAGGTTATCAGGAGTAGTCAGCATGGATTCACCAAGGGGAAATCATGCCTGACCAATCTGATAGCTTTCTACGATGACATGACTGGCTGGGTAGACGAAGGGAGAGCCGTGGATGTTATCTACCTTGACTTCAGCAAGGCTTTCGACACAGTCTCCCATGATATCCTCCTGGGGAAGCTGAGGAAGTGTGGGCTGGATGAGTGGTCGGTGAAGTGGATAGAGAACTGGCTGAATGGCAGAACTCAGAGGGTTGTCATCAGCGGTGCTGAGTCTAGTTGGAGGCTGGTAACAAGTGGTGTCCCTCAGGGGTCAGTACTGGGCCCAGTCTTGTTTAACTTCTTCATCAACGACCTGGATGAAGAGTTAGAATGTACCCTCAGCAAGTTTGCTGACGACACCAAACTGGGAGGTGTGGTAGATAC
Source organism: Opisthocomus hoazin (assembly GCF_030867145.1). Lineage (NCBI taxonomy): Eukaryota > Metazoa > Chordata > Aves > Opisthocomiformes > Opisthocomidae > Opisthocomus > Opisthocomus hoazin. The sequence continues at coordinate 44,111,505 of NC_134453.1, read as the reverse complement.
ACCAGAAGGCTGTGCTGCCATTCAGCGTGACCTGGATAGGCTGGAAACCTGGGCAGAGAGGAACCTGATGAGGTTCAACAAGGGCAAGTGCAGGGTCCTGCACCTGGGGAGGAATAACCTCATGCACCAGTACAGGCTTGGGGTGGACCTGCTGGAGAGCAGCTCTGCGGAGAGGGACTTGGGTGTCCTGGTGGACGACAGGTTAACTATGAGCCAGCAGTGTGCCCTGGCTGCCAAGAAGGCCAATGGGATCCTGGGGTGCATCAAGAAGAGTGTGGCCAGCAGGACAAGGGAGGTTCTCCTTCCCCTCTACACTGCCCTGGTGAGGCCTCATCTGGAGTACTGTGTCCAGTTCTGGGCTCCCCAGTTCAAGAAGGATGAAGAGCTACTGGAGAGAGTCCAGCGGAGGGCTACAAGGATGGTGAGGGGACTGGAGCATCTCCACTACGAGGAGAGGTTGAGGGAACTGGGCTTGTTCAGCCTGAAGAAGAGAAGGCTGCGAGGGGACCTTATAAATGCCTACAAATATCTGAAGGGTGGGTGTCAGGAGGATGGGGCCAAGCTCTTTTCAGTGGTGCCCAGTGACAGGACAAGGGGTAATGGGCACAAACTGAGGCACAGGAAGTTCCGTCTGAACATGAGGAGGAACTTCTTCTCTCTGAGGGTGACGGAGCACTGGAACAGGCTGCCCAGGGAGGTTGTGGAGTCTCCTTCTCTGGAGATATTCAAGACCCGCCTGGACAAGGTCCTGTGCAGCCTGCTGTAGGTGACCCTGCTTCGGCGGGGGGGTTGGACTAGATGACCCACAGAGGTCCCTTCCAACCCCTACTATTCTGTGATTCTGTGATTCTGTGATTCTGTGACTTGGGGGTACTGGTGGATTAAGGATTTGGACATGAGCTGGCAACCGTATCCTGGGCTGCATCAAAAGAAGCGTGGCCAGCAGGTCGAGGGAGGTGATTTTGCCCCTCTACTCTGCTCTGGTGTGACCTCACCTGGAGTCCTGCGTCCGGCTCTGGAGCCCTCAGCACAGAAAAGACATGGACCTGCTCGAGTGGGTCCAGAGGAGGGCCACAAAAATGATCCGAGGGCTGAAACACCTCTCCTATGAGGACAGGCCAAGAGAGTTGAGGTTGTTCAGCCTGGATAAGAGAAGGCTCCGGGGAGACCTTATAGTGTCCTTCCACTACCTGAAGGGGGCTTATAAGAAAGATGGAGAGGGACTTTTTAGCAGCTTCTGTGGCCATAGGAAAAGGGGTAACAGTTTTAAACTGAAAGAGGGTAGATTTAGATTAAATATTAGGAAGAAATTCTTTACTGTGATGGTGGTGAGGCACTGGAACAGGTAGCCCAGATTCTGTATACACACACACGAGCCAGAAGAGGAACTGACAAAAAGTTAAAACAAACAGTAACAACTATCTTGCACAACTTGGTTGCTACTTATATTGGCTCTAACTGGTGTAAATCACCATTTTGATGAACTGCTAAGGAGAAATTAAAAGAATGAAAGGTTAACACTTGTTTTAATTTTAAAAACTGGGTCTTACTCTCTTATCTTTGCCCAGCTTCATTTTTCACATGAAAAATTTAGGTCTGAATCACATTATTCATGAAGGTGTTCCTTACTATAATTATGATGGAATTATGATATTAAAGGTAGCAAGATATGTCCAGAAAAACTAGTTTGTCTTTCTGATTTAGTTGCTGTCCATTTAATTTAGACTATTGACAAACACTGGGAAGAAATATCTCTTTGAAAACAGTCTGATGCAAGTAATACCACAAAGAGTCCAGTGCTTTTAAGAAGGCCTCTTATAAGAGAGTTAAAGATATGCTCTTTTTAACTTATAGGTGTTTTTGAAATAAAACCAAAATGCAACAAATATTTTAGACTTACACAGAAATTAGGCAGGGACTAACTTTGAATTTAAAAAAAAATATTATTCTACCCACTATATTTCCACAGCGTTTCAATGATTTGGACTGAAAATTTTATAATGTTCTTTTTACGCAAATTCTACTGCATAGATATACCTTTTATAATTCAGCTTTATTTTGAAGTACCTATGTCAGACTTGGATAGCCATTGCTTGGTCTCTGTTTAACTGTTATATTTATGATCAATTTGATTAAACCTTTTCTGACATTTTTATCTAATGTAAACCCAAAAATATTCAGTTTTACAAATATTTAGTTTTACACACAAGTCATCCCACTGAGGTAAAGAATGTGAATCTTAGAAATGTATACACGACCATAAGTATTTATAAAATCAGGTGCTACTCTAAAATTAAGATAGAACTTAAATACATATAAATGTGGAGTTAATCCTGAAACCTTTGAAATACTTTGGCCTTAGTCCAGCAAATCATTTAAGAATTTTCTATGCTTTAGATACAAATTTTGATGTTGACTCTTGAAAAGAACGCCCAAAATTATTGTTTTGTTGTACACTCTGTGACAACTGAGATTTTTGTTATTGTCATAAAGCACACATGAAGGCTTTCGTAGAGCAAGTCAGCAATGGTCAGAAAATGCTTGTGTTGCGTATTCTCTTATTCATTCCATATGCTGCTGCTCAGTGTCTGGCCCAAGGAAGCTATGTATCTGGGCTCATATTTCATTATGCTTTCCTACTGATTGTACGAAACACAGGCAGAATTCCTGCTAGATAGAAAACTGTTTCAGAAAAACATGAGCAAAAGCAGATGAACCTATATCTCTGTCCAAGCCTCTTGCTGCCTACAGGTAAGCTCAGAACAACTATACTGTGGATATTTATATTTAGTCTTCATCCTCCTCTTCATTCTTTTTTTTTCCTCCCTTCCCTCTCCAAATCTTCAAGAGAAATCTCAGAGGGTTTGTGGTAAAACAGTGTTCCAGTCAGGCTATTCACATGAGGGATAAATACACATTTCCTACATCCTTTCGCTATCCAATGTAACTTTTCTGTCAGAAGGAAATATCCTGTGTCATATTACCTCTGAAAATAGTTTAAACATGAATGCATCTGCCTTGTAGCCTAATCTAGTAGTTACATCCCATCTTTGCCCCACCAGTGAGGATTCTGCAGCAAGTCAAGTAGACATATTCTGCCTTGTAAAAATGAAATTATTTCTTTACTTGTTCTTAGAAGTTATCCTATGGCTTTCTATATATTTCTGTCATTAGCACACTATTAGCAAAACCAGATATTCGTACCTGAGATGTTTTTGCCTTAACACACAATGTTTTAGCACATTTTTCTATTGAAATTTAAATTCATATAGATTGTCAACATAGTTTTTTATGATTTTACCCCTTTTAAATGCCCTTTCATAAATCTGGTGTAATCTCTACGTAATTAGCTAAACTACATTGCATAATGCTATGGCAACACCCAAACAGGTGCTGGTCTTGGTAGTGCACCCAGAGGACATGGAACTCAGTCCTGAATATGCCCATTCCTCAACATACATGTACTGGGTTTGCGTGGCAAGGTTTTGGTAGCGGGGGGGGGGGAGCTACAGGGGTGGCTTCTGTGAGAACATGCTAGAAACATCCCCCATGTCCAATACAGCCAAAGACAGCTGCCTCCAAGGCGGACCCACCGCTGGCCAAGGCCAAGCCAATTATTGATAGTGGTAGTGCCTCTGTGATAACATACTTAAGAAGGCGGAAAAAATTGCTGCACAACAGCAGCTGGAACAGAGCAGTGAGACTATGTGAGAGAAACAACTCTGCAAACACCAAGGTCAGTGAAGAAGGAGGGGGAGGAAGTGCTCCAGGCACCGGAGCAGACATTCCCCTGCATCCTGTGGTGAAGACCATGGTGAAGAAGGCTGTCCCCCTGAAGTCCATGGAGGTTAACGGTGGAGCAGGTATCCATTTAGCAGCCCGTGGAGGACCCCACACCAGAGCAGGTGGATGCCCAAAGAAGGCTATGACCTCATGGAGAGTGCGCACTGGAGCAGGCTCCTGGCAAGACCTGTGGACCTGTGGAGAGAGGAGTCCACACTGGAGCAGGTTTGGTGGCAGGACTTGTGACCCTGTGGGGGACCCATGCTGGAGCAGCCTGTTCCTGAAGGACTGCACCCCGTGCAAAGGACCCATGCTGGAGCAGTTCATGAACTGCATGCCATGGGAAGGACCCACGTTGGAGCAGTTCGTGGAGGACTGTCTCCCATGGGAGGGACCCCGTGCTGGAGCAGGGGAAGAGTGTGAAGAGGAAGGAGCAGCAGAGACAACGTGTGATGAAGGGATCACAACCACTATTCCCTGAGCCGCTCAGGGGAAGGAGGTAGAGAATTCGGGAGTGAAGTTGAGCCTGGGAAGAAGGGAGGGGGTGGGGGAAGGTGTTTTAAGACTTTTTTATTTCTCTTTACCCTGCTCTGATTTGATTTGTAATAAATTAAATTGATTTCCCCAAGTCAAGTCTGCTTTGCCCGTGACAGTAATTGGTGAGTGATCTCTCCCTGTCTTTATCTCAACTCACAAGCCATTTGTTATATTTTCTCTCTCCTGTCCAGCTGAGGAGGGGGAGTGATAGAGCGGCTTGGTGGGCACCTGGTGTCCAGCCAGGGTCAAGCCAACACAATACAACAGAGGTAAAAAAAATACAAAAAGAGCTATTTCCAGTTTCTCAGTCATGATGCAGTCATGACCTAAATTCAAACTAAAACGATATTCTAAAGGTAGACAGTCAGTGGATTTGATTCCACGTATCTTGGAAGATAGAAAGCATTTGAAATAAATATGACGATACAATAATCCCAAGCTTCCTTCTAAGCACTAGCACAGAACTCTGTATAACAGATGACCTTGCTGGACTTGTCAATGCAAGAGGAAAGACAGGCTCAAACTCAGGCATCAAGAGCCAAAGAGTTAACAAAGGGAGCAATGGACTTGTGCTTATCTTGTCAGACAGAAGTAAGGGGGGATAGTCCATCAATGTAAATCAAGTGATCTGTGGGGCGCAGCAGAAGCTGAGCAGCCAGAGATTGCTTTGGACAAAGAACAGATGCCCCCCGGAAGTGCATACCAAGATGCCTGTTCCGAAGGCATATCAAACTGCTGAGACCCGCTTGTGATGACACAACATTCCATGCCAAGAGCCAATCGACACATAATAATTGGCTTAGTCCCACCTTGCAAAAAGATTTTCAAACATATAAAAACTGGCACTTGAAAACTCTCTTTGGGAGGAGGAGCCAAGCGAGAACTTTACCTGACGGACGGGTCGACGGGCCTGAACCTCTCTTCCCCCCCCAAGAAGGGAAGCCTTTTTGGTAAGAGTCGCGCCTCTGACTTTGTCAGACATACCCCCAGGAACACATTGTTAACTGAAGTGCTAAACCATTACTTTGAGCTCAACTTTTGTAGACAGTGCGTTTATCAATGGCAATCCCGAATCTGTGATACCCGTCGCTTGAATAAATTACCTATTGTTTCAACTTTGCGAAACTGTTTCAGTGAAAGCCCTTGGAAGAGCTCTGACAGGCCAGTTGAATCTGATAAGTGGCTACATGCTTAACCCCTTAGACATAAACCGTTGACCAAGTCTGGGACTAGGAGTGGATCCAGCTGCACCTAGACTCCTCTCTGAGAGAGAGTTTAGAATGCAAGGGGTTTAGGTCTGAACCTCGTGACTCAACAGGAGGGCTTTCCTTTTGCTGCTTATCAGACTCCTTTATGCAGAGGACGGGGACAAAAGCAGATTGCTGTAATAAACAGAAGAGAAAAATGCTGAAGTAAACAGGACTTGTGGATGTGCTGAAGGACCCGAGTACATGATTAGGAGTTAAAAAACAGCAGTTGTGTACTGTCAGCCAGCACATGGACAGCGCATGCTCAGCAACCTTACTGGCTGACCTGATGCGTGATATGGCTACGGAATGGACAGAAGTAGAATAGAGAACCTCATGCAAATAGCTGTCTTATCAGGATAGAAAGTTCCCAGGGAACTAGCATCCAGGTAAAGATGTATAAAGCACTCCTTGCAAAATAAACTTTGTCTCACTTGCACCACAAGCTGAGTCTGTGCCATCATATGCCACATCTCTACCCCCTTTTAACATGACAGTAAAAATTGGTGTAGTCGGCAGGATTGCCATGGATAAACTGCTACAAAAATATAAGTGTGCACCATCTCAAGCAGGAATTGAATGGGCCCAGAAATTCTGGAAAGGTGAGGATAAAGTGGTAGAATGGATAAAACAATGTCTAAGTGAGAAAAAAATCAAAAAAACTAAAGGCAAAAAATTTATTTGTGCTGTATTAGGGGCTTGCCTGTCTTGCACGCAGAAAAAAATTAAAGAGTCTCCACCGCCTGAAAAAATTGCAGATGTAGAATATGCTGCACTAAAATCAGAAAATGAAGTGTTAAAAACATCACTGACTTTTGAAAAGGAAAGTGGAAATAAATTGGAGACACAAGTAGACACCCTAAAAGGTGAAATTGGTTACCTTAAATCGCAATTGTTTTGGGCCAACAGGCGAGAAAAACATTTAGAAGAAAAATTATATCTCTCATTAAACCCGATACCATCCTTGGTCTCAGCTAAACAAATCCGCAAATTAATACAGTATGCGGATCCTGAGACATGGGATGGAGATGTCTGGGACAGTGATGATAATGATGAACTGGAGGAAAATTCTGATTATGATGTGGCCCCAGAACCTTTACCTATTTCACCATTGATTAAAACAGAAACCACAGATGAGGGGGGAGAACAGGCTCGTGCTACTGTACAAACCATCCCATGGTCTCCTGCTGAATTGGAAAAATTGCAGGGAAAATATTCCAGGCGTCCGGAGGAGTCCGAGAGAGAATATGTATGTCGAATCTCCCTCACCGGGGGAGACCGAATCCTCTCAAATGAGGAAGAAGCAGGAGGCTACTGGGGTCCTGGAATATTCCTAACTACCACTCAGGGTAATCATAATTACTCATTAACTATGCGAGCTGCTTATTGGTCTGGTGGCATAGACCCGCATGACAGAGGAGAACCTCCTGTTATAAAAACCTCAGGGTTCTCTGATTTGGTGACATCTATACAAAAGGCTGCCTTCATACAAGCAATGCATGAGCGGGATGTGTTAAGAAGATCCCCAATGTTAGCCCCTACAGATCCAGCAAGACTAAGTCCATTGATCCGCGGCCTCCCAGACAGTTTAAAAACATATGTGGCCAATATACAAGATCGACTTCAAGTCACTCGCCCCAGACAAGGCTGACACCCACGTCGAGGGCGAGATCAGGATCAGGACCAAGATCAACATCAAGTAATCACTTGGAGTGAATTTGTACAAGATATAGTAAAATACGGGCGCAGGATGGGATGGATCGTATCCCCCAGTTATCTGATCTGCTACCTTGGTGACTTTGCCAGATTCACAGCCCTAAGGCTAAGCCCAAAGGCAAATTAAAATGTGATAAGGAGCTTAATGAGCTCTGGCGTAAAGCTCGAGCTATGGGGGTGCCCTGGCACCTATTGATTGGTATATCCACGACTGACCTCAAAGTTCTGGTACACTCATTGAGCCATAAATTTAATTCAACAAAGAAAGGTCAGCTGGCAGAAAACAAAACAACTCCTGTTAACACTGCACCCTCTGCCTCACAGCAGGAGCTAATTGATCTAACAAACACTCAGGCAAAAAGCGCACATCCCCGGGGAGGGCTATGAGCCTCCTTCCCCAGCAGATACTAGCTATACAGTGGCTCTCTGATATACCTCCCAAACCTGTCATTGCCATCCCGGTGGGACCAAAGAAAGTTTTTGTAAATTTTGTCATTGATACGGGTGCTCAGATTTCGGTAACCACCAAGGAGACTGCAACATGCTTAAATGTAAAACCTGGTCGCCATAAAGTAAAATTTACAGGCATTGATGGAGTCATAAGGAAATGCCCTACAGCAAAAATTACCCTGTGGCTCCCGGGCAAACCAAGATTAACCCACACTGAAGTATTGGTCGGTGCTGCTAACACTAATATTTTGGGATTTGATTTATTGTATGGCAGAGTGTGGAAACTCCCTGATGGTTCAGTTTGGAGTTTTGCTGGCAAGAAATTAAACAGAATGAGCCTAATAAAATTAATTTATTAGAAATGTCCATATCTTTACCACCATCAAAAATTACAAGCACAAAACAGTACCCTTTACCAGCAGCATGCTCAATCGGGTATTGACGGGGTGGTAAAAGATTTAGAAAACCGAGGCATCATCACTCGTACACACTCACCCTATAATTCCCTTGTTTGGCCAGTAAAAAAAACAAACGGGCAATGGAGGCTCAGCTGCCTGTACCTAGCATTGCAGAAGTGGTAACCCAAATACAGGGAGCATCTCACACATGGATGGCAACTTTAAATGTAAAACATTTTTTTTTTTATGGTTCCAGTCCAGGAACATGATAAGGCCCAATTTGCTTTTCCCTGGAAAGGGATACAGTCCACCTTTAATAGACTACCTCAGGGATGTAAACATTCCCCCACCATTGCTCACAATGCTTTAGCTAAAACACTGACTGGAATTCCTATTCTGTAGAACGTTACTATATATCAATGTATAGATGACCTTTTGATTGGAGGGGCACAATTTGACACAGTTAAACAGGCTATGGATGATGTGACATTATGATTAACAACCTTGGGTCTGGAAATTCCCCCATCCAAGTGCCAGGGACCTAGCAGGGTGAGATCGACAGCCCATTTCAATTGTATCTACACCAATGCACGTAGCATGGGCAACGAACAGGAGGATCTGGAAGCCATTGTACAGCAGGACAGGTGTAACTTGGTCGCCATCACAGAAACATGATGGGATGACTCTCATGACTGGAGTGCTGCAATGGATGGCTATAAGCTCTTCTGAAGGGATAGGTGAGGAAAGAGAGGCGGTGGGGTGGCTCTGTATGTTAGGGACTGCTTCGATTGCATAGAGCTCGACGATTGTGACGACAAGGTTGAATGCTTATGGGTAAAGATGAGGGGGAAAGTCAACAAGGCAGACATCCTGCTGGGGCAGACATCCTGTTATAGACCACCCAACCAGGATGAAGAGGCAGATGAATTTTTCTGCAAGAGGCTGGCAGGTGTCTCACAATTGCTAGCCCTTGTTCTCATGGGGGACTTCAACTTACCGGACATCTGCTGGAAATGCAACACAGCAGAGAGGAAACAGTCAAGGAGGTTCCTGGAGTGTGTGGAAGATAACTTCCTGACACAGCTGGTAAGTGAGCCTGCCAGGGGAGGTTCCTTGCTTGACCTGCTGTTTACAAACAGAGGAGGACTGGTGGGAGATGTGGTGGTCGGAGGCTGTCTTAGGCTTAGCGACCATGAAATGATAGAGTTCTCAGTTCTTGGTAAAGAGGGGTGTCAACAAAACCACCACCATGGACTTTTGGAGGGCAGACATTGGCCTGTTCAGGATGCTGGTTGAGAGGGTCCCCTGGGAGAGAGTCCTGAAGGGCAAAGGGGTCCAGGAAGGCTGGACATTCTTCAAGAAGGAAGTCTTAAAGGCACAGGAGCAGGCTGTCCCCATGTGCTGCAAGACGAGCCGACGGGGAAGACGACCAGCCTGGCTGAACAGGGAGCTCTTGCTGGGACTCAGGAAAGAAAGGAGGGTCTACCACCTATGGAAGAGAGGGCAGGCGACTCAAGGGGAGTAAGGGGTCTTGTTAGGTCATGCAGAGAGGAAATTAGAAAGGCAAAAGCCCAGCTAGAACTCAGGCTGGTGTAAGGGACAACAAAAAAAGTTTTTACAAATACATCAACAACAAAAAGAGGGCCAAGGAGAGTCTCCATCCCTTACTGGATGCGAGGGGAAACATTGCCAACAAGGATGAGGAAAAGGCTGAGGTACTTAATGCCTTCTTTGCCTCAGTCTTTAATATTCAGACTGGTTATTCCCAGGGTAGTCAGCCCCCAGTGCTGGGAGATAGGGAAGGAGAGCAGAACAAACCTCCCATAATCCAGGAGGAAGCAGTTAACGACCTGCTATGCCACCTGGACACTCACAAGACTGTGGGGCTGGATGGGATCCATCCAAGAGTGCTGAGGGAACTGGCGAGGAGCTGGCCAAGCCACTCTCCATCATCTATCAGCAGTCCTGGCTAATCGGGGAGGTCCCAGTTGACTGCAGATTTGCCAATGTGACACCCACCTACAAGAAGGGCCGGAAGGAGGATCCAGGGAACTACAGGCCTATCAGCCTGACCTTGTTGCCAGGGAAGATTATGGAGGAGGTTATCTTGAGTGCGCTTCACCAGGCATGTGAAGGCCAACCAGGGGATCAGGCCCAGCCAGCATGGGTTCATGAAAGGCAGGTCCTACTTGACCAACCTGATCTCCTTCTATGACCAGGTGACCTCCCTCGTGGATGAGGGGGAGGCTGTGGATGTTGTCTACCTGGACTCTAGTAAGGCCTTTGACACTGTCTCCCACAGAATCCTCCTGGAGAAAGTAGCTGCCCATGGTTTGGATGGGTGTACTCTTCACTGAGTAAAGAACTTGCTGAATGGCCGAGCCCAGAGAGTGGTAGTGAATGGAGTTAAATCCAGCTGGTGGCCAGTCACGAGTGGTGTTCCCCTGGGCTCAGTTTTGGGTCCGGTCTTGTTTAACATCTTTATCAATGATCTGGATGAGGGGCTTGAGTGCTCCCTCGGTAAGTTTGCAGATGACACCAAGCTGGGCGGGAGTGTCGTTCTGCTTCAGAGTGGGAAGGCTCTGCAGAGGGATCTGGACAGGCTGGATCGATGGGCTGAGGCCAACTGTATGAGGTTCAACAGGGCCAAATGCTGGGTCCTGCACTTGGGTCACAACAACCCCATGCAGTGCTACAGGCTTGGGGAGGAGTGGCTGGAAAGCTGCCCAGAGGAAAAGGACCTTGGGGTGCTGGTCGACAGCCGGCTGAACATGAGCCAGCAGTGTGCCCAGGTGGCAAAGAAGGCCAACGGCATCCTGGCTTGCATCAGGAATAGTGTGGCCAGCAGGAATAGGGAGGTGATCGTGCCCTTGTACTCGGCACTGGTGAGGCCGCACCTTGAGTACTGTGTTCAGTTTTGGGCCCCTCACTACAAGAAAGACATTGAGGTGCTGGAGTGTGTCCAGAGAAGGGTAACGAGGCTGGTGAGGGGTCTAGAGAACAAGTTTTATGCGGAGCGGTTGAAGGAACTGGGGCTGTTTAGTCTGGAGACACCTGGAGGTGTTTAAAAAACATGTAGATGTGGCACTTCAGGATACAGTTTAGTAGGAATGGTGGTGTTGGGTGGATGGTTGGACTTGATGATCTTAGAGGTCTTTTCCAACCTATGATTTTGTGATTCTATGATCTTCACAGGAAGTCAAATTCCTGGGGGTCTGGTGGATCAAAGGAGCCTTATCTATCCCTCCTGGCACACTGGAGAAAGTAGAACAGGGACAGGACCCCTCTAATGTTAGAGAATTGCAACAAGTTTTAGGAAATTTAGTATACTGGCGTAAACATGTCCCTGGATTTTCTATCATTGCTCGACCCCTTTATAATTTACTATGAAAAAGGAAATCATGGGAGTGGAGACATCAACATTCTAATGCCCTGGAGACACTGGTAAAAGAATTGAGACTATTATTTCAGCAGCTAGGTCCTGTACATCCCTCTGATCCAATCCCTTTGGAATGGGGATTTAGGGAACATGGTTCTCACTGTAATGTTTGGAAATGAGGACCTGAAGGGCCTGAGCATCCACTTGAGTTCAGTTCAAAGTCCTTTAATGATACTGAATCGCGATACTCGGACCTGGAAAAGGGACTATTGTCTTTGGTACGAGCTGTAAGGGAGTGGAACAAATAAGAAAAAAACAGAGTGTAATCATTCGGGGACCTTTCCCTCTGCTAGATACAATTTGTAAAGGGACAGTGCCGCCTGCTGGCATTGCCCAAAAGCCTACGGTCCGTAAGTGGTATGCCTGTCTGCAAAGCATCCATGAGATTATGCCTATTACAGAGGGCAGCACTAAAGTGACTAAATTACAAACAGATATAGACAGCTCTTTGCTGTTCCAAACTCCTCCAAGCAAACCATCTCCGATTCGGGAGGCGCTTCCTCTAACAGAAACCAGCAACCTCGAAGGGGTATGGTTCACTGATGCATCATCCTATAGGCAAAACAGTGAGTGGAATTATAATGCAGTGGCGCTGGAAGTAGCCACGGGAGAACGGGTCAGCGAAACAGGTAAAGAGAGTGCACAAGTGGGGGAGCTTAGGGCAGTCTTATTAGCTGCACAACACGGTGCTGACTATATTTACACTGACTCATATGCTGTTTTTAAAGGAGCTACTGAGTGGGTGAGCCACTGGGCAGCCAAGGACTGGCAGGTAAATAGAGTCCCAGTCTGGCAAAGTGACAGCTGGAAACAATTGCTAAAAATAGGAGAACAAAGGATACTGCACATATTGGTTGGGTGAAAGGGCATGATCGATCAGCCTCTATTGCTGCCCAGTTCAATCAACAAGTTGATAGCCTCACATGGCTACACAAAATTGATCTTGCATGTGATGATCTAGAATGGGAACGTTTACTTGAATGGTTGCATGTAAAACGAGGGCACACTGGCCCAGCCCATTTGTATTGGGGAAGGCATAGCCTGAGCATGGCCTGTGTCAACAAAACTGTGTGAACAAGTGGTAACGCCTGTTCACAGTGTCACCTGGGACTTAACAAAGATCATCCAAGTAAGGCACCTCCCATGCACATCCGAAACAAAAAACCACTGTGGCACACCTGGAAAATTGATTGCATAGGTCCATTGAGACCCTTGGGGTAAAAAACATATATTAGTAAGGGTGGAAGTTGTTTCAGGAATTACCATGGCAACAGCTGTCCTGGCTGCAACTGGAGATAACACAGTTCACAGCCTGAAGGAATGGTTCAGCACACTCCCCCTTCCTGAGGAGATTCAAAGTGACAAGGGATCACACTTTACAGCCACAGTGGTACAAGACTGGGCAAAAGAAGAAGGAATTTAGTGGGTATTCCATACTCCGTACTACCCCCAAGCCAACGGTATTGTTGAGTGAACAAAGGGGTTAGTTAAGCGATTTGCTAAAACCCATGAATCTGGGTGGCATCTGCGACTATCCAATGCCATCTATCAATTAAATAATAGAGGGATTGGAGACGGCTGTCCCAAAATGAAAGCCTCCTCTGCTTCTGACACTACTTTGGTGCCAAAATGCAGATGTAAAACCAGGAGAACACCCTACTGGCTTTTACGCAGGCCAGCCAGTGCTGGTTAAAATGCCTCGGATTGGAACAGGGGTGCTAGTATTAACAAAACCAAATAATATTTATGTTTGGGAAATGAAAGATAGCTCTGGAAAACTGCATCGAATTAGTACTAGATGGATAGTACCTACCTTTTAACCTATTATATGCTGGTTTCAATGACAACTGAGCACTTTCCTTTTTTTTCTGTTTACAGGTATTCCAAAGGCTGGGAAGCTATGCCTAAAATCACAGACTATCATGTGTCGAAACAGTCTGCCCTCAAGGACTGCTGATTTTTATCTGTGGAATCATCTGTAAACCAAAGTTCCCAGAAACTCCAAACAATCTGACAAAGAAGATAATAGTGATTTAATTCTTATAGGAATACTGATTTCTAGTTTTACTTGTATGTTATATGACTTGGGTTTTTTTACCTTTTGCTTTATTGTTTAGGTTACTGTTTTTTAATGCACAATAGTTTTATTTTGTTGTGGTTTTGATAGTTATAATTTACTACAGAATTGTAAATATAAATCTACTGTCATTCAACAGCAGTGGTAGACAAATATGTGTAAGTTTAATATGCGTTTATATATTAGGTGTAATGATTGTGCATGTGTTCCACAGAGATTCTAATCAAAAAACAAAGAAATCTTCAGGTATGATAGAGGAAAACACAGCCTTTAAGTTGTTGCAAGGATTTCTTAGAATGATGAATTGGACTCAGGGAACCACTCCTCTTCTGCTGCCAACAACCCCTGCAGAGGGATTCCCTTTTATTGTATGATAAAAGTGGATCCCAAACAGGTTAACACATGGGCATACAACATAGTTTCTGACAACAACGCTGAGCCACAGGCCAAAAGATGCCTAGTTCCTTTCCAACATTATCTAAATGGACATAATAGCCTCGATGAACTAGAAAACAGTACGTGTAGCACTTTAATGCTACCTGCACCACCTGAAACTGTATGGGTGTGTTCCAATGGACAAATATCAGACTACATTCAACCCTATTGGGATGGATTAGAATGTACTCTAGGTATTCCAAGCTTGTGTCCTACTATAGCTTTTAATTTCATTCAATCCTTAACAAAATCACGAGGATATAGAGCTAAAAGACAGTCACAAATGTGGAACTCCATGCAAGAAAATGGTAATTTTTTTGCCTGGCCGAGCTATTATACACCAGCAATGAGACTAAACTTAGGAATGAAAGCTTTTTGGGGTTATTGGACAGTAACAACCAATAATCGATTATATATAGAAAATTTGACATGGCAAGCAGAATCCCTAGCAAATTGGACAAAAACAGCAATTAATGCAGTTGACTTGCAGGTGCAAGCTACATCCAAAATGACGCTACAAAATAGGTTAGCCTTAGATGTGATTTTGTTAAAAGAAAGTGGTGTTTGTGGATGGCTAAATGCCTCCTATCCTGATGAAACCTGCTGTGTGTCTATCCCAAATGTATCCGTCACTTTACATCAAGCCATGGATGAAATGCATAAGATTGCAGAACAGTGTCGAGAACTCCGTGAAAATATGAATCAGAAGCCCTGGGAATGGACAGGGTGGATCTCGAAAGTTTTTAATGGACTTGGACTAAACATTAGTGGATGGATACAAAGTGTGATTCAATATGTATTTGATGTTTATTGTACTCCTTATTGTTATTTGTGTGGGTTTATCATGTGTACAATCTTCACTAGTTAAAACTTTTAGTACGCATATCAGAGTGCTTCGAGTTTATGACCCTGAATATGTTCCTTTAATACCTTCTCCTCTTAGGGAGGAAGATGAGCCACTCAACCCATCTGAACCTAAATTCACCCGATATACTTTTTGGCGAAATGTGACAAAGGTCACGGGGTGGATAATGTGGGTCGGTGGCCTTGCTGGACTTGTCAATGCAAGAGGAAAGACATGCTCGAACTCAGGCATCAAGAGCCAAAGAGTTAACAAAGGGAGCAATGGACTTGCGCTTATCTTGTCAGACAGAAGTAAGGGGGGATAGCCCATCAATGTAAACCAAGTGATCTGTGGGGCGCAGCGGAGGCTGCGCAGCCAGAGATTGCTTCAGATAAAGAACAGGTGGCCCCCGGAAGCGCATACCAAGATGCCTGTTCCGAAGGCATATCAAACTGCTGAGACCCGCTTGTGACGACACAACATTCCATGCCAAGAGCCAATCGACACATAATAATTGACTTAGTCCCGCCTCGCAAAAAGATTTTCAAACATATAAAAACTGGCACTTGAAAAACTCTCTTTGGGAGGAGGAGCCAAGCGAGAACTTTACCTGACAGATGGGTCGACGGGCCTGAACCTCTCTTCCCTCCCCAAGAAGGGAAGCCTTTTTGGTAAGAGTCGCGCCTCTGACTTTGTCAGACATACCCCCAGGAACACATTGTTAACTGAAGTGCTAAACCATTACTTTGAGCTCAACTTTTGTAGACAGTGCGTTTATCAACGGCAATTCAGAATCTGTGATACCTGTCGCTTGAATAAATTACCTATTGTTTCAACTTTGCGAAACTGTTTCAGTGAAAGTCCTTGGAGGGGCTCTGGCAGGCAAGCTGAATCTGATAAGAGGCTACATGCTTAACCCCTTAGACATAAACCGTTGACCAAGTCTGGGACTAGGATTGGATCCAGTCACACCTAGACTCCTCTCTGAGAGAGAGTTTAGAATGCAAGGGGGTCTGCTCTGAACCTCGTGACTCAATGGGAGGGCTTTCCTTTTGCCGCTTATCAGGCTCCCTTACCCCTTTCAACGCGACACTGACAGTAGAGATCCTTCTGCTAGTACCTTGACTGTGCAGCTGGAGCACAGAGGGGTGCACTTTCTAACTATAATGATGCATACTTTTACGAAGTGAAAATAGCAAGGCAATTTTTTCTAATCAAAGTCACTAAAACTGCACTCTTCATCCCTACCCTCCTATAAGAGAGAATTTGGTGCCGTCTGGTGCATTTTTGTTCCTTGTGTTTTTTCATATAACAAACTTGCATCAAATCTTCTAAAAGAAAAAGAGATAGTAAAAGTTGCTTTATAAAAAAAAATCCATAACTACTAATGAAACTATTTTCTTCAAATGCAATTAGATTAAAATAGATATTTACTCTTGCTTAACAGATTCCTTGGAAAAATTAAGAAAATTGCTTGCAAATGGATGCATGCATGCTTTTATCTTCATTAATGTAAAAGGAAACAAATTTGAAAAGATTCATCATTGCAAATCTGACCACATATCCTAGCCATTCACCTTAGAAACTAGACAGAAGTGATATACACAGACCGTTCTGATCAGTTGTGCATTTGACAAATTATATTCTGGGTTTGCGTGGCAAGGTTTTGGTAGCAGGGGGGCTATAGGGGTAGCTTCTGTGAGAAGATGCCAGAAGCTTCCTCCATGTCCAAAAGAGCCAATGCCAGCCGGCCGTAAGACGGACCCGCTGCTGGCCAAGGCCAAGCCAGTCAGTAACAGTGGTAACGCCTCTGAGATAACATGTTTCCAATTTCTAATTCTGAGGTTATAATCTCAACTAAGAAAATGAGAAATGGCAGACAAAACCAGGCAAACCTAGGCAATTCCAGGATATGCAGTACATGTACACCTATATCAGAAACTTTCCTGACAAGTTGTTTTCTGTTCCTCACTGGACAACAGCCATCAATACAAAGCACACAGGAAAAAACAGGACTCAGTTATGATGAAAACAAAATCCTATCCTGTAACTTTCCTTCCATCATAACTTACAAATTCTTTATATTAACTTCCTTCTAAAAGAGGTTTACACAAAGAGGTGAAGTTTTTTGCAAATTGTTCATCCTCAGAGAAGGAAGAATTAGTGAAAAAACCCAACATACTGAGAAATGGTGAAATGGGGGACATAAAGGCTTCCACTCTGCAGGTTACAACCCATGAAGTTGCCACACATTTTAGAGAATGGTGTTTAATTTCCAGGTGTTAGCATACAGGGACTGAAACTTTTTGTTCTCAGCTGTGATTACCTATTAAAAAATCCTGCATAAAAAAAAAAAAGAAAAAATGTCTTAGAAATACTCAATTCTTAGAGGTCTAACGAAGGCAACTGTAGGCACTCAACACTCTGAGAATGAGGGGTTGTAGTTAGATATTTAATTTTATGTGCCCCAGAGTTAAAAAATCACCTCATAACTTCATTGTGTTACTATCTTATAGATTGTCAGATCGTTATTAAGCCATCTTTCCACAATGTCCTGGTGTTCATGAAACAAGAGGCAAAGAGAATGACTCTGGATGATGATGGCAGTTAGCAGACCCGTGGTCAACAACACACAGCTCTTTTTGCATGAAGTTTCAGTGTATCCGCACAAATTTATTTGTAATAATTCCTTATAATGACCTGTCACTGCACGTACAAGCATAAAGCACTGGCATCAGAATAATTTGTAAAGAAAACTTGGTCATTGCAAGATACCTGCCAGAGTGGAGGACTGTGATAATAACAGACAGTGTAGGACTATGGGAAAAGCTTGTTTCCAATGAGTGACAAAAATGGTAGCTTGAAGCAATTTGTACCAAGAGGATGGCTCAGCACCACCAGATGCAGGAAGCTGCCTGGTAGATATGCCTAGTTAAATAGAAATCATTGTTGCTGTATGGAAATAGAGTGCTCACTAAGCCTGGATAAAATATAAAATTAAGACATCCTCTACAAGTTGATTTTTACATAGACCGATGACGCTTGGACTAGTGATCCTAACTGGTGTTAGGACATCAAGACTGTGCAGAGTTATGGCCCCAACTAGAAGATCAGCATTCAGCAGACCTTCATGGAGCCAGAAAACACAACACCATTAATGCTACTGTTATCTCTGCTGTTTATTTCTGCTGGGAGAAAATTGCCTTTGTAATCTAAACTGCCACTTGGAAAAATGAAGCTAATTATAAAATTTGTTTCTATGATCCAAATTAGTTTCTTGTATTCCAGGAAAAAAGAGGCATGAGGAGTCTTCCAATCTAAATATACCGAATAAGAAGAAAACATGAGCACTTGCATTTCACATATTCCTTATGCTATGTGAGTTTGTCCCAAGGATTGTGCATCCATAGAATTTCATCTACTAGTTGATATGTCCTTCATTGTGGAACTGTTGTTACATATAAAGTTGTATGTTCAAGACTGATCAGCCTAGTAATGATATAATCTGCTATTGTTGCACAGTCAGTAGTAGAAATAGTACAGTGAAGCACTGTTTGTCGAGATAAATAGTCACATGTTGCGGCGGCATCAAGGACTCGACCAATATGATCCATAACAGTCAACTTTATTAGCAAAGAATCTGGATTATATAGACAGCACTCAATTATGATTAGTCACTATACATAAACACTCAGCACAATACTCAGCTATGATTGGTTACTATACATAAAAACATCTATTAATAAAACACCCCGGTTACATGATTAATACTCAAACTATGATTGGTCAGTATTCATAGAAAGACTGTTTACCTGCAGCTGGCCTGAGAATGATTGTCTTTCCCACAGCCAGCCTGAGAATGTCTGTTTTCCCGCAACCGGCCTGAGAAAGGCCTTGAGGCCTGTGCTGCTTGAAGCCTGCACTACTACAAACCCATCAAGTCTATATTCAGAGTGTCTGGGTTGCTCACAATATGTCCCTGTTTCTCCAGAAACCCTACAAATCCTCCTTTTTGTTTTTGAGCAACCCAGATATCATTAAACGTCTTTTTAACCACCTTTATGGCACAACTTATCAAACATCCAAAAATGCATAGCATTATTAGAATCGTAATCAACATCACTATTTCCTGTTTGACCAGATCCAACACCCACTGATGCCCAGGCGACTGAGTCAGTCCATCAGTCTTGACTCTACCTCTATAACGTTCAAATTTTTGCGTAGTTCACTCAATTGTTGATGTATCTATTTTGAGTGGTCATACAAATTCATACAACACATTCTTTCAAAATCTTCACACTCATGTCCTTGTGCTAAAAGCAAAAATCAGTTGTTACGCGATTTTGTAAAGTCGCGTGTCTAATCAAATCAACATCTAAAAACAAACTACTTAAGGCCTAAGAAGTAGCATTAGTCTTCTTGGTTAACCCATATCCTAATTTCATCGGGGCAACTAGAGCCTGAAAGGCTGCAGTCCTGGGGGCTAAAAATGATGCAGTGATTATTTCACCGCTATTCCAAAATTCGATATTGTGTTTGCAATTTGAGGCAAAGGCATGAATTGTTCTTTTCCCTCGGTATCGTGTATTTCGGTGGCCAATTATCATGATCTGATTTGGTATTAAAAGCAAAAATCTCTCTAGACTACAGGGACCTTCCTTTATATGGGATGGGATGGACGGTTAAGTATGGTCCCTACAAATGATAAATACTTTATGGGGTAAAGCAAGTGGTTGATTAATTAATTTAGATATGTTTAATGTATTAACGCTCCATGCATGTGTTTGATTTCTCCCTGTATAGCTAAAAAACAAAACAAAAATATTTTGGTATGGAGTCAGGTAATTCTATCTCTTGAGGCTTTAACTGGGCCAACAGCGGTTGAACAGTCCATAGGTCCCACATATCAGTGACTGTGCCATTGTTCGGGGGGACCACACTGGTCAGTGTCGATGATATGGGCCATGCATCTAAAGGGACACCAACAAGGCGTGTGGAAAAGGGGGTTCCCTGGAGATGCTATGGACAGGTAAATCGAATCTGGTCTTGTCAGGTCTGCTAGCGTGACCCACACACTCATTTTGGTTGCGGTGGCACCCATACTGTTTGCATACACCCAGTCAAGTTTAAGAGGATTGTTATCATTTCTATCTTATATACTGGTCTGTGTTACAGCAAAAATAGCGGATTGAATAGTTCTTACTTACGGTATCGATTTTTTTACAGCGAATGCACAATGGTGTTAAGGTACGATAAATGTGTTGATTACCATTAAAATAAATCAAATACCTTTTGCGAAATATACAATGTGCGATAATATATCCATAACAGCGCTTACAGACTAAACATACAGACACCTGCGGCCTAGTGAGGTCTGATACACCACTCCTTACAGTCTCAAACGAGTCACTTGCCATCAAACAGTGTGTTATCACTCAAAATGTCTTCTGACGGTTCAGCAGGCACTTTAGAGTCTTTTGTGGTTGTCTGTTGCTTGTCTAGCTCCGGCTTAATGCACTTCGCTGGGAATCATTTAGGTCCTACATCTGTGGAAACACAAGCATACCCATGCCCTCACATCAATAGTTTCCATGGTATTGTCTAAGCTCCCAATTGCAAATCCAGTGCCAGCACCTTTGCCTTAGGTCGTATATTAGCATTCTGTAATGACAGAAGATGAGTTAGGATAGGAGGCAATTCTCGAGACGCTAGAAGCGTTAGGTGGTTCCAGCTGAACACGGTTTCGTGCAGGCAATCATGTACTCGGACATTAGTTCCTGGGAACTTTCTATCCCGATCAGGCAGCTATTTGCACGAGGGTCTCTGTTTTACTTTTGTTCAATCCGTAGCCAACTTACACGCCAGGTCAGTTAATGAGGTTGCTGCTGCTGATGAGAGTTGACATAATTTTGGCCTTCGGCTTGCTACCACTTTCTCAGAGGCCCACACAAACTACAGTATTAAAAACAGACATAAGAACACAAATGCCAATTGAAGACACAGAGATGTGAAGTGCATACCATAACTTGCTGGGTATAAAGAAAGATTAAATTAACCTGAGAATGGTACATACTGATGGTAAATCTGTTACCTAGCATATGGGTGTAGATTGATTTACTTGCATCCAATTGTCTTTCTGGGTTTACTTGTATCCAGTTTTCTTCCTGTGTGGATGGTGGGACCGAAGCACCACCTGACCACAAAATATCATTATTGTCAATTGGAGGATGCATCTCACCGCGTCAGGCATCGAAATAGCAGTGTATCAATAATATGAGCTCAGTAAATTTGCACTTGGGTTATAGGTATACTTATCACACATACAAACATCTCTAACATTCAGTATTGGCTAACCATATTAATCACCTAGCGACTCATTAACCTTGTATAGCTAAAATTAATGTATATAAAAGTACAAAGTTGCAAACATTAGCACATCTAACCCCTGTTGCATCAAATGCTTGTAGTCTTGTTAAATCAGAGTCCAAACACAAGAGTCTAAAGTTAAAAATGAAAATTAGAAAATAATCAATACTTGCAGAACTTATTCCAAACCGGAAGACACAAAACCTGTTACTTAGTCCAGACAAATCCATTAGATCACAGAAACTAAATAAATCCATCAGAACACAGAAATATAAACACTGTAATGTAAAACCACACATTTATGGTCGCGACCACACACACACACAGGCACACCAAGTTTTTAGCACAAATCCAAATATTGCAAAGACTTATGAACAGACAAGGACTTACAATAATATTCAACATTTAACAGACAAATTCCCAAGCTTCAGTTTCAGGAAGAGTACTTTCTTTTCAATTTTGTTTTAGGAAGGGCGTTTTCCCTTCTACTCAGGGATATAGCCTAATGTTGAAGCTTTCACTACGACTAACAAGCAGGCAACAAGAAATAATACTGGAAGAATGCCTTTGCCTTATTAATGGTTCCTGCTCATAACTTTTTGGTCCAGGGATCAGAGATTTTCCCCGAGAATCCCTCGGTGCTGGCTGGAGGTCCTGCAATACCTCAGACCATTGATGTTCAAGAGCAGCGTCCTACCTGGGTACTCAAAATCTATTACTAGAAAGCAGTAAAATAATTAACTCTCTAAAACTTAATTTTTGAGTTTTAGAAAGCAGGCATTCTTTACTGCAGTACTGAACGCACAGGGAATAGTTCTACCCAAATGTGTGTACCGAAAAGATACTCTTACTAGATATTTATGCCATGTTGACATACATAATCATTACATTTCCAAGAAGTGGTTAATATTTTCTTGGCCATATGATACCAAAAGATCCATTCCAGAGTCTTCAACTCCTGCGCATTAGCACATCACTGACCTAAAAGAGGATAAGGCTGGAAAACAAAAAACCTCATAAATTATATACAAGTTTGTTGGCAAATTGACATTAATTCTGGAGGTAAAGGCAATTGCAATTCCATCTGAAACCTTTTGTAAAACAGTTTTGCTCTTGGCATTGATCTTCGGGAAAATAATAAATCTGAGTCCCTTTTAACAAAGTAAATAGAGGGGACAACTCTTCAGTCATAATGTCAATATTTTCACCTTTCAACAGAGTGAATAACATCATCTAGATAGACCATCTGTAGTAATTGAATTATGCACACTTTTTCCTAACCAAGGCGTTGAATGTCAGAAAGATGGTTCTCGCCGCGCCGCTTGTGGGTTAGGTCAGGCCAGGCCGGTGCGCTGGGCTCGGCAAGAGGGGCGCAGGCCGCGCCGCCGGTTGCCCGGGGCGGGGCTGTGTGCCCAACCAGGTGTAAGGTTTGCTGACCCATCCAATGTGGTGGCTGCTGGCGCAGCGGCTGTACTGCGTCTGAGGGATTGTGCAGTTTTATGTTGGAATTCAGCTTGTTTTGATCTCAGGTCGGGTACGCCAATTGCTGCAGAGGGACCCTGTCGTACACTTTCAGGATGCCGGGTTTTGCACTCCACTTCCCATTTCTTTGGATTTAAAGGATCGTCAGGTTTTGGCGGATTTATCTCCCTCATTTCTCATGTTGGGTTAGGAATTTCATCATATGTAGGGTTAAATTCAAAAGACTGCGGCTTTGTTCTTGCTTTTGAGATAATGGCGAAGGAGTAGCAGCCGCTTGTAAGATAGTTTTTGCGGGCTTAAAAGCATTTAAAGCTCTATGCACTAATTTCAAAGTAATGATTTCCTCAGGGATTTTAAGTTGCAAGACTTTGTTCTTTCCAAATTCACTGTAAATTTTTTTTTTTTGATGGAACTTTCGCATCTTTCTAGGTGACTGTCCCATTTTCCAGCGAGCTGGGGGGGGGACAGACCCGATTCCTGTTCAGGGCCTGTTGGACCCAGCCCCTGCTCACGACTTTCTTCAGGTGGTACATTTGCAACAAAAGGACTTTTCTGAATGACTCTGGCCACTTTTTTCTCTGTTAAGACATCTTTTAACGCTTCATAAACCAAACGCTAAGATGATAATACTCGACTCGCATTCACATCACCCCTTAAAGTTATGTTTAAAAGGTAACTCTTCTGACACCTTCCAAGTTAAAATACCAAACACGCGGTGATTCCTTGGGCACTCCATTACTTCTGAGTCAGGCTAACAACAGCTCGAAAAACAGGAGCTAATTATCGCTCCTCTTTATTGTCAACCTGCATGCACAGAGTTCACGATTCTCTGTCACACATTCAAGTCGAACAACTGATCTGTTTCCCAGTTTTCTGCATTCGTTAGTATTGTGGTTATCCCGCTTACAGTTCACACATCACTTTAGCTATCCCTCTCCACCGTACCCCTGACCCTCCCCCGGTTCCCAACCCCTCATCCCATGGCACGGCGCAAGGTGGGGCTGGAAGAGAAAATGGGTTATATGGGTTAGGGACTGGTGGCTCCGGTAGCGAAGTGTCCGTAACCTTCTCATCTGTACGAGTCACTGGAGTCCTGGGAGACGGCGGCGTAGGCAGAGGAAGTGGAGGATACCGCGGTATAGGATTCAGGGACGTGGGACGATCAGAAGGGGCAGCGGCGGCGCGCAGCCGATCTGCGGGCGGCGGCGCCTCAGCGCACCCCTGTCCGCAGCGCGGTGGCTGTGGTAGTGATTCTGGCGGTGGGGGTGGAAACTCCTGCGCCAGTGGGTCGCGCCACGCGTACTCCTTCTCCTGGACCGCAGGTTCCCCTACCTCCACGGGCCGCCGACTCTGACCCCCTCCTGCTTTCCCAGGCGGCGCGAGGGTGCTGGGACCTGCGAACGGCAAACTAATCGCCAAGCAGGACCCTCCCTCGGGTGTTAATGCAGCGAAAGCAGAGGCAGCAGCTCCCCTCTCAACTCTCATAGCTTTTAAAGTGTCATGTATCAGCCTCCACAACGTGGAGAATTTGCTCGCTTCCTTGGATCCTGTACTAATTCCTTCCCACAGTTTCGTTGCTATATCCGCCCAAGTCTGAACTTCAAAGGCAGCATTAACACAGGGGATTAAGTCCTTTCTCCGTGCCCAAAGCAACAGAGACTTCAAGGTAGCTGAGTCATATTGTAACCCTCTCACGGAGAGGAAGTGTTGGAGGAGCTTAACCACTGCTGACTCTTCTTTTGTCAGTGTGGACCTCATCTCCTCCCCGGCCGCCTGCTTGATCAGGGCAGGATTTCCGGGATTTCTTTTCCCGACTTTGCGCTAGCGACTCCCGAGTGCCGGGGCAGCACTCACCTTCGGCCGGTGTCCGCTCCCTCAGGGTTCGGTCTTCCTGGAAAAATCACCCATAGATGCTAATGCCGATCTGAGTGTCCCTGTTCGGGCACCATTTGTTGCGGCGGCATCAAGGACTCGACCAATATGATCCATAACAGTCAACTTTATTAGCAAAGAATCTGGATTATATAGACAGCACTCAATTATGATTAGTCACTATACATAAACACTCAGCACAATACTCAGCTATGATTGGTTACTATACATAAAAACATCTATTAATAAAACACCCCGGTTACATGATTAATACTCAAACTATGATTGGTCAGTATTCATAGAAAGACTGTTTACCTGCAGCTGGCCTGAGAATGATTGTCTTTCCCACAGCCAGCCTGAGAATGTCTGTTTTCCCGCAACCGGCCTGAGAAAGGTTTGTTTTCCCGCAACCGGCTTGAGAAAGGCCTTGAGGCCTGTGCTGCTTGAAGCCTGCACTACTACAAACCGATCGAGTCCATATTCAGAGTGTCTGGGTTGCTCACAATATGTCCCTGTTTCTCCAGGAACCCTACAGTCACATATCATAGTCTTGTGTTTTACTAAGGAATCTCACTAGTCCCAGCTGATAAATGTAGTACCTCTGTTGGTTCAAGGCTGTGATTTATTACCTGAGAGGTTTTTCACATTTTCTATCTTTTCCTTATCAAGAGATTCCACTTTCAAAGCTCAGCAGTTCGTACTGAGCATTGCCATACTATATAATTTAGGTAAGATAGGATCCTTCCTTTTAACTAAAATTCTGTCAGCATTTCAAAGATTTCTCTGAAAAATTGATTTCTGTCAGACAAATTGCGTTTTCTGACATTCTTTCGTAGTCTCTTTGTGGATATAAACCTTCAGTTTGATCCTCATTTGAGCTTTTGCTGTGTGGCTTTCATTTCTTTCACTGCTACTAGAAGCGCATCAGCAGGAATGCATTTCCAAATGATGGCACTTTTCTGTAGAAAATGTTGATTTTCATCAGGTAGAAAAAAAAATGTAATTCTTCCCTTGAAAGAAGCTCTAAGGTCTTATTCTGCAAGCCTCTCCTTTACCCCATAGCTCAGTTAGTAACACAACAGGAGGCATGAAAAGGGCAGGAACTTACCTGCCCAACTGACTTGGAAACAGATTTGTAAAAATCACTGAGGAAATTGCACAGAAGTACATAAAAGCACTGCAGGGAAGATAACAGAAGGAGCTATTGTCATGTGAAGAATAAAGAATCACAAGCTTGATTTTTTTTTTCCCCAAGGAGAAAGAAGGGACTTACCAAAATGGTATTATCTTTGCCACTACTCAGTCTTTAAATGTACCTGGTTTAGTCCTAAAATGGACTGCATCCTTTTCTAGGAAATGTTCTGAAACAGTCTTAAAGGAACTCTATCTTTGTCCTTACATCTTTCTTTATATTTTCGGTTGAAACAATCTCAAAAGTAAATCAATAACTTCAGGGCTGTCAATTTTTTGTTGTGTTTTTTTCTTATTGTGACTGCTATCATATATAGGATTTTCCTTATAAACTCTTTTCCTGGACTTATGCAGTTAAAGGAAAAATAATTTTAAAATAACACATGTTGCTTCCTTGGTTTTATATTTATACTAGTACTTAGTATTTTTATAGGACCATAAGTATCCAAAGTACAGTGCAAACATTTATCAACCCTTACAAAACCACTGATGTTGGATAGGACAACAAATGATCTATCGAATGCCAGTAATAAAACTGGAAAATATAGAGATTAGTGATATGTTTCTAACAGATGAAAGTAAGAAATCAGAGATTCAGTACATGTGACTTCTCGGCTCTTAGCTCCACTTCATTCAGCTTACAAGCACCTCTGCGGTGTGAAGTGTGGTAGGCTTACCCTCATCCTAGTGTCCTGAAGGTGTCCTTCCAAGAAGACATCTCAATCCTGTTCTGTGATGCCCATTAGGAGCAACTCTTTGTGTATTCATTTTACCCTCCTTATAGTCTGTCACTATTTCATGTGACTCCCTCCCTGAAAATGTGTGACCAATATGCTGCAACCTGTCCTATAAATAACTGTAGAAGACCGCTACGAACTGTTTTTGTCTCGACATTGCCATTGTTGTCTCTTCCTGGTCTCTGAAAAAACCGCCACAACGACCTGCAGGAAAGCGCTTGCGCACAGAGTAGCACGTGGACTGGCAAGAGCGGACTTGTCTAAGTGGGCAGCACACATGGCACGAACTGCACGTACGCGGACATGCTCTGCGCATGTGCAAATGCCCCTATAAAAGGGCAGCACATGCTCTTCAGAGCTCTCTCTCCCTCTTGCTCTCCTCCGAGCCGCCTCGCTGCTGGGCTCCGCCCTTGCCAGGGCCTCCATGCCTGCACAGAGACTGAGCCGACCGGACATCGCTGGACATCGTCGAATCCGTGGTGGTGGTAACTGATCCCATCCCCCCGCACTTCTTTTCCTCGCCCGCTGGGGTTTTTCCGACTTTACTCCTTTTTTTTCTGTCTCGTCTTCTCCTCCCCCTGCTGCTGTCCCCACCCGACCTCCGATTCCTGGTTCACCGAAATAAAGTTTACAAGGTTGCACGGCATATGACTGCATTTGCATCTTAATCTCGTCTCCTGGGATCGCATCGAAACCTCCCCGATATCGGATCGGGACATTTTTATTGGCGTCACGGACAGGATCCCTCAAGACGAGAGTGCCGTGCTTCCTTGCTGTGGTGCGCTCTGCGATTGCCTGTGAATGAGGGTGAACGAAGTGTGAGGAAGGTGTGAATGTCGGTTTCCTTTTGTACTGCTCTTATCACAGACCTGTATTAGTATATGGTTTGGCCTCCTGGGAGTGAATAGGGGAAACTTGGACTTTAAGGTGTGGCCCTCTCAGGAAGATATCCACTTTGTAGGAACTTTTGTAGGAACTTTGTGGGAATTTTGTGCTTTAGTCTACGTTTTGGCCTCCCGGGAGCGTATAGGGGAAGCTCAGATTTGAAAGCGTGGCCCTCCTAGGACGACATCCCCTTTGTAGGACAGTGGCTGCCCAGGAGGCAGCCGACACGTGTGATTGTGCGTCCGTGCGGGGTGAGGAAGCAGAGAGACTGTATGACTTTCTAGAGGCTCACCGAGCTCGCCCCTCGCTCCAGGGGCAAGGCTGGGCGAGGGACCATTGGTTTCGGTTACAGAGTGTGGTAGACAAAATGAAAGTGTTACAAAAAGAAGCCAAAGTTAAGAGGGGGAAGGGAAAAGCGATCATCTGTGCGGTGTTGGGAGCAAGTTTGGCTGCTGCGGTGGAGGAAAAGAACCAGAGGTCTGGTCAGGCTGAGGCGGTGGTAGATTCTCTGCAAGCGGCGACAGAAACGCTGCGGGAACAGTTGTGGGAAAGTAAACGGCTGCTGGAGGAGGAGAGGTGCCAAAACGTAATATTGAAGGAGGAGTTAAGGAATCAGCTCCTGAGGGAGGCAAACTCCTTGGCAGAAACAGAAGTAGCACGGGCAGAGAAAGGGATACGATCGATCTATCCCCAGGGGGACATGAAGGGAGCAAAAGAGACCGCAGGCAGCCCCCCCACATGTACCCGTTGGTTAAAATGGAATATGTATATGAAGACAACGGTGATAATCGTCCCCAGGTTATTACTAAAGAAATCCCTTTTGCGGCAACCGAATTGGCAGAGCTGCGAAAAGATTTTGCGAGAACCGCGAGAGAATCGGAGACCGAATATGTCTGGAGCGTGTCCCTGTCGGGGGGGACGGGATCTTGTTATCCGAAAGGGAAGCGGAAGGGTACTGGGGCCCGGGCGTGTTCTTAACCACCGGTGATCGCCGAGCCCCGTGGTCGCTGACTCAGAGGGCCGCGTACTGGGCGGGGGAGTTGAACCCACTGGAGAGGGGGGATCCCCTGGCCATAACGGGCACGACAGATCAGTTACTGGAAAGTGTGCAGAAAGCAGCTTGCCTTCAGATGATGTATGATCAGGAGCTCAAGCCTAATCTGAGCTCCCCAGTGCTGCTGCCGGCAGACCCCGAAAGAATGACTCTCCTAATACGGGGGCTTCCCGATTCCCTGAAACCCATAGGGATCCAGCTGCAGGGGAGAATTCAAAACACCCCCAGCGAGGAGAGAATCACGGCTGCCCTGGAGGGGGGGGCGAGCCCCGACCGTCGGTGGCCAGGGAGGAAAGTGTGGACGTGGGGGGAGATAGCCCAAGAGATGATTTACTATGGGAGGAAATACGGACCTGTTAACCGGCCGTATCCAAGGGCTGAAACCAGAGCCGTGCGAGCCGCAGAACGAGGGAGTGGGCAGTCGTTTTTCTCAGGGAGAAGCCCGGATCTGGCCGGGAAAGAAAAGCCCCTAAATCGGCAGGGGATCTGGCAATTAGGGCTTCAGAAGGGCATTTCCCGGGACCTCATGGATGGACTCCCGACCAAGAAGCTAGGACAGCTTGTGCAGAGATGGTCAGGGCGAGAAATCGCTTTTGCGCCAGGTCCTAGTGCCCCACCCTTGGTGGATCTAGGGGGGGAACGAAATAGGGAGAAGATGGTGGGAAACTAAACCCTCCGCCCCCCCAGGGTGAGGAGGGAGGAGGAGGGTGGATGTTTGTAAGACAACTCACCTGCAATAACAAAGGGGATTTATTGATTACGGTGGCGGTAGGGCCAAAGAGGAGGCCAGTAACCTTTTCGATTGACACCGGAGCACAAATTACTGCGCTAAGCCGGGTCGAGGCAGAACGATGTGGAATTTTGGTCCCGTCCAAAAGCCTGATAGTTTGAAACGCCTTGGGGAAAACCCAGACAGTGCCCGTGACTCCGGTGACATTATGGCTACCGAGGGAGGAAGACCCTGTGGACACCATGGTAGCTGTGGGACCTTTCCAAATGAACCTTTTAGGCATGGATGTTTTAAAGGGTAAACAGTGGCGTGATACCCAGGGAAATTCGTGGTCCTTCGGTGCCCCCCAAATTAGACAATTGGCTGAAACCCCCAGAGCGGAGGTGCGTCTGCTACAAGCGGCGCCTGCCCTCCCCCCTTCTAAATTAACGAATGTGAAACCCTACCCGCTGCCGCTGGGAGCCAGGGCAGGCACAGCCCCGGTGCTGGCAGAGCTGCGGGAACAAGGAGTGGTAGTTCCCACACACTCGCCTTACAACTCCCCGGTCTGGCCGGTGCGAAAACCTAATGGAAAGTGGCGGTTAACGGTCGATTACCGCCGTTTGAATGCTAATACGGGACCGATAACTGCTGCTGTGCCCAACATTGCCGAACTGCAGTATAAAGGGCAGCCAGTTCAAATTAAAGAATGCTGAGCAATGGTTAAGCACAGGTGAAAGTCTAATTATGTGGGTGACTCAGAGTGAGTGAGAGCAGCTGAAGGCAGGGAGGAGAGTATGAGGAGATCTGGGCAGAAGCAAGGTGTGGGTGCCACAATGGGGAGAGGCATTAAACCAGTGTGGTGGGTTGACCCTGGCTGGATGCCAGATGCCTACCAAAGCTGCTCTATCACTCCCCCTCCTCAGCTGGACAGGGGAGAAAAAATATGATGAAAGGCTTGTGGGTTGAGGTAAGGACAGGGAGATCACTCACCAATTACTGTTACAGGCAAAATAGGCTTGACTTGGAGAAATTAATTTAATTTATTACCAATCAAATCAGAGCAGGATAATGAGAAATAAGAAGAAATGTAAAAACGCCTTCTCCCTGCCTCTCCGTTCTTCTTGGGCTCAACTTCACTCCTGATTTCTCTACCTCCTCCTTCTGAGCGGCACAGAGGAATGGGGATTGTGGTCAGTTCATCACGTTATCTCTGCCGCTTCTTCCTCCTCACACTCTTCCCCTGCTCTAGTGTGGGCTCCACTCTCTCCACAGGTCTTGCCAGGAGCCTGCTCCAGTGCGGGCTCTCCATAGGGTCACAGCCTTCTTTGGGCATCCGCCTGCTCCTGTGTGGGGCCCTCCACGGGCTGCAGAATGGATATCTGCTCCAGCACTAACCTCCATGGGCTGCAGGGGGACAGCCTTCTTCATCATGGTCTTCACCACAGGATGCAGGGGAATGTCTACTCCGGTTCCTGGAGCGCTTCCTCCCCCTCCTTCTTCATTGACCTTGGTGTCTATAGAGTTGTTTCTCTCACATATTCTCACTCCTCTCCTTCACTGATTGGCTCAACTTTGGTCAGTGGCAGGTCCGCCTTGGAGCCGGCTGGCATTGGCTCTATTACTGTTGTGGTTTAGCCCTGGCTGGCAACAAAGAACCATACGCTCTATCGCCTTCCCCCCCCCCCCCGTGGGGTGGGGAGGAGAATGGGAAGAAAAAGGGAAAACTCATGGGTCAGCATAAAGACAGTTTAATAGAACAGCAAGGGAAGCAAACAGCAATTACAATACTGATAAGAAGTATATACAAAACAAGGGAATACACAGTGCAATTTTCTCACCCCTGATGCCCAGCACGCTCCCAAACAACGATTAACACCACCACCACCCCCCCCCCCTCCCAGGTCCCCTGCTCCAAGCAAGCATGACTTCAAGTGGTATCGAATGCCCCATTTGTTTGGCTAGTCTGGGTCAGCCATCCCAGCTGTGTCCCTCCTGCCTTCTTGTGAAAATTAACCCTATCCCAGCCAAACCCAGGACATCATGGGCTCCCCAGTTCAAGAAAGATGAGGAGCTACTGGAGAGAGTCCAGAGGAGGGCTACAAGGATGGTGAGGGGACTGGAGCATCTCTCCTACGAGGAGAGGCTGAGGGAGCTGGGCTTGTTCATCCTGAAGAAGAGAAGGCTGCGAGGGGACCTTATAAATGCATATAAATATCTCAAGGGTGGGTGTCAGGAGGATGGGGCCAGACTCTTTTCAGTGGTGCCCAGCGACAGGACAAGGGGCAGTGGGCACAAACTGAAGCAGAGGAAGTTCCGTCTGAACATGAGGAAGAACTTCTTCACTCTGAGGGTGACGGAGCCCTGGAACAGGCTGCCCAGGGAGGTTATGGAGTCTCCTTCTCTGGAGATATTCAAGACCCGCCTGGACAAGGTCCTATGCAGCCTGCTGTAGGTGATCCTGCTTCGGCAGGGGGGTTGGACTAAAAGACCCACAGAGGTCCCTTCCAACCCCTAAGATTCTGTGATTCTGTGATTATCCACCTCTTATTCTATACCATCTATGCCATGCCCAGGTCCCCTATTTTCCAATTAATCACCACCACTTTCCCTGTCTTTAATATATACACACAGGTATCATTCCCTTAGTCTATGGACCATTCCTCTAAAAAGTCCGTTGAGTTCATTTAATCCATGATGTTGGGCTCCATCTGTTGCAACAGTCTTTCAAGGCAGGAGAGATGATGTGTGGTGTTGGAATGTTGCATGCTGCATCTGGAGCTTGTGGCTGGTGTATCTGGCACGGCCTGTGCCCATGGGTGTGTGGGTCGGAGATGTCGATCTTCATAAATTTGCTGGGTGCCAGTTGTTGAAGCCAGGTTCAGTCCCATCACAGCTAAACTTTGCTCGGTTTCATCAAATTCCATCCTTCCTTTGTTTGGGTGATTCTAACTGTAATACCATTGATATGGCATATAAAAACTATAGTAGTGATAACAGACAGTGACAGGGTTATTTAGCAATTAACATCATACAGT
Source organism: Opisthocomus hoazin (assembly GCF_030867145.1). NCBI lineage: Eukaryota > Metazoa > Chordata > Aves > Opisthocomiformes > Opisthocomidae > Opisthocomus > Opisthocomus hoazin. Next base: position 44,079,245 of record NC_134453.1, on the reverse strand, counting down.
TAGATTCATTGGCTAAACTCACCCAAAATCAAATCCCCTTGAGGTACGCATCGGACTTCCCCATCCTTCCACATTACCCATGAAGTGGATGATATACCCACAGTGGGATGTGATATACCCACTCAGTGCCATGCTGTTTGGCCCAGGTATCTATGAGGTTGTTATGAAAATGAGTCCCGTTGTCTGACTCAATTCTTTCAGGAGTGCCATGTCGCTATAGGACTTGCTTTTCAAGGCCCAGGATGGTATTCCGGGCGGTGGCATGGGGCACAGGGTAGGTTTCCAGCCATCCGGTGGTTGCTTCCACCATTGTGAGCACATGGCACTTGCCTTGGTGGGTTTGTGGCAGTGTGATGTAGTCAATCTGCCAAGCCTCCCCATATTTATATTTTAGCCATCGTCCTCCATACCACTGAGGCTTTACCTGCTTGGCTTGCTTGATTGCAGCGCATGTTTCACATTCATGGATAACCTGTGCGATGGTGTCCATGGTCAAGTCCACCCCTCGGTCCCGAGCCCATCTGTATGTTGCATCACTTCCTTGATGGCCTGAGGTATCATGATTATTTTTTCACCTTTAAAATTATGGTTAACTTCCACCTGTGGGGTGTTTTTTTTTTTTTCTTACCGGTATTATTGATTTCTAATCTTTTAATTTCCTGAGGCTAATTACTGTCGAATTTGCACAGCCTGCTGGAATGAGCTGTGTGGAGGAGCAGCAGGAGTAACTCGTGAATTTCGCATAACTCGCCAAACTCACAGAAAAAGACTGAACTCATGGAAAAGTTTGAACTCCCCACAAAAAAAAAAAGGATAAAAAAGAGTATTGCTGACCCCCAGCCAACCCTGATTTATAAACTGTTGGTGTGGGTTACGGATCCGTTGTAACGATGTCACCCCAATATGAGTATAGATCGTTCACCTTTATTAGTCAGCAAAACAAGGTTTATATAGCAAAGCAATTACAGCATCTGATTGGTTAGACCCCTAATCCATATATAGGCAAAACTACTGCAACTCGTTGTGATTGGTGCAGAGCTGCATCTCGATGTGGAAGCAGTGCTGTGGCAGGAAACAACAGCATGGCAGGAAGGAAGTGACAGTGTGGCAGGAAACGGTGACGTGACGTTCCCCCTGCTCCAGTGTCCCGAGCTCGTCGCTCTGCCTTCCCAGCAGGGTTCCGTGTCCGCCGCTCCCAAGGCTCACTTCCGGATCAGAACCTGGGTTGCTCAACGGCATCAAGCTATGTCCCCTCTCGTCCAGCCAGGACTCCACAATTCCCCCTTCTTGTTTTTGAGCAAGCCAGGTATGCTTCGTCATCTTGGAGAGAACCTTTTTAAGACAGCTAAAGCAAATATATGTTGTAATTCCAGCAGCAAGTAACACGATACATATGTGCAAAATTTCTACAATTAAACTGTTAAGCCAAGCGGGCAGATTACCAAAGAGGGAGGTGAGCAATCCATCAAAAAATCCCTGGTTTTGTTGTATTTGATTGGCGTGCTGTTCGAGCCTTTGTAATTGCTTGTGGATGGACTTACTATGATCGGACAAGTTCATACAGCACATGCCTTCAAAATCCTCACAACCATGTCCCTGGGCCAGCAGTAAAAAATCAATTGTGGCTCTATTTTGCAATACCGCATGTCGTAGACTACTCTGATCTTCTAGCAGGGATTGCAAGACTTTTGTGGTAACACTGGCTTGCTTCTCTGCCCAGCGTTCCGTGTTTGCCACTCTACTTCTGTAGCAGTGTTCCGTGTTCGCTACTTTCAAGGTCTATCTCCATTACCAAGCCTGGGTTGCTCAACAGCACCAAACTATGTCACCTCTCGTCCAGCCAGGACTCCACATAGTCCCCCTTTTTGTTTTTTGAGCAAGCCAGGTATAGTTGATGAGGTGGTTGATGATGATGAGAGCTGACATAATTTTGGTCTTCAGCTTGCTACCACTTTTTCACAGACTCACACAAACTACAATACTAACAGATAAAAGAACACAAATGCTAGTTGAAGACATAGAGATGTGAAGTGCATACCACAACCTGCTGGATATAAAGAAAGATTAAATTAACTTGAGAATGATACATACTGATGGTAAATCTGTTACCTAGCATATGGGTGTAGATTGATTTACTTGTATTCAATTTTCTTGCTGGATTTACTTGTATCCAATTTTCTTCCTGTGTGGATGGTGGGACTAAAGTACCGCTTGACCACAACATATCATTATTGTCAGTTGGAGGGGATGCATCTCACCGCGTTAGGCGTCGAAATAGCAGTGTATCAATAATATGAGCTCAGTAAATCTGCACTTGGGTTATAGGTATACTTATCACATGTACAAACATCCATAACAGTTAGTATTGGCTATCCATATTAATCACCTAGGTTAAGATCAATGTATCTAGAACTATGACTCATTAACTATATAGGCTAAAATTAATGTACATAAAAGCATAAATCTGCAAACATCACCACATCTATTCCCTGCTGCATCAAATGCTTCCGAAGTCTTGATAAATCAGAGTCCAAATACAACAGTCAAAAGTCAAAAACCAGAAATAGTCAATACCTGCAGACCTTACCAAACCAGAAGACACAAAACAGTTACTTAGTCCAGACAAATCTGTTAGATCACAGAAACCAAATAAATCCATCAGAACACAGAAATACAAACACGGTAACATAAAATCACACGTTCATGGTCGCGACCACACACACACACACAGGCACACCAAGTTTTCAGCATAAATCCAAATATTGCAAAGACAGGACTTACAATAATATTCAACATTTAACAGACAAATTCCCAAGTCTTGGTTTCAGGAAGAGTACTCTCTTCACAATTCTGGATTAGAAAGGACGCTTTCCCTTCTCGTCAGGGATATAGCTCAATGCTGTGAAGCTTTTACTATGACTAACAAATAGGCAACAAGAAACAATACTGGAAGAATGCCTTTGCCTTATTAATGGTTCACGCTCAGAACTTTTTGGTCCAGTGATCAGAGGTTCTCCCCGAGAATCCCTCGGTGCCGGCTGGAGGTCCTGCAATCCCTCGGACCATTGATGTTCAAGAGCAGCGTCCTACCTGGGTACCCAAAATCTATTACTAGAAAGCAGCAAAATAGTTAACTTCCTAAAACTTAATGTTGGAGTTCTAGAAAGCAGGCATTCTTTACTGCAGTACTGAATGCACAGGGAATAGCTCTCCTCAAATGTGTGTACCGAAAAGACACTCTTATTAGATATTTATGCCATGCTAACATACATAATCATTACATTTCTGTGAAGTACTTATCATTCTCCATTTCTCCCCCCCTTTATTTATTTATTTTTTTTATATATATATATTAATGTCCTTTGTACATGTCTATTGGCACCTCTGGGCAGTTGTCGGGAGCCCTCAGGTGAAGGTTCATACTTTTCCTCACGGTGTCTGCTAGTTGACCTTTGCTCTTGTGCAGACGCAGTTCTAAAATCACGTATACCGTGTCCTCCAAGATTGCTTCGTTATACAAAAGTTGTTGTGGGAGATAATTGCCAAATATGCCAAAAATGTGTTAATCGGAGTGGGTGGTGCACCCACTGCAGTCATCAGAGTACTTGCATTTGCTGTAATTTTTTCAGTGTTCCCTGTGTAATAGGATCATCCAGAGTGGATCTCTTCTGCTTCCACGTCAGAGGTTGCTCCCTGAGAGTGAGCATGGTCACCTCTGGTATCGGATTCTGCGTTACGTTCTTTCAGCTCATGATATAGCTTCACATATTTTGCTGGTAACCATCGAGGGCCTGTTGAGAGAAGAACACACGCATACCCTCTTCCCCACGTTATTAGTTCTACAGGACCTGTCCATTGTGATTCCCCAAATTCTTTATACCATACCTTTGGTTGAGCCACAAATGGAGGGACCATCCCGAATTGGCGGTCAGCTGCTGTTGTAAATAATTGATCACCAGAATGATTTAAAAAATTAAGTACATATAATGCTTTGTCTAACTGTTCCTGTGGGGTAACACTGCCCATAGGATTCCCCCTTTTTTGTTTATTTAGCATAGCTTTGAGGGTCCCGTGGACATTTTCGACAAGGGCTTGTGCAGTAGAAGAATGTGGTATACCTGTAACATGTTGTATACCCCAGTCCTGTAGGAAAACAGAAATTGTCCGTGAAACGTTCCTTTTCTCCCGTATGTGCCGTGGCTACCAGAAATCCTGAGAAAGTATCCACACTAACACGTACATAACGCAGTCGACCAAATGTTGATACATGTGTAACATCACTTTGCCACAACTCATCAGCTCGTAAACCACGAGGGTTCACTCCTGCACACGATGGTACGGGTGTAATACATTGACAGTCAGGGCATGCATGAACATATTTTGTGGCTTGCCCCTGGGGCAAAGCAAATTGTTTACGCAAGGAAGAGGCATTTTGATGAAAGAAGTCATGAGATAATCGGGCTTGCTTGAAACTGTGTGGCAGTACTGCTGCCATTGTCAATTTATCTGCTACAGCCTTTCCTTCAGTTATTGGTCCTGGTAGAGTAGTATGTGACCATATATGCATTATAAAATATACATGTACACGATTTTTAAGTAGTGTAGCTAATTTGAATAGCAAGGAAAAAAAGTTGTTTGTTATAGACCTCTTTTATCATTGCATCTGCAATGCGTTGAACAATACCCACAACGTGCAGAATCTGCGACAACATTGAGTGGTTCAGTCGAAAACAATTGAAAGGCGTGCAAGCCGCTGATAGCTTAACAATTTGTGTGGATCCTTCAACGACTAAAATAGATGATTGCTAATCTGATGAATTTGTTTGTTTCCACACAACTACAGCTTTATGTGTTTTTCCTTGATTCGTCCAGAAACACTGTTCGTGCTCCTTTAATAGGAACAGGAACACATCGGTTTTTTGGCTGCAATGAAATTTGAGAGAGGGAACGTAACAGCTTATGTTGTGGAAGGGTATAACGTATGTTATTTAAATAATCAGCTAGAGTGGCTTGCAGTAATAAGGATTCACTGTTTAACACCACAAAGTTATCTTTAGCCAGCAGCAGGCAAAGAATATCAACTTGCTGACAGTGATTCCAACCTTGTGCTATTAAGGACACTATTAAGACTACCTTTGTGGTCAATGTTTTCACGGGCGTATGAGACAAAAAGATTCATTCCAGAGTCTTCAACTTCTGCATGTTAACACACCACTGATCGAAAAGAGGATAAGGCTGGAAAACAAAACCCTCATAAATTATATGTTGGCGTGGGTTACGGATCCGTTGTAACGATGTCACCCCAATATGAGTATGATCATTCACCTTTATTAGTCAGCAAAAACAAGGTTTATATAGCAAAACTATTACGGCATCTGAATGGTTAAACCCCCAACCCATATATAGGCAAAACTACTGCAACTCGTTGTGATTGGTGCAGAGCTGCATCTCGAAGTGAAAACAGTACTGTGGCAGGAAACAACAACGTGGCAGGAAGGAAGTGACAGTGTGGCAGGAAACGGTGACGTTCCCCCTGCTCCAGTGTCCCGAGCTCGTCGCTCTGCCTTCCCAGCAGGGTTCCGTGTCCGCCACTCCCAAGGCTCACTTCCGGATCGGAACCTGGGTTGCTCAACGCACCAAGCTATGTCCCCTCTCGTCCAGCCAGGACTCCACAATTCCCCCTTCTTGTTTTTGAGCAAGCCGGGTTTGCTTCGTCATCTTGGAGAGAGCCCTTTTAAGACAGCTAAAGCAAATACATATTATAATTCCAACAGCAAGTAACACGATACATATGTGCAAAATTTCTATAATTAAACTGTTAAGCCAAGCGGGCAGATTACCAAAGAGTGAGGTGAGCAATCCATCAAAAAATCCCTGGTTTTGTTGTATTTGATTGGCGTGCTGTTCGAGCCATTGTAATTGCTTGTGGATGGACTTACTATGATCGGACAAGTTCATACAGCACATGCCTTCAAAATCTTCCCAGCCATGTCCTTGGGCCAGCAGTAAAAAATCAATTGTGGCTCTATTTTGCAATACCGCATATCGTAGACTACTCTGATCTTCTAGCAGGGATTGCAAGACTTTTGTGGTAGCACTGGCTTGCTTCTCTGCCCAGCATGACAATTTCCCTAGCTGGTTTAACGCTGCGCCGGCGGCGGCACCGGGCACTAATAATGCCATAAATACTCGCTCGGAGGTACTTGGGAGAGTGATTCGATCATCGCAGTCAGGAGGAAGACCCGTAACACCTTGTTTGGGACGAGTTGTTACCTTCTTCCACCACTGTCAATCTGGAGCTAGCAATGTCAGCTGACCTAAGTAACATGGGCCGCCATAGACATTACGAGGAATTCCTTGCCATGCCCTTTCGCCACAGATTAAGAACACGTCAGGAGGCAAGGCTTTAGGCATAGCATTATTCCACAAGGGAGAACCACCTTCCATCCCATAGGCGCCCAGACTTTGGGGGCTTCTTTTGTTCGTGTCATTGGTACCACAGAAGGTGACAGCTCTAGAGTGGCCCTGATAGTCATAATAAGAAGCAATTGGAGTGACATTGGCCCACCCTGACCGGTTGAAGAAATGGCGATGGTTAGGCCTAGCAATAGCAGGCCCTGCAAATACAAAACAAGTTTGAGTCCACTTTTTGGTCGTGTTACCAATCCTCATCGACCCTAGCAAGTTCAACTCTTGAGGATCCCAGGGCAATGTGCGATTCAGACCTTGTATGAGTTTGGCACTGCAATTACTCATTTGAATCTCCTTTGTACATCTGCCTGCACTATAATTAGCAAAATGAATAACATTGTAACTAGGTACTCCTATTAGACAGGTGCGAAAAGGTTCTGTTGCGGAAGCAAGAGACAAACAAAATGCTGATTGGCCCGTTTTGTTCGCCCAGGTAACCCATAGATTTTGTCGGGGCTCAATGCGGTAAAGGGTTTCTTCGCCTACTATAATCTGACAACATGTAAAGAGTACGGCTAACAGGGTAACCACTCGTTTTCCTGCCATTCCCTTCAACACTGATGTAAGCATCGCACTCTCGTCTTTCCCCCTCCGCTTTGGGGACGGTCCAAACAGCAAGCACTAACTTACTTTGGCTATATTAAAAGAACTACTTACGGTTTTAACTCTCTGGTTTACTAACCTTACCCACTTCAAGCGGCTACAGAGATAAGCATCGCTCCCTTTTGTCTTGAGCTTTGTAACAATTAAAGCGCGAGCTACGCTGTGCCCTATTAAAGGCACTGATTACACTGATGCTTTGCAAACGATATTCGCCGCCGCCGCTACGGTTAGCAAGTGTAACAATTACATAAAACCCGAGGCCTACAGATCTTACAAAACATCACAGGTGGTATCGGTGACAAGTACCTCCTGGTAACCACTCATATACTCTTCCCTCTATTCAGGTTATTTCTACTTGATTGCTCTGCTCGTGAGAGTCTGCTTGTTGCTCCTTGGCTAACTTGTCTTGCTGATTCAAAGCAGGCTTCACGGCTCAGCTAGGCACCCAGACTGGACCGCGATCTGTGGAAACACACATATACCCTCGACCGTTAAATATCACTGGTACGGGTCCAGCCCATTCTCCAGTAGTCGGGTCTCTATAGATCACTTTAAACCGCGGTAAAGTCGTTGCACTATTGAATTTTAAGTTCTGGTGATGCACCACAACAGGCGGTGCCTCCTGATCACCCATAAGGCACAAACAGTTTAAAGTAAAAAGAACTCGATGCAACCTTGATTGCGCTTCTGTTTCAACTCCTCGCTGTTTATCTAAGTAGTCTTTCAGCACACGATGAGTGCGCTCTATGAGGCCTTGCCCTGTCGGAGAATGCGCAATTCCCGTGGTGTGCTTAATTCCCCACGTCAACAAGAATGATCTCAGCTTTTGACTGACATAGGCAGGTCCATTATCGGTCTTAATTTCTTCAGGGACCACCAGTACTGCAAAACACAAAAGCAGATGTTTACAAACATGTTGCCCTTTTCCCCAGGTAAAGCAGTGGCCCATATCATTTTCGAAAAGGTGTCTATTGTGACATGCATGTACTTCAGTCGCCCAAATTCGGAGAAGTGCGTGACGTCCATCTGCCACAGTGCAAGTGCCTGCAGCCCTTTTGGATTGACCCCTTGGCCTATACCTGGTCCTTGGTTTCCGCACTTAGGACAGGCCTGTACAATATAACGAGCCTCATTCTCTGTCAGTCCAAATTGCCTTCGCAGACCTCTTGCATTTTGGTGAAAATTCTCATGACTCTGTCTGGCCTGCTGAAACTTGTCTACTGGAGGCATAGGGCATGCGGGACTGACTAAGTTGTCAGCAATCTGATTGCCATGCCCTAGTCCCAGATCCCATTGGTGGCTACGTACATGAATGACACAACAAGGTACGGGCCGTTGAGACAGTACGGTCCGCAACTGGATAAACAGCTTGCCTAATCTAGGATTGACTGCCTCCCTAAGCAAGGCATCTGGTATTCGAGGTACTATCCCAGCTACATAAAGGGAGTCAGTTACAACATTTAAAGGCTCATTTAACCAATTAGTTAAAGCCCAGACCACGGCAGTCAGCTCTAAAATTTGTAGCGAATCTCCATCCTGTCCTTGTATCATATGACAACACCACTGGCCCCCTTCTTGCCAAACACAAACTGCCTTACGCAGCCTCCTGCCTGCATCTGTATACACTGTGATTCCTTCGGCCAGCGGCTTCTCCTGAACTCTGGACTTCTCAAGCCATAGATTACACTTCAAGAACTGCCACAATCTCCCTTTCGGCTGTCGGGAATGTATCCTCCCACCATAGCCTAACAGAGCTTCCTGTATGGGTAGAGCATGCCTCAACCACCATTCCAAATCTGCTGCTTTGACCGGTATACTGATGTCCTGTGGCTCTTCCCCTGTTATTTCCACTATCCTCGTCCTACCTTTTCTGATTAGCTCTCCCACAGCTTCTGATCTTGTCTGTGTACTAGTCTTCGGCTGCACACTTAAAAACACCCATTCTAGTATGTAAAATGGATCATCGCCCCTAATAGGCTTGTCAGTGGCAAAATCAGGACTATTCAACGATGCTGTACAGGAATGAGTCTCCCCCTTCTGATGTCCCAGGGCCAAGGCAGGCCCTCAGGAATCCCAGGCCCTGGAGGTAAGAGAAGAAGCCCACAGAGAGGATGACTTTCCCTTGGTTGAGGAGGACTGCGTGAGGGATCGCTTAAGAGATCTGGACACCCACAAATCCATGGGCCCCGATGGAATGCACCCACGAGTGCTGAGGGAGCTGGCGGATGTCATTGCTGAGCCACTCTCCATCATCTTTGAGAGGTCCTGGAGGACAGGAGAGGTGCCCGAGGACTGGAGAAAGGCAAATGTCACTCCAATCTTCAAAAAGGGCAAGAAGGAGGACCCAGGGAACTACAGGCCGGTCAGCCTCACCTCCATCACTGGAAAGGTGATGGAGCAGCTTATCCTGGAGGTCATCAACAAGCAAGTGGAGGAAAAGAAGGTTATCAGGAGTAGTCAGCATGGATTCACCAAGGGGAAATCATGCCTGACCAATCTGATAGCTTTCTACGATGGCATGACTGGCTGGGTAGATGAGGGGAAAGCCGTGGATATTGTCTACCTCGACTTCAGCAAGGCTTTTGACACTGTCTCCCATAACATCCTCCTAGGGAAGCTCAGGAAGTGTGGGCTGGATGAGTGGTCCGTGGGGTGGATTGAGAACTGGCTGAATGGCAGAACTCAGAGGGCTGTTGTCAGCGGCGCTGAGTCTAGTTGGAGGCTGGTAACTAGTGGTGTCCCGCAGGGGTCAGTACTGGGCCCAGCCTTGTTTAACTTCTTCATCAATGACCTGGATGAAGAGTTAGAATGCACCCTCAGCAAGTTTGTTGATGACACCAAACTGGGAGGTGTGGTGGATACACCAGAAGGCTGTGCTGCCATTCAGCGTGACCTGGACAGGCTGGAAAGTTGGGCAGAGAGGAACCTGATGAGTGGTTGGTGAGGTGGATTGAGAACTTCCTGAATGGCAGAACTCAGAGGGTTGTCGTCAGCGGTGCTGAGTCTAGTTGGAGGCTGGTAACTAGTGGTGTCCCCCAGGGGACTCGATCGAGCTATGGTCTCCACTCAGCCGAAAGCCATCACCAGGTGGAATATGGTGCCCCGACAGAGCTCCTGCATAAACAGGCAGCTGTGCAGGTCTCCGGCTGCAGGGAGTGCCTGAGTCTGTCACTGGTACCGGAGGGCAGCAGACAGAACACCTGTGTGCGCTGTGACCAGGCGGATGATCTGCTCAGCCTAGTGGAAAAGCTCAAAGAGGAGGTAGAAAAGTTAAGGAGCATCAGGGAGTGCGAGAGGCAAATGGACCGGTGGAGCCATGCCCTATCATCCCTTAGACAAACGCAGAGGATGGATGCTCCACGAGAAGCAGAAGATCCCCTGCCCTCTCGCCACCAGGCAGAAGGAGAAGACCTGAGAGACAGGGGGGAATGGAAACAGGTCCCTGCTCAGGGCGGCAGGAGAATCCCCTCCCGCCTTCCCTTTGCACCCCAGGTTCCTTTACACAATAGGTATGAGGCTCTGGAACCCGAGGGCCAGGCAAATGACGAGGCAGATGAAGGCCCATGCATGGGGTTGCCCAGAGCTAGACAGTCAGCCCCATGCATCACGACTGCCTCCACGAAGAAAAAAGAAGGGTAATTGTCATAGGCAGTTCCCTTCTGAAGGGAACAGAGGGCCCGATATGCCGACCGGACCCATCCCACAGGGAAGTCTCCTGCCTCCCTGGGACCCGGGTGAGAGATATCGCTAGGAAACTCCCTGGTCTGGTATGGCCCTCTGACTATTACCCGCTCTTAGTTGTTCAGGTTGGCAGTGACGAGGTTAGGGACAAAAGTGCACGGGCAATCAAAAGGGACTTCAGGTCTCTGGGGCAACAGGTTAAGGGATCAGGAGCACAAGTAGTGTTCTCCTCTATCCCTCCAGTTGCAGGGGAGGATGAGGGAAGAAACAGGAGGAGTCAATAGATCAATATCTAGCTCCAAACCTGGTGTCACAGGCAAAATTTAAGGGTGGGTGTCAGGAGGATGGGGCCAGACTCTTTTCAGTGGTGCCCAGCAACAGGACAAGGGGCAATGGGCACAAACTGAAGCACAGGAAGTTCCGTCTGAACACGAGGAAGAACTTCTTCACTCTGAGGGTGACGGAGCACTGGAACAGGCTGTCCAGGGAGGTTGTGGAGTCTCCTTCTCTGGAGATATTCAAGACCCGCCTGCATGAGGTCCTATGCAGCCTGCTGTAGGCGACCCTGCTTCAGCAGGGGGGTTGGACTAGATGACCCACAGAGGTCCCTTCCAACCCCTACCATTCTGTGACTCTGTGATTCATTCTGTGAAAATTTGGGGTTCTTTGGTCATGGGTCAGTTTACATGGCATCAGGCCTGCTGGCTACAGATGGGGTACACCTGTCGCAAAAGGGAAGAGGATCCTAGCTCAGGAGTTAGCAGGGCTCATTGATAGGGCTTTAAACTAAGTTTGAAGGGGATATAACCAGGCTAGCTGTGGAAAGCCTGGGGGTGGCAACTCAGCTGCTAGTGGACGGTGTGCTAGCGAGGACTTTCACTCTGCTGTGTCAGTGAGGGTATGGAACAGGGAGCTGTGCGGCAGCAACGGTGGAGCTTCATTGGGGGCTCAGCTCAAATGCTTTTATGCAAATACACGTAGTATGGGGAATAAACAAGAGGAGATAGAGATGTGCGCACATCTATGGGGCTATGATATCATTCGCATCACGGAGACATGGTGGGACAACTCCTATGCCTGGAGTATTGGGATGGGAGGACACAGGCTCTTTAGGAAAGACAGGCAGGGGAGACGAGGAGGAGGTGTCGCCCTCTATGTCAAAGAGCAGCTGGAGTGCATGGAGCTCTGCCTGGTATTGGATGAGGAGCCCACGGAGAGCTTACGGGCCAAAATTAAAGGCAGGGCAGGGACAGCTGACATTACAGTGGGGGTCTGCTACTGGCCATCTGACTAGGACGAGTGAGCGGATGAGGCCCTCTATAGGCAGATAGGAGAAGCCTCACGTTCAAAAGCCCTGGTCCTCATGGGGGACTTCAACCACCCCTGATATCTGTTGGAGGGACAACTCAGCAGGGCACAGGCAAGCCAGGAGGTTCCTGGAATGCATTGAGGACAACTTCCTCCTCCAAGTGATAGAGGAGCCCATGAGGAGAGGTGCTATGTTGGACCTTGTTCTCACCAACAAGGAGGGCCTGGTGGGGAATGTGAAAGTCAAGGGCGGCCTCGGCTGCAGTGACCACGAAATGGTGGAGTTCAAGATCCTTAGGGCAGCGAGGAGGGTGTGCAGCAAGCTCACTACCCTGGACTTCAGGAGGGCAGACTTTGGCCTCTTCAGGGATCTGCTCAGTAGAGTACCATGGGATAAAGTCCTAGAGGGAACAGGGGCCCAAGAAAGCTGGTTAATACTCAAGGATCATCTCCTCCAAGCTCAGGAGCGATGCATCCTGACCAAGAGAAAGTCAGGCAGAAACACCAGGAGGCCTACATGGATGAACAAGGAGCTTCTGGTCAAACTCAAGCAGAAAAAGGAGGCCTATAGAGGATGGAAGCAAGGACAGGTAGCTTGGGAGGAATACAGAGAAATCGTCCGAGTAGCCAGGGAGCAAGTTACAAAATCTAAAGCCCTGACAGAGTTAAATCTGGCCAGGGATGTGAAAGGGAAGAAGAAAGCTTTCTATAGGTATGTTGGTGATAAAAGGAAGACTAGGGAAAATGTGAGCCCTCTCCAGAAGGAAGCTGGAGACCTGGTTAAGGTCATGCTAAGGCACATGGATAACAAGGAGGTGATTGGGACAGCCAACATGGCTTCACCAAGGACAAATTGTGCCTGACCAACTTGGTAGCCTTCTATGATGGGGTTACAGTGTTGGTGGACAAAGGGCGGGCAACTGACATCATCTACCTGGACTTGTGCAAGGCATTCAACACTGTCCCGCATGATACCCTTGTCTCTAAATTGGAAGGACATGGATTTGACAGATGGACCACTCGTTGGATAAGGAACTGGCTCGATGGATGCACACAAAGAGTTACAGTCAATGGCTCGATGTCCAGGTGGAGATCAGTGACGAGTGGTGTGCCTCAGGGGTCGGTACTGGGGCCGGTGCTGTTTAATACCTTTGTTGGCAACGTGGACAGTGGGACTGAGTGCACCCTCAGCAAGTTTGCCAACAGCAACAAGCTGTGTGGTGTGGTTGACACACTGGAGGGAAGGGATGCCATTCAGAGGGATCTTGACAGGCTGGAGAGGTGGGCCTGCATGAACCGCATGAAGTTCAGCAAGGCCAAGTGCAAGGTCCTGCACCTGGGTCGGGGCAATCCCAAGCACAAATACAGGCTGGTCACAGAATGGATTGAGAGCAGCTCAGAGGAGAATGACTTGAGGGTACTGGTGGATGAGAAGCTCAACATGACCCAGCAATGTGCACTCGCAGCCCAGAAGGCCAACCATATCCTGGGCTGCATCAAGAGAAGCATGGCCAGCAGGTCGAGGGAGGTGATTTTGCCCCTCTACTCTGCTCTGGTGTGACCCCACCTGGAGTCCTGCGTCCAGCTCTGGAGCCCTCAGCACAGGAAAGACATGGACTTGTTGGAGTGGGTCCAGAGGAAGGCCACGAAAATGATCCGAGGGCTGGAACCCCTCTCCTATGAGGAAAGGCTGAGAGAGTTGAGGTTGTTCAGCCTGGAGCAGAGAAGGCTCTGGGGTGACCTTTTCGCAGCCTTCCAGTACCTCAGGGGGGCCTACAAGGAAGCTGGAGAGGGACTTTTTACAAGGGCCTGTAGTGATAGGACAAGGGGTAATGGCTTCAAGCTGAATGAGGGTAGATTTACGTTAGATATAAGAAAGAAATTCTTTACTATGAGGGTTGTGAGGCAGTGGATCAGGTTGCCCGGAGAAGCTGTGGATGCCCCCTCCCTGGAAGTGTTCAAGGCCGGGTTGGATGAGGCTTGGAGCCACCTGGTCTAGTGGAAGGTGTCCCTGCCCATGGCAGGGGGGTTGGAACTAGATGATCTATAAGGTCCCTTCCAACCCAAACCATTTTATGGTTCTGTGATTCCATAGCTGCATTGAAATTTATAGTGAACACAGAGGACTTTGAGCCGTAAAAATATATAACAAAGTATTCTGGAGAGGAACTTTCAGAAACAATTTTAAAAGATTTTAAAGAAGCTGCCTGCAAAATTGTTTTAAATTACTCCAAGGAACTGCTGACTGAATGTGCAAGAAGATGTCAACATATGTTCAGTTTTATAAAATTATAAAAATACATATAAAAAACGTTGAACTATTCCTGTAATGTGTTTGCAAGCTGTCAACTCCTAGGAAAGATGTGAATGTCATTACTAGTAATTGAATGAAAACCTTCACTTATGCAGTGGCAGTAAAAGAAAAATGTGATAGATGACAGAAAATACTATCATGGCATACATTAACATCTTGTTCTCATTTGAATACAGTTTGCAGCTCTCATTGCTTAATCTTCCTCAAATCTGAGAACTGCAGATGTTCATATAGGCTGTGAAAGGGACCTGTGGGTGTTGGAAAACCTCGTGGGAATGTTGAAAATTGGTGGATTTGGGGGTTTTTTTTTGGTTTGTGCTTTCTTTACACTTTGGAAGGGAGATTGCCTTGTGAATATATGACAAAATGAAGATTACTTTATGAAAAGTGAATGAAAAGATTTTTTTTTCTCTCTATAGGACTTTTACAGAAAATATGAAATTTTTTTAAAAGCTCATGAAGTGTTTCTGCCTTTCTGGAGGCTTCTTCCTCTCCTTAAAGTATGCTTACCGCTACCATAAGGAGTGCCCCAGTGGATCAGACTGATGGTTCATCTAGCCCAACAGTGGTAGGAGAGGCTGTTTAGGGAAAGCAGGTCAGCCTTGTCACTGTCTGCAGTCTCATGCCTTTTTCTTCCCCCGTATCCAGAATTATATTTGGGATATTAGAAGTACAACTCTGCCTAGTCATATTAAATATCCCTTTATGGACCTGTTATCTATGAATTTCTTGTATACCTTTTTGAGTGTGGGAAAATTATGGAAGATTGGTGAGGAGGATTGTAAACAAGCTCAAATGACTTGCAGCTGGGGTGTCAAAAAAAACACATATATCGTACTAATTGTTGTTTAGTCTTGTGTGTTTGACAAGTAGAACATCTGTGTTTAGATAACATAAGCCTGTGATACACTTAGAGGCACCCTATCAAACATGCTTGAGATTCCTGCCCTGCTGTGGGAAAGATCAAAGCAGAGTGTGTTATGGTTTGGCTGCAGCTGGCAACAAAAGCGCCACGCGGCCGCCCCTCCCCCCGCCAGGGTGCAGAGGAGAATGGAAAGAAACAGGCAGAAACTGGTGGGTCCGGATAAGGGCAGTCTAACAGAACAGCAAACAAAGGGAACAGGAACAACAACGGTACAGATAAGGAGAAAACACAACACAAACCGCACAACTCACAGAGCCGCTCTCCTGGACCACCGTGCGCACTCCCAAGCCGCGAGTGAGTTCCCGCCGCGCAGTTCCCCCCCACTGGAACCCAGCATGATGGCACGTGGTATGGAATACCCTGTTCTGTTTGGCCAGGTTGGGTCAGCCCTCCCGGCTGTGTCCCTTCCTGGATTCCGGTGAAAATGAACCCTGTCCTGGCCGAACCCAGGACAGAGTGGTAAACTACACCTGCGTGAATCCCTGATATACAGATGAAAATAGCAGGTTCGGTGATTCTCTAGCATGGGCCGAACTCTGCAGTGCCTGCATCCCTGCCCTGTTTGCCTCTGCCCAGGTGCTGCTTTGGGGATTCCCCGGTTGGTGAGGCAACGAAAATAAATTTACTCTTTGCATTTCATCTGTGGTTTTGTGGTTGTTCCTGTGTCCTGCCTGTACCGGCTCACACACTGACTGAATTCACACAGTCTGCCTCCAAAACCTCTCATGGAAGCAAGATCAGGAAGTTCCCTGCTTGCTGCATAGAGAAGTACATTACTACTTTTATCTGTCTGAAACCAATTTGCCGTAAGAGACTGCTCCTAGTTTTAGTGTTGCAGGATTTGGTGAATAACAATTTCCACTCACTTTGTCCTTTTTGATTGTAAAGCTCAATCAAATCCACCTGCAGCCTTTTCCTCAAAAGTGAGTAATCTCACCCGCCTTAATCTCTACTTGCTTCATTCTCTTCGTCTTCTTCATTGTCCTTCTCTTTACCTCCTCTAATTCTGCTACATCTTTTTTGAGGTGTGAAGACTAGTGCACACAGTACTTGACATGTGGGGGCACCAAAGCTTTATTTATAGTTTAAAAATGACATTTGCTTTTATTTTCTAGGTTCCTGATGATGGCCAATGTCTCATTGGCTCTTTTTTTGTTGCAGCTGTATATGGAGTTGGTGATTTTAAACAACTGTACATGTTAACTTAAGGATCTGTTACTTGAGTTGTAACTTCTAGTTCCAGTTTCAGCATTGTGCACCCATAAATTAGATTATTTTTCTCTGGTTGCCTTATCTTTCTTTTGTCTATGCTGAAGCTCGTCTGCCACCATTTTGCGTACTCCCTTATTTTTGAGAGGCCCTTTTGAAGTTCCTTACAATTGTCATGTCATCTGACTACCCAAAAAGCTGTCTTGCTAAAGGATCAGACCCCAAAGTCGGTGTAATTCAGAGTGTAACTGAACATCAGGCTGGAAGATGATGTGTAAGTTTCTAGCTAATGTTATGAAAGGCCTACAAAAGAAAACAGTGCTGCACTTTCCCAATCCTCTCCTTCATTAGCACTTGTTTACATGTAATCTTGTAGAGAGAATTCAAGTATTTCATGGTTTGGACTGTTCTGATTGGGAATTTATCTTGCACCTTATTTTAGACTAGTGTCCTGGTACCATGATCATTCTCATTGCACACATGCTAGTTCACTTCCAGGCTCCCACCTGGAGTGAACCATGTGACCTACCTTCTATAGGAAACCTAAACTTCCTTGACTGGACGATGATGAGAGACCTGAACTGCATTGTTTTGGCTATCACTGCTCAGACAGTCCTGCATTTTAGTAGGCATCGCACTTAAAAATTCTCTTGCACACCCCAGGACATGCAGAACATGCTCCTGTTCATGCTCTAAAAGCATCATAGTGGGAGGCTGCAATGTAGTTTTCTCACTTTTGCATAGGTCAAAGTGAATAACTATAAAAAATAAAGAGATCTTAGTGCTCTAAGCATGCCTCTTGGGACCAGTTTGTATATGTTGACAGTGAGGCGCTAGTGCAACTTCCTGGGGTTAATAGCAGAGGCAGACCACTTAATAATATAAAGGTGAAAAGTGTTTGGTTTATAGGGGACTTATGGTAGTATGTATTAGATATGATTGGACAGGTGCTTCCTTCCAAATATCTTTTTCTGTGGCTAAGTTATAAGTGGAGAACTTCTCTGCTCTTAAAAATGATAGGTTCACTGGTATGGCACAGCTTAAATAACTTGCTGATAAATATCTAAATATCAGTGCATCTGTTGGCTGTTGCGATGTGATACTTCTTTATCAATTGAGCCGCTTTAGAAACAAGTCTCCTCTCTTGCTCTGACACTGACACCTACAGAAGCAACATGTAGCTGTAACTTCTGAATGCTATGGCTTCTCATCCTGGGCTGCATCAAGAGAAGCATGGCCAGCAGGTCGAGGGAGGTGATTCTGCCGCTGTACTCTGCTCTGGTGTGACCCCACCTAGAGTCCTGCATCCAGCTCTGGAGCCCCCATCATAAGAAGGACATGGACTTGTTGGAGTGGGTCCAGAGGAGGACCACAAAAATGATCCAAGGGCTGGAGCACCTCTCCTATGAGGAAAGACTGAGAGAGTTTGGGCTGTTCAGCCTGGAGAAGAGAAGGCTCTGGGGACACCTTATAGCAGCCTTCCAGTACCTGAAGGGGGCCTATAGGAAGGATGGAGAGGGACTTTTCACAAGGGTGTGTAGTGATAGGACAATGGGGAATGGCTGTAAACTAAAAGAGGGCAGATATAGATTAGATATTAGGAAGAAATTCTTCACCATGAGGGTGGTGAGGTTCTGGAACAGGTTGCCCAGAGAAGCTGTGGATGCCCCCTCCCTGGCAGTGTTCAAGGCCGGGTTGGATGGGGCTCTGAGCCACCTGGTCTAGTAGAAGGTGTCCCTGCCCATGGCAGGGGGGTTGGAACTAGATGATCTTTAAGGTCCTTTCCAACCCAAACCATTCCATGATTCTAATGACAATATAAGTGGCTTTTTGGTAAAGGGAGAAAATAGAGATGTGATATATCTTGACTTTAGTGTGTCTTTTTTCACTGTCTCCCGTGGCATGCTCATAAGCAGGTTACTGCAACATCGTCCAGGGGAAAATGTTGAAAGCCAGGATATAGGTCTTGAGAAAACTGTCCTTAAGGAACAGCAATCAGTGGTTCACCATCAGTTTGGCTGCATGTATCAAGTGGGATTGTATGGGAATCAATCTTGTGTTGGCTGCTATTAAATAAAGACTTGGTTGATAAATGAGAGAGAATGCCTGCTGTGTTTTCATATAAGTCTAAGCTGGGAAGGATTGCAAATATTTTAGATGGCAGGGCTAGAATTCAAAAGGATCTCAATAAATAGAGATAAATGGTCTGAAATATATAGGCTGCCATTCAGTGAGGATAAGTGGAAGTGTCTTCCCATTGACCGAAGAAATGAACTGCAGTGCTGTGAGGGAGGGGTAATTAGACAGGCAGCAGAATCACAGATAAGGATTTGTAGCTTTTAGCAAGTCACAAATCGAACACAAATTAACAGTGTCATAATGCTGTCAAAGAGCAAACCTCAAGGTGGGATGTATAAAACCAGGGCTATGTAAGGCACATAAAGCAGTTTTTCCCTTCTGTCAAGCACTGGCAAGGCCTCAGATGGACTATAGTGTCCACTTTCGCATGGTACACTTAAAGAAATATATTGAGAGAAATATCTTTCGATCTGCAGAAAGCAATGTAGAAACGGAGACTGTACAGAGGTTTTATATTACTAGGACTCCCACAGCCAGAAATATTTTGTAGAATATTACTATATGCTTTCAAATAGTTTAAACAATTAAGGCTAACCTGAGAAGCAAAGAAGTAAAGGCAAAGGTAGTGGAGATTTTCAGGCAAGATGAATAGAGCTAAATGTGTATGGTTTGCTTACACAACCATTATAAATGAAAAAACATGAAAAGTACAGTCATTGGGAATAGTGAGAATAGTTTTGCATGTTACATGCATATAAATAGGGAGTGATGGGTAGCAATCGGAACTAAAAGTTGGGCTAATATTAAAAAGACCCCTGCCCTCACTGTCGCAAATGAGTGGTTAGGTTGCTTAAACAATCAAATGTTTTGCAAGAAAAGATTTTACTGAAAATTAAGAAAATGTGATCTTACAAAGTTCATTGGCAAGATTCACTCTATTATTTATTAAATGAGTGGAATACAAAATCAAAGGAGGTTTTTGAATAGAAAATGATTTATACAGAGGTCAAAGAAAAGTGTAAGGGGTAAGGGAAACCCTCCCATTGAGTCACCAGGTTCGGAATGGACCCCCTTGCTTTCTAAAATCCTTATCAGAGAGGAGCCTAGGTGTGGCTGGATCCAGACCTGGCCTTAGACCACAACGATTTATATCTAAGGGATATGTTCAAAAGCAATTCATGGTGTGTTCACAGTTTAGTGAGAGAGAGAGTCACAGGAATTTAGCAGCTATTAATCACTGGTTAACTTCGCATTTACACAGTGCTTAGAAAGAATTTGCTATTACCATCACAGTAACAGGATATTATACTTTGAATCAATTCGCACACACACAATCATAAAAATTCCCCTCGAGTTCAGTGAAATACTCACTTCAAATCAAATGATTTCCCAATGGGCAAAAGTTGAATCTCAAGGAGATCAGCCCAGGTAATGCTGACAGAGTTCGAGATACTCTGAGAAGCGTCCTACTCAGAGGGAGCTACTGGGCACAGAAGAGCTGACCAGAAGAGCTCAAAGGGCCTTCCTTGGTACTGCTGTTTATAGGGTCTCAAGATGATGGACTTTAGGCATCAGTGATTTTCCGTCCTGGTCACAATCCACATGATGCAATCCTGATATTTAGACAGTAACTATACAATTCTAGTACTTCCCAGAATGTACAGTTCTGACATTTACTAGGCAGGTGCGACTCCAGGCATCAGGAGTTCCAGGTGTGGTCAGGGAGTGCCTGATTGGCCCAACTCACTGCTCTTGTACAAAAAGAAGGAAAATGCCAAGTCATCCCAATTCACTGCTCTCATTGAAAGGCAAGAAAAATGGCTAGTCATACCAGCTAACTATTCGTGCAGTGTAAGCAAGAATACAATGTTGGCTGGTTCTGGGATCGCCAGGTGTGTGTTGGGGGGGGTGTTGCACCACCACATTCACAAACATGCAGTATTATTAAGTAGTCTCTGTCAGGATGTACTGGAAGCCCAGTGTAAACCAGTCTGTTATTGACACCCTTCAGTGCCTCAGTAACAAACAATCCCACCTTCACTATTAGTGAGAAAGATTACTATACACAGGTATTATCTTTCTCTAACTTTATAGATTCTGTTAAAAAAAACCCCAAACACTATTTGTTTCTTTTGCTGTAATTCCTGGTAGGTTTTCCACTCATTAGTCCAAATTAATACATATACTTTTAAACAGAGATCGCTTCAAACCAAGGTCATCATATTTGGTGTTCACTAAGCGCACAAGAAAAAAATACTGCATTTATATATTCACAAAGGACTCGTTTTCTTCATCTTACCACTTGGGCAACTACCTGAATTCCTCTGTTTTTTGTTCCCCCTCCTTTCTCATCATTTCTGGGAATTCTAGTTCATCATTGCTGAATAAGAGTCCAAGGCTCCTTTTTGAAGGGCAGAGAACTGCAGCTGTCAGGCAATGCACACAAACATCACTAGTCAGAAGATGAACTGTGTCTATAGTGTGTAAAAGCTGATGGAACATGCTATGTTATTGTTATTAGACAATTCCTCTCACACAACACAGAGTTATTGCCATGCTTGCTGAGTTGTCAGTATTTCATCCCAAACATCATATCAGCCATGTCTTTGGAGGTGAAGAGGCTATCACTTAGATCAAAACCAGAATAGCCTTTTGATGTCTCTGGACACTAATAAATGTTGAGTCAAATAACTGAGATAGGCCAGGAGGGTCTTGTAGTGCATGCTCAGAGATACTTTGTGGCTGGTGTCTTTCTAGCCTACTTTCTCCTCTTTATTTCTGATTTTGATCTTGAGTTCTGCAACTGAGAGTGTTGGGAGTTGTCCTGGTTTTGGTTAAAACAGAACGAGTTCTCTTTTAGTGAATCTTCCTTACAGCTAAGTTATTCTAAGTAACTGCATTTTTCTGAAGCTGGCTGCATATTTTACAGACACTGTCCACTCCAAAGCTGATAACACCTAATGTTTATAGTTATACTGAACTAATGGTAGGAATGGAAGGCAGAAAAAGGCTCACGCTTATGATTATTACTATAGCAGCCCAGGTCCCTGATAGACCTTTTAGGTCTCACAAGTGAGAAGTCGTAAAGGGTCATACTTGCGGGGAGGGGCGGACAGAACAGGTATTCCATCTCTCTCTACAACTACCAGAAAGGAGGTTGTAGTGATGCAAGTGTTGGTCTCTTCTCCCAAGTAACTTGCAATAGGATGAGAGGCAATGGCCTCAAGTTGCGTCAGGGGAGGTTTAGATTGTGTATTAGGAAAAATTACTGAAAGAGTGGTCAGGCATTAGAATAGGCTTCCCAGGGAAGTGGTGGAGTCCCCATCCCTGGAGGTGTTCAAAAAACGTGTAGATGTGGCACTTCGGGACATGGTTTACTAGGTATGTTTTTTTGGGGTGACAGTTGGACTTGATGATCTTAGAGGTCTTTTCCAACCTTTATGATTCTACGATTCTATGATTCTTGCATTGGAGGTTAGGGGGAACAGGGCCATTGACAAGCCAGTTAATGAGAGGCAGCTTAATTCCACTGAGCTTCTGGAGCTGGCCTGAAAATTCATAGGTACCCTGAAAAGAGAAAAGGAAAAAACACGCTTGGCATTTCAGAGAGAGAAATATTATTTCTGCATCACACAGACTGGGCTCAGAGACTAGCTGTACCTGACAGAGGTCAAGGACAACATAGCCATGATACTTTTGCTCTCCCCTGAATCTGAAATGAAATAAGTTGTATATACTGCAGTGCAGTCAACAGTTGGGTTGCTGCTATTTTTGCTAATAGCGGCTAGAGTTTGTCTCTTTTCTCCTGAAAAATCAGTGTAAAGAGGGGGAAGATAATACACTGATTAAAATTACCCTTTCTGTTCAACATCCTATACTTAGCAGGTTTTGCTAGGCTTCCCTAAATATAGAAGTGCATGCTTGGTGGCGGATGCTGTGCACTGTTCAGATTCACAGTGCTCCACAGGAACAGTGCCCTTCTCAAATGCCTTGTGTGCAAATCACTTCCACATCCTTCCTTGACCTCAGCTGCATCAGTTTCTTTTTCTTTAATTAGTGAAACAAAAGTGCAACAGGGAATTCATTTCCACTGGCTATGTTCTTTTTTATTCACGTATTTTTCTCTTTTAAGCACACAAGTAAATAGGACTCAGACAGACTTGAGTAATTAAAGTGACAGAAGATCTGAAAAATTTTTTTTCTGATTAACATAATTTCCTCCAAAAACACCAGTTCGCTGAACCTAAATCGCTTTCTTTAAAACATCTTTGGTTGGCCCTTTTGCTAACCCCAAAGCCAGATTCAGTGTTCCTAGCAACTCTTGTCAGGATGATGTGGGAAATTGACAATTAGTTCAATTTTGCTATAGCTTTAGTTTAATTTCATTATATAACTTTGCATCTATGTTAAGGTAAGAGTTAAACACTGTTAATTAACTTAGTTCTGCTCTTTGTAATCTTGCTAACAAGGACTGTTGTGGCTCAAATGTAGCTAACAAGGACTGCTTGCGAGACAGACGAAGAGAAACAAGGACTGATAACCAGAACTTTGTTGTCTCTAAGAAGCAACTCTCTAGCTGAAACTGTTTCCATGGTTTGGGACTCAGCCAACACAGACAACTCAGGAATTTTTTAGTCAAAGGTGAAAGCACACAGCGAGGAAGACTACGAGCCTTCATCCAGAAGACCCCCACAGACGATCACCAGACGACACTGCGCAAGTGCTAAAGGGGGGTGGAGTATGATAATGAATTCCTAGAAATAATTACAATAGTCCAGCCTACTTAGATAAGCTTTGTAATAAATAGGTGCATGCTTTGTGACTCGGTGTGCAAGTTAGGAGGAGCAATCCCCCTTGCACCCGGCGCCGCAATAAACATACCTGCTTTATAACTCTCTGAGTTGTGAAGTTTGATTCTGCACGTCATTTTGGTGACCCAGATGGGACCCTCTCCGCCCAGCTGCGGGATCTGCTGAGGACGGGACTCCTCCGGGCGCCCCCGAGATTTCTCGGGAGGACTCCCCTACTCACCCAGGTCACCGCGGGGACAGACAAGGACCATCACCAGCGGACCAGGTATGTTTATACTGTAAGGGAATACCTGTAAGACGTGAGGAGACGTCCCACGCGAGGTAAAGAGCATTGGTGCACGCCCCTGGGTTGGGGGTTTGAGGTCCCCATAAGGTGATGGTGGGGTAAGTCTTGTAAGTCTTGTAGCCCGACTAATAGTAACTTGGATTCTCCTGACTGCGGTAGCAGGATTTATATTTGGTATTGCCATGGTTATTGTTATATGCTGTAAAAATTCGGTACCGTGTGTTGTGTGAAGGATCATACCATCTAACACTATTATAACACCTAACAATAAGGCCTTGATGTTTGTATGAAGTGCCGGGCTAGCCGTAGAATGTACATGTATTATTGTGCTGTTACTGTGTGTTAGAAGTGTTGAGTGATTGGGCAAGTGAGATGCAGCCTGGCTGCAAAGTGAGTGCGGAGTTCTGATCCGCAGTTTCGTGTCGTGTGGCAGACTGTGAAACAGTGTTACTTGAATCAAGTAATAACCCTTGGTGTTCTGTACACGGGGATTTTTCATGTAACCCGATTTTTAAGTGTTTTGTTTGTGAGAAAAATGTCTGGGTATGATTTAGAGACAATTGTCAGTGTACATAATGTGGAAATTGGTCTGACTGGGACAGGATTGATCGCTCAGGCGGACTTAAGCAAGCGATTTGAGGAAATTTAGGAAATATTAAAAATCGATGAAATTCGGGCAATAAAAGTATAGCTACAGAGTTCTTGTTACTACATGGGAAGGGACATAGGACAG
Organism: Opisthocomus hoazin; assembly: GCF_030867145.1. Lineage (NCBI taxonomy): Eukaryota > Metazoa > Chordata > Aves > Opisthocomiformes > Opisthocomidae > Opisthocomus > Opisthocomus hoazin. The sequence goes on along the minus strand of NC_134453.1, from coordinate 44,054,825 downwards.
AGTAGCACTGTGGTCCCTCAATGTGGAGCTTGTACTAGCTCCTGACCACTTTGTCACTGCTGTTGCCTATTTGTTCACACTCAGTGTTCAAAGTGTTAGAAGTACATTATTTTTGTCAAACGGAAGACAGGAGTTTTATGTTAATAATTGTCTTGAATTTAGGTGTATTTGCTGTGGGGTGAGTACACCTCTGCACCTTCTGCCTTGGATAAGGTATTACTGCTGTCGGTTTAATCAGACTGTATTCCTTAACTAGCAAGGGAGGAAGACAGGGAAAGTTCCTGCAGGATACACTAGGAGAGCAAAACATTAAATGAATAATGAGAGGTAAACAAAGTGGAGAGACAGTGAAAAAGAGCCTTTTAGGCTGTGTTTTGGCTCACTGGAAGGATATAGGAGGACCACCAGGCAGGAGTGTGAACAAAAGGACCTTAATAAAGTATTGTAATCAGTGATGGCTTTGGTATAAATTAGATGATGAGGAAAATAGCCCTCTAATGGAACCCTGAATTATAATACTTTGTTGCAATTGATGTTATTTTTGAGAAGAAAAAGAAGTGGGATAAAGTTTCGTATGCAGCCGGTAACTATTTCTCGGTGCTTAAAGTATAGAAGTTTGGTTAAGAGTTGGAGCTGTCGGTGTTAAAAGGATTTGTTTAAGTGCAAAGTTGGTTTGTCGTACGTTGATTAAGGGACAGAGAGGTGGACGTGGTAAATAATGGGGATGTCACAGAGCAGAGAGATATGGAAGAAAAGCCCTTTGGGCTGTATTTTGTATAAAATAAGAAAGAGGAACAAGGAAGTTGAAAGGATGTTGCTCAGCGTGTAGTATAGGGCAGAGATGTACTAAGTTGGATAAAATGAAGGATCCTGGAGGGATCATGTATCTGACCTGCCAGAACATTATTCATTGGGCAGTCAGCAAGTGATGCAGAAACTGAGAGCGGCAGACAGCAGGAATTTGGAAAATTTACCAAATGAAGCATGGAGAGTGTTTAGTAACAGGGAGGAGGAGGATCGAAAGAAAGATAAGCAGATGTTGTTAGCAGCGTTATGAGAAAGTAAAAGAAGCGGGTGTTAGTAGCGGTGTTACAAGACAGTGAAAGATTCAGAAGTGAAGGACCTGAGAGGCCCTTGGAAAGAAACCAATGTGCGTGTTGTAGGCAGAGGGGACATTAGAAAAATGAGTGTCCAGAAAGGCAGAGCAGGAGGAAAAGAACACAGGCCCATGTCAAGGAGGATTGACGGGGACCTGGGGAATCTACCCTAGCAGATCCACTGGTTGTATTAAAGCTAAGGAAACGGCAACAGAGCGTGGAATTTTTCGTTGATACTGGAGCAACATTGTCAGTTTTAAATCAGGCTTTGACACCTGTAGATGATGACTTTGTAACGGTAAGGGGAGCTACTGGCCAAAGTGAAAAGGCGTACTTTCTAAAACCTCTTGAATTCAACTTAAGGAAACAATTGGAGGTACACAAATTTTTATATATGCCTACTTTGCCAAGAACTCTATTAAGACGAGATTTATTGGAACAATTAAAGGCAGAAATAAGATTTGACAAAGGGAGAGTAGAACTCTGGGTGGGAAGTGACCAGCTAATTAAAGCTTGGAGTTTGTCCCTCATAAATAACTCTGCTGGCTCAGGAGTACCTGAAGAAGTCCAGAACCAGGTATACCCGGGAGTATGGACCACAGAGACACCAGGAAAAGCGAAAAATGCCTCTCCAGTAATAGTCAATCTTAAGCAAGAACACGGCCTGTAAGGATTAGACAATATCCTCTTAGAATGGAAGACAGGGAAGGAAATTGACCAGTGATCGACCGGTTCATCAAATATGGGTTATCAATAAAGTGTGAATCAGAATATAACACTCCCATTTTACCTATTAAAAAGCTGGATGATAGTTATCGAATAGTACAGGATCTCAGGGCTATCAGTAGAATTGTTGAGGATCTGCACACTGTCCTGGCAAACCCATACACATTATTAACCAAACTGATACCTGAATTGGCCTGGTTTACCGTCCTGGACTTGAAAGACGCCTTCTTTTGCATCCCGTTAAGTTTAGAAAGCCAGTTGTTGTTTGCCTTTGAATGGGAAAACCCAGACTCCGGAAGGAAGACACAGCTGACACGGACTGTGTTACTCCAGGGGTTTAAAACTAGCCCCACTCTTTTTGGAAATCAATTAGCTAAAGACTTGGAACAATGGGAGAGACCCCATGGAGCAGGAACAATATTACAATATGTAGATGATCTATTAATAGCCACTGAAATGAAAGAACTTTGTATAATATGGACAATCAGTCTGCTAAATTTCCTTGAACTTAACGGCTATCGAGTTTCTCCACAGAAAGCCTAAATAGGTCGACAGCAAGTAACCTACCTCGAGTATGAGATAGCTGTGGGACAATGAACACTGGGGACAACGAGGAAGGAGGCCATCTGTCAGACCCCTCGACCACAGACACCTAAAGAGCTCCGCACGTTCCTGAGAATGACAGGATGGTGTCACCTATGGGTATATAATTACGGACTCTTGGTAAAACCACTCTATGAACTATTAAAATCTGATAAAAAACTCCTCATCTGGAATGAGGAAGCAAAAAGAGCGTTCCAGCAGCTAAAGAAAAAGCTGATGGACGCCCCTGCTTTGGGATTACCAGACACTACTAAGCCCTTCTGGCTGTTCTCTCATGAAAAGCGGGGAATAGCCCTAGGAATCCTAACCCAAAATCTGGGACCGTATCGTAGAGCAGTGGCATACTTCTCTAAAGAACTTGATGAAGTAAGCAAGGGTTGGCCTAGCTGCCTGAGGGCAGTAGCAGCAGTAGTGCTGAACATTCAAGAAGCACATAAATTTACACTAGGCCAAAAGATTACAGTACTGGTATCTCATACTGTATCAGCAGTATTGGAGGTGAAGGGAGGACACTGGCTCTCACCACAAAAGTTTCTTAAATGTCAAGAAACTGGAGAGCAGCTCTGTGGAGAGGGACCTGGGAGTGCTGGTGGATGACAGGTTAACCATGAGCCAGCAGTGTGCCCTGGCTGCCAAGAAGCCCAATGGCATTCTGGGGTGCATTAGGAGGAGTGTGGCCAGCAGGTCGAGGGAGGTTCTCCTTCCCCTCTACACTGCCCTAGTGAGGCCTCATCTGGAGTACTCTGTCCAGTTCTGGGCTCCCCAGTTCAAGAAAGATGAAGAGCTACTGGAGAGAGTCCAGCGGAGGGCTACGAGGATGGTGAGGGGACTGGAGCATCTCTCCTATGAGGAGAGGCTGAGGGAGCTGGGCTTGTTCAGCCTGAAGAAGAGAAGGCTGTGAGGGGACCTTATAAATGCTTACAAATATCTCAAGGGTGGGTGTCAGGAGGATGGGGCCAAGCTCTTTTCAGTAGTGCCCAGTGACAGGACAAGGGGCCATGGGCACAAACTGAAGCACAGGAAGTTCCATCTGAACATGAGGACGAATTTCTTCCCTCTGAGGGTGACGGAGCACTGGAACAGGCTGCCCGGGGAGGTTATGGAGTCTCCTTCTCTGGAGATATTCAAGATCCGCCTGGACAAGGTCCTCTACAACCTACTGTAGGAGACCCTGCTTTGGCAGGGTGGTTGGACTAGATGACCCACAGAGGTCCTTTCCAACCCCTAAGATTCTGTGATTCTGTGATTCTGTCAAACTATCCTGGTAGAGCAAGATGATGTGGAAATAGTGGTTACTAACATAGAATCATAGAATCATAGAATCATAGAAAGTTTTGGGTCGGAAGGGACCCCTAGAGGTCATCTAGTCCAACCCCCCCGCAGTGAGCAGGGACACCACTAACTAGATCAGGTTGCTCAGAGCCCTGTCCAACCTGGCCTTGAATATTTCCAGGGATGGGGCCTCCACTACCTCTCTGGGCAACCCGTTCCAGTGTTTCACAACCCTCATTGTAAAGAATTTCTTCCTTATATCCAGCCTAAACCTACCCTGTTTTAGTTTACAACCATTACCCCTCGTCCTGTCACTGCTGTCTCTACTAAAAAGATTGTCCCCATCTTACTTAGATAAGCTTTGTAATAAATAGGTGCATGCTTCGTGACTTGGTGTGCAAGTTAGGAGGAGCGATCCCCCTTGCACCCGGCGCCGCAATAAACATACCTGCTTTATAACTCTCTGAGTTGTGAAGTTTGATTCCACACGTCAGGAGACCTGGAGTGGTGCAGGTGTCCCCGTGAGGTACAGGGCTGGTCCAGGAGCCAAGCTGCAGCCCTGCAGCAAGTAAGTGCTGCTGGCCTGTCCATCCCTGGCAAGCGATGTCAGAGGTGCCAAGTACCTTTCGGCAACACCTCCTGGCTCTGCCCCAGAGCCACGAATGATTTCCAGGAGCCCCTCTCTACAGCGAAGCCGACACAGACAGTCATTTCAATGCCAGGCTGCTGCCTTGAAGAAGCCTCAGGTTCACATGAGATTTGGGTTGGAGAAAGGTTTCCACCCAAAGTAAGAAAAATAATCACAAACCCATAAAGCTGAACACCCACCTAGTTTCAGAGCAGTTCTTGTATCTTTCCAAGGTACGGAAATCGCACTCTCTGCTCTAGCTGTGAGCTTTGACTTTAAGAGACTAAGGGAATCTTATATTCATGTGCAAATACTTATGGCCTTGATCCTGTGATTTATAATGATCAGGCAGACCGCTGTGCTCAAGTGGAGCACCATTAACTTTAATGTGGATTCCAGCCATGCATTTTAAATTGCCGTATCAGAGGCCGAAATTATATGCACTCAGAGGCAGGTGTTGTCTACTGCATCTTCTACAATACTGAGCAGATTGTGAGCATTTAATAAAGGATAATAAAAACATTCAAATATCATCATAATAACAATAACAACAACAGTAATAATTATGATGAAAAAAGAATATATTATAATGCTGTCTACAACATTGTTTCAATTTTCTTCAACAACAAAAAACATATCAGCTTGGACTGGAGAAAACTAACAATTGTGAGCCATGATGCAGCAAGTTGAGCCCAGTTTGAGAACATTCTGCCAGAAATACTGGATTGTTTTGCCGATTATGAAATGATATTGTACAGAGTTGATTAAAAAAACCCACCATTTTTATCCCTCATGCAGCTCTCAGATTGTGATTCATAGATAAGCAACGGCCCACACAGGTCCTTTTTCGGAGGTGGGGGGAGTCTTCTCAGATTCACCGAATTTACAGCTCTCTTCTCAGCACTTAAGCCACTGGGGGCTCTGGATTAGCTTTGCCCAAACCCCAGTGGCACATGGGCTACCCTGGGTCAAATCCCTCCTCTAAACAACTGAGAAGTAAGAATTTGGAGCCATGCCCCTCTGTTGTTAACCATCCTCACTATTGAAATCAGAGAGTAATTTGAATACAATTGGTTTCAACATAACCATACTTTTCTATTAGGTCTTTCTCTGGGAAACTTAAGGGACATATAATATTCTATATTTTCTCCCCTGAAGGCATCTGTACATTAAAACCAAGTCATTTTTCACTATTGATTTTGGTAAGATAAGTAGCTCAAGCTCTTGAAGTTTCTCACTGTACATTTCCTCTAAGCTTTTTCTGGACCCGTTTCTATATCCAGTTTGCCAATGCTTTTCTCAAATGGATGCAACCAGACCTCCACGCAGCCCCAACATTGCCACACTCCCGGTTAGGTTTATCTTCTTGCTCCTTTCTGCTACTCCCATGCCTGCATGTAAGAAACAGCTCAGGGTAAGAGACCTCTTTTTGTGACTGTCCTGGCCACAGTTCTATTTAGCATTCTAATTATTTTGCTTTCCACAAATTTTAGATCACTGTAATGCTACACTTACCTCCAGTTCACTGAGGAAAACATTGAATATATTAGGTGTTGCCCTAGAAACTTATCCGTGAAGGGAAGATCCAGAAACTTGTGGAGATCTGCTTCTTTCTTAAATAGCCGTGTCTTTAAGAGAAGAACTGCTGTTTTTCCAAGCTGATCTTAAACTAATAGTGATTTTTTCTGATAAAGATCTTTTAGAAAAGATCCGTAAATTTGTGACTTCAGTCTGGATGAATGTAATGTACTCGTCTTTGGGCTTCAGAAGAACATTCCTTAGAAATATAAAATAAGACAAAATGGAAAAATCCCCTTTGGCCTGATCTAGAGTTTAAATCCAAAGAAATCTTTCCTTTTCCATCAATACAATTTAGATTATACATTTACTGGCACTACTAATAGGGATTATGTCAAGTCTTCCAGACCAATTAAAATTTGAAATCCTGGAAGATCACTTTTCTAATCATGTCCTATCACTGGAGATTGCGATACCTTACAAGAGACTCTAGATATGATTGCATTAGATGTTTCTCAAGTGTGGGATGCAAAGGGCTTCATAAGTCATTATGAAATACTATACATGACTTAAATCTCTTAATATTTGACCTGGAATTTCTATTCCCTGCTTGGGCCCTGGGGGCGGGTGTGAAGAGTTATATGGAAAGAAATTAGTTACAATTTTTTTTTCAAACATTGGAAATGCTGTCAAGATTTTATATTCTTGGCAAAGACTATGACTCAGGAAGCTACTTCCCCAAGGATGTGGCAAGTGTCAGTGCCACTCACTCTGGGGCAGCTCTCTCCAGCCACTCAGATTTTTGCTTCAGAGGGGGCACATGATCTCCAGTCTTGTTTTTATTCTTGATGAGAGCTTTAATCTCAGGTTGCCCACCAGTTTATCTTTTGCAGCTTTTGTGAAAGCAAGGTGTATTCTGTGAAGCTGTTAATTGCTGGCTGCTTTGTATTAATGTGTTTACTACACATAAGTTGTTATAAATGTGAGAATGAACACCCATTTTCTAAACTATCTATAAATAAAGATGGATAAACAGGAGGGTTTCCTGAACCAGGGAAACCTCAGGGGAGCAGAGAGACCTGCCAGGAGCCCGCAACTTGCAGGAGAGTGGCTGATGAGACCTAGAATCACAGAGTCACAGAACGGTAGGGGTTGGAAGGGACCTCTGTGGGTCATCTAGTCCAATCACCCTGCCAAAGCAAGGTCTTCTACAGAAGGCTGCACAGGACCTTGTACAGGCGGGTCTTGAATATCTCCAGAGAAGGAGACTCCACAACCTCCCTGGGCAGCCTGTTCCAGGGCTCCATCACCCTCAGAGGGAAGAAGTTCTTCCTCATGTTCAGACGGAACTTGCTATGCTTCAGTTTGTGCCCATTGCCCCTTGTCCTGTCACTGGGCACCACTGAAAAGAGTTTGGCCCCATCCTCCTGACACCCACCCTTCAGATATTTATAGGCATTTATAAGGTCCCCTCTCAGCCTTCTCTTCTTCAGGCTGAACAATCTCAGCTCCCTCAGCCTCTCCTCGTAGGAGAGATGCTCCAGTCCCCTCATCATCCTCATAGCCCTCCTCTGGACTCTCTCCAGTAGCTCCTCATCTTTCTTGAACTGGGGAGGAGGCAGGGCCAGAAGCAACCGAGGCCAAGCCCCCACACCTATAAAAGTAGCCCTTAGGGAGCACTAGCGACCAGGCTGTGGCACATCAGTTTGTGTGGAAGGGAACGCAGGAAGGGGGCTGAAGCTCTGCCAGCTGGATCAGGAGCAATGGTATCCACCCAGCAGAAGGCCATGTCCTCTCTGAACTCTGCACCCACCACGACTGATGCAGCTTCCCAGACAGAGCTCCAAAGGGAACATGCTGCCACTCCGGTGCTAGGCTGCAGGGTGTGCCCTACTTTTATACCAGTATTGGATGGCAATAGTGTAGGACACCTGTAGGTGGTGTGCCCAGGTAGAGGAAATCCTCCGCTTAGTGGCAGAGCTCCGAGAGGAGATGACTAGGTTGAGGAGTATCAGGTAGACTGAGGAGGAGATTACTGGAAGTGCACCCTACATTCCCTGGGACAGGCCCATCAGGCAGATAGGATGCATGATACAGAGGATTCCATGTCCTCTCTCCACCTGGCTGAACATAGTGACTTAAGGGATAGGGGGGAATGGCAACAAGTTCCTGCCCGGCGCAGCAGGCGCATCTCCTATGTGACTACCTCACCTTCCCAGGTGCCCTTGCACAATAGGTATGAGGCTCTGCAAGTGGAGCTGAACAATAACGAGGATGATGGTCCATCCAAAGGTCCAACTGAAAGAGGGCAGATATAGATTAGATATTAGGAAGAAATTCTTCACCATGAGGGTGGTGAAACACTGGAACAGGTTGCCCAGAGAAGCTGTGGATGCCTCCTCCCTGGCAGTGTTCAAGGCCAGGTTGGATGGAGCTCTGAGCAACCTGGTCTAGTGGAAGATGTCCCTGCTCACGGCAGGGGGGTTGGAACTAGATGATCTTTAAGGTCCCTTCCAACCCTTACCATTCTATGATTCTATGATTCTATGATCTAGGTTGGAGGTGTGACCAAGGTTAAGTCAGCCTACGGCCTGCATCAAAACCGCTTCTATTAAGAAAAAAATGGATTATTTTCATAGGAGACTCTCTTCTGAGGGGATCAGAAGGCCCAATATGCAGACCGGATCCACTTCTTAGGGAAGTCTGCTGCCTCCCTGGGGCCCGGGTTAAAGAGGCAATGAGAAACATTCCTACCCTGGTGTGGCCCTCAGATTATTATCCATTATTGATTTTTCAAGTAGGCAGTGGTAAAGTGGCAACTAGAAGTCTGAGGGCAATCAAGACAGACTTCAGGGCCTTGGGATGACTGGTTAAGGGATCAGGAGCACAAGTAATGTTCTCCTCTATCCTTCCAGTTGCAAGCAATGATGAGTGAAGAGGCAGGAAGAGCCAGCTGATCAACACCTGGCTCCGAGCTTGGTGTCACCGGCAGAATTTTGGGTGGTTTTGATCATGGCTCAGTCTACATGACACCAGGCCTGCTGGCGACAGATGGGGTACGCTGTTGTGGTTTTGCCTCAATTTGCAACAAAAGAACGACGCGGCTACTCTCTCACTCCTTCTCCCCTCCCCAGTGGGATGGGGAGGAGAATCGGAAGGAAAAAAGGCAAAAACTCGTGGGTTGGGATGACAACAGTTTAATGGCAAAGGGAGAAGAAAACAACAATCAATAATACTGATAAAAGCATATGCAACATGCAGTGTTCTCGCCACCCGATGCTCAGCTTGTTCCTGAGTAGCAAAAGCCTATCCTTCAGCCAGCTCCCCACTTAAATACTGAGCATGACATCACATGGTATAGAATATCCCATTTGATTGGCTGTTTGGGTCAGCCCAAACAACTTGTTGTGAATATTAACTCTATCCCAGCTGAACCCAGGACAACACCTATCTCAAAGGGGGAAAAGGATCTTTGTACAAGAGTTATTAGGGCTCATTGAAAGAGCTTTAAACTAGGTTTGAAGGGGGAAAGGTATAAAACCAGGCTCACTAGTGATAAGCCATGGGGCACCACTCCAATGTTTGAGGGATGATGTGCTAGTGAGGTCCTTCGCTCCACAATGTGCTGAGTACACTGAAGCACATTTGAAATGTCTCCATACTAAAGCGCGCAGCACCTTAGCCATCTCAGTTGGGGTAGGGGATGGAGATCCATGAGGCAGCAAAGATGCAAGAGTTGTTGAGGTGTTAGAAACCAAAGAAGCACCTGAGAATGGTCACATAGGAATTGAGGTGTCTCCCCCCAGAAAGGGGGCGGGATCAATAGCCCAGCTGAAGTGCATCTATACCAATGCACGCAGCATGGGCAACAAACAGGAGGAGCTGGAAGCCATTGTGCAGGTGGAAAACTATGATATAATTGCAATCACAGAAATATGGTGGGATGACTCTCATGACTGGAGTGCTGCAATGGATGGCCATAAACTCTTCAGAAGGGATAAGCAAGGAAGGAGAGGCAGTGGGGTAGACCTGTATTTTAGGGAGTGTTTTGATTGTCTGGAGCTTGATGATGGCGACAATAAGGTTGAATATTTATGGGTAAGAATCAGGGGGAAGGCCAACAAGGCATGTATCATGGTGGGAGTCTGTTATAGACCACCCAACCAGGATGAAGAGGCAGATGTAATATTCTATAAGCAGCTGGGAGAAGTCTCACAATCACTAGCCCTTGTTCTCGTGGGGGACTTCAACTCCCTTTTGCAGAAGGGCAAAATTGGGGCAAGAATAATGTAGGCTACAATAATTCTCATTCAAGTTGTCCAATTGTGTACAGTTAATTGAATGATTCAATTGACTAAGTGTCCCAGCATGTTTCAAAATATGATCAAGAAGCCAGCAGAACGATTGCTGGCCCTTGTTCTCGTGGGGGGCTTCAACTTGGCAGATGTCTGCTGGAAATACAATACAGTAGAGAGGAAACAGTCAAGGAGGTTCCTGGAGTGTGTGGAAGATAACTTCCTGACACAGCTGGTGAGTGAGCCAACTAGGGAAGGTGCCCCGATGGACCTGTTGTTTGCAAACAGAGAATGACTTGTGGGTGTTGTGATGGTTGGAGGCCGTCTTGGGCACAGAGATCGTGAAACAACATATTTTTCAATTCTCAAAGAAGTAAAGAGGGGCGTTAGCAGAACTGCTACCTTGGACAGACTTTGGCCTGTTTAGGGGCCTGGTTGACAGAGTCCCTTGGGAGGCAGTCCTGAAGGATGAAGAGGTCCAGGAAGGCTGGACACTTCAAGGAGGAAGTCTTAAAGGCACAGGAGCAGGCCATCCCCATGTGCCGAAAGACAAGCCGGTGGGGAAGAAGATCGGCCTGGCCAAACAGAGAACTTTGGCTGGAACTCAGGAAAAAAAGGAGAGTTTATGTCCTTTGGAAGAAGGGGCAGGCCACTCAGGAGGACTACAAGGATATCATGAGTTTATGCAGGGACAAAGTCAGAAGATTCAAAGCCCAGCTAGAACTTAGCCTGGTTACTGCCATAAAAGACAATTAAAAAAGTTTCTATAAATACATTAGCAACAAAAGGAGGGCTCTCCATCTCCATCATTCATTGGATGCAGGGGGAAACTTAGTGACAAAGGATGTGGAAAAGACTGAGGTACTTAATGCCTTCTTTGCCTCAGTCTTTAACAGTAAGGGAAGTTGTTCTCCAGACACCCAGCCCCCTGAGCAGGAAGAGAGGGATGGAGGGCAGAAGGAAACCCCCAGAATCCAAGGGGAATGTCAGTGACCGACTACGCCACTTAGACACACACAAGTCTATGGGGCTGGATAGGATCCACTCAAGAGTGCTGAGGGAACTGGCAGAGGAGCTGGCCAAGCCACTCTCCATCATCTATCAGCAGCCCTGGTTAACAGGGGAGGGCCCAGATGACTGGAGGATCACCAGTGTAACACCCATCTACAAGAAGGGCCGGAAGGAGGATCCAGGGAACTACAGGCCTGTCAGCCTCACCTTGGTGCCAGGGAAGGTTATGGAGCAGATCATCTTGAGTGCCATCATGCGGCACACACAGGGCAACCAGGGGATCAGGCCCAGCCAGCACGGGATCATGAAAGGCAGGTCCTGCTTGACCAACCTGATCTCCTTCAAAGACAAGGTGACCCGCTTAGTGGATGAGGGAAAGCCTGTGGATGTTGTCTACCTGTAATTTACTAAGGCCTTTGACACTGTTCCCCACAGCAGTCTCCCGGAGAAACTGGCTGCTCGTGGTTTGGATGGGTGTACACTTTGCTGGATAAAGATCTGGCTGAATGGCCGAGCCCAGAGAGTGGTGGCGAATGGAGTTAAATCCAGCTGGTGACCGGTGACAAGTGGTGTTCCCCAGGGCTCAGTTTTGGGTCCAGTTCTGTTTAGCATCTTTATCAATGATCTGGATGAGGGAATTGAGTGGTCCCTCAGTAAGACTGCAGATGACACCAAGCTGGGTGGGAGTGTGGATCTGCTTGAGGGTAGGAAGGCTCTGCAGAGGGATCTGGACAGGCTGGATCGATGGGCCGACGCCAACTTTATGAGGTTCAACAAGGCTAAGTGCTGGTGTTGTGTTAAAAGAAGTAAAGGAGTCTGAGAAGTGGCAAAAGGAAAGCCCTCCCCTTGAGTCACGAGGTTCAGAGCAGACCCACTTGCGTTCTAAACTCTCTCTCAGAGAGGAGTCTAAGTGCGGCTGGATCCACTCCTAGTCCCAGACTTGGTCAACGGTATATGTCTAAGGGATTAAGTGTGTAGCCGCTTATCAGAGTCAACGTTTGTCTGCCAGAGCCCTTCCAAGGACTTGCACTGAAACAGTTTCGCAAAGTTGAAGCAATAGGTAATTTATTCAAGTGACAGGTATCACAGATTTGGGATTGCCGTTGATAAATGCACTGTCTACAAAAGTTGAGCTCAAGGTAATGGTTCAGCGCTTTAGTTAAAAATGTGGTCCCGGGGATTCGTCTGTCAAGATGCACGCCTCTTACCAAAAAGGCGTCCCTTCTTGGGGTAGGAAGAGAAGTTCAGGCCCGTTGACCCATTTGTCAGGTAAGGTTCTCACTTGGCTCCTCCTCCCAAAGAGGGTTTTCAAGTGCCAATTTTTATATGTTTGAAAATCTTTTGGCAAGGTGGGACTATGTGGAGTCCTGGCTGGACGAGAGGTGACATAGTTTGGTGCTGTTGAGCAACCCAGGCTTGGTAACGGAGATAGACCTTGAAAGTAGCGAACACGGAACACTGCTACAGAAGTAGAGTGGCGAACACGGAACACTGGAGCAGGGGGACTACCACGTTGTTGCTTCCTGCCTTAGCTGATTCCGGCCACGTCGCTGCTTCCTGCCTTATCGTTGCTTCCGCATCGAGATGCAGCTCTGCACCAATCGCAGCGAGTTGCAGCAGTTTTGACTATATATAGTTAAGAGTAACTAGCCAATTAGAAGCCGTAATTGCTTTGCTATATATACCCTGTTTTGATGACTAATAAAGGAGAATGATCTTACTCACATTGGGATGGTATCGTTTCTACCGTTTCTGAGTTCCCACTCCGACAATTGGTAGCAGAGGATGGCTAGATGATTTATGGATTAACCTCTCTGCGGCAGAGGATGGGCGATTTCCCTGCAGGATCTCCAAGACTGCGGTAAGCAGTGAAAGGAGGGGGTGGGAGACGTCGGCTGGGAGGTGTGCTGCCTAAGCAGGCAGTCACGTATGGCCGCCTCCCAGATCAAAGGGGCCCGCTGGTGCTGCCTGGCGCAGGCACAATTTAAGGTGGAGGTCGGAGCCGCAGGCATGGGGGTGGATGCTGCGGCAACGTTGCTCATCGATATGCTCTCTAAGAGAGGAACAGACGCAATGGCAAAGCAACTCATGAAGTTGATTAAGTTGGGACAGCGATGGGGTCACTTTGTGGATATCCAACTACTGTTTTCTGTCTCGGAATGGCGAGAGTTAGGAGAGACAATGTGGGAAAAGACAATAACGGGAGAGGAAAAGGAAGAAAAGGAGATAAAGGCTGTCCAGGAGCTTTGGCGAACGGTATTAGAGACTTTAAAAGCCACTGCCAGCTCCCCCCAGCGAGCAGATGAGACTCCCTTTAAAAAATGTTTAATCGGGTCTCCGGCTTTGGTCAGACCTGGCTGCTGGAGCGATATCATAAGGGACGCTATCCTGGACTGACAGTGGGGTGCTGCTGCCGACAAAAGAAGTACTCAGGCGTTAGCCTGTCCTGGGGTACAGGTTAATGGTCATGGCAAATGGGAACCACATGACTGGAAGATTTTACAACAGGCCCATAATACCATATCTCAATATGGGGTGAAAGCTGAGGCCACTCGACAAATTGTTACCTGGATTTATTCTGCTGACTTAATGTGCCCGTATGACTGTCGGAGTTTAATGCGATTGTTGCTAACTCCTACTCAGTTCTTGTTGTGGGGATCAGCGTGGATACAACGGGCGGTAGATGAGGCGATGCGACATCCGGACCAGCTGGACCCTTATTATGGAATAACAGCAGAGGAAAAGGTGGCCAGTGTCATTCAGAAAAGTCCTTTTGTTGCAAATGTACCACCTGAAGAAAGCCGTGAGCAGGGGCTGGGTCCAACAGACCCTGAGCAGGAATCGGGTCTGTTCCCCCCCCCCCCCCGGCTCGCTGGAGGATGGGACAGTCACCTAGAAAGGAGCGAAAGCTCCATCAAAAAATTTTTACAGTGAAGTTTGAAAGAACAAAGTCTTGCAGTTTAAAATCCATGAGAAAATCATTACTTGGAAATCAGTGCATACAGCTTTAAATGCTCTAAAACTTACAGAGACTATCTTAGAAGCAGCTGTTACTCCTCTGCCCTTATCTGAAAAGCAAGGACAGAGCAGCAGTCTGTTGAAATTTAACCCTACATACGACGAAATTCCTACCGAACATGAGAAGTGCGGGAAGTAAATCTGCCAAAACCTGACGATCCTTTGAATCCAGAGAAATGGGAAGTGGGGTGCAAAAATCCGGCATCCCGAAAGTGTACGACAGGGTCTCTCGACAGCAATTGGCGTACCCAACCTGAGATCAAAACGAGGTGAATTCCAACATAAAACTGCACAGTCCCTCAGATGCTGTACAGCCATCGCGCCAGCAGTCACTGCATCGAACGGGTCAGCAAACTTTACACCTGATGGGGCACATGGCCCCCCCCGAGCAACCGGCGGCACGGTTCCCCCCCACCCCCACCCTACCCCCCCCCCCCGCCCCCTTCCCTCGAGCCCAGTGCGCTGGCCCGTCCCGGCCAGCCCAGAAGCGGCGCGGCGAGAACCATCTTTCTGACATTCAAGGACTTGGTTAGAAAAAATGTATACAATTCAATTACTGCAGTAGAATTCCTTGTGAACAAACAGCTGGACTTTATTATCTTTCCAGGGTTCAGATGGTCTATCTAGATGACGTTATTCACTCTGCTGAAAGGTGAAAATATTGACTTTACGGCTGAAGACTTGTCCCCTCTATTTACTCTGTTAAAAGGGACTCAGATTTATTATTTTCCTGAAGATCAATGACAAAAGCAAAAACTGTTTTACAAAAGGTTTCAGATAAAATTGCAATTACCTTTACCTTCAGAATTAATGTCAAATTGCCAACAAATTTGTATATCATTTATGAGGGTTTTGTTTTCCAGCCTTATCCTCTTTTCGATCAGTGGTGTGTTAAACACGCAGGAGTTGAAGACTCTGGAATGGATCTTTTTGTCTCATACGCCCATGAAAACATTGACCACAAAGGTAGTCTTAATAGTGTCCTTAATAGCACAAGGTTGGAATCACTGTCAGCAAGTTGATATTCTTTGCCTGCTGCTGGCTAAAGATGACTTTGTGGTATTAAACAGTGAATCCTTATTACTGCAAGCCACTCTAGCTGATTATTTAAATGACATACGTTATACCCTTCCACAACATAAGCTGTTACGTTCCCTCTCTCAAATTTCATTGCAGCGAAAAAAACCGATGTGTTCCTGTTCCTATTAAAGGAGCACGAACAGTGTTTCTGGACGAATCAAGGAAAAACACATAAAGCTGTGGTTGTGTGGAAACAAACAAATTCATCAGATTAGCAATCATCTATTTTAGTCGTTGAAGGATCCACACAAATTGTTAAGCTATCAGCGGCCTTGCACGCCTTTCAATTGTTTTCGACTGAACCACTCCATGTTGTCGCAGATTCTGCACGTTGTGGGTATTGTTCAACGCATTGAAGATGCAATAAGAGAAGTCAATAACAAACAACTTTTTTTTCCTTGCTATTCAAATTAGCTACACTACTTAAAAATCGTGTACATGTATATTTTATAATGCATATATGGTCACATACTACTCTACCAGGACCAATAACTGAAGGAAAAGCTGTAGCAGATAAATTGACAATGGCAGCAGTATTGCCACACAGTTTTAAGCAAGCCCGATTATCTCATGACTTCTTTCATCAAAATGCCTCTTCCTTGCATAAACAATTTGCTTTGCCCCAGGGGCAAGCCACAAAATATGTTCATGCATGCCCTGACTGTCAATGTATTACACCCGTACCATCGTGTGCAGGAGTGAACCCTCGTGGTTTACGAGCTGATGAGTTGTGGCAAAGTGATGTTACACATATATCAACATTTGGTCGACTGCGTTATGTACGTGTTAGTGTGGATACTTTCTCAGGATTTCTGGTAGCCACGGCACATACGGGAGAAAAGGAACGTTTCACGGACAATTTCTGTTTTCCTACAGGACTGGGGTATACAACATGTTACAGGTATACCACATTCTTCTACTGCACAAGCCCTTGTCGAAAGTGTCCACGGGACCCTCAAAGCTATGCTAAATAAACAAAAAAGGGGGAATCCTATGGGCAGTGTTACCCCACAGGAACAGTTAGACAAAGCATTATATGTACTTAATTTTTTAAATCATTCTGGTGATCAATTATTTACAACAGCAGCTGACCGCCAATTCGGGATGGTCCCTCCATTTGTGGTTTGACCAAAGGTATGGTATAAAGAATTTGGGGAATCACAATGGACAGGTCCTGTAGAACTAATAACGTGGGGAAGAGGGTATGCGTGTGTTCTTCTCTCAACAGGCCCTCGATGGTTACCAGCAAAATATGTGAAGCTATTATCATGAGCTGAAAGAACGCAACACAGAATCCGATGCCAGAGATGACGACACACACTCTCAGGGAGCAACCTCTGACGTGGAAGCAGAAGAGATCCACTCTGGATGATCCTATTACACAGGGAACACTGAAAAAATTACAGCAAATGCAAGTACTCTGATGACTGCAGTGGGTGCACCACCCACTCCGATTAACACATTTTTGGCATATTTGGCAATTATCTCCCACAACAGCTTTTGTATAACGAAGCAATCTTGGAGGACACGGTATACGTGATTTTAGAACTGCGTCTGCACAAGAGCAAAGGTCAACTAGCAGACACCGTGAGGAAAAGTATGAACCTTCACCTGAGGGCTCCCGACAACTGCCCAGAGGTGCCAATAGACATGTACAAAGGACATTAATATATATATATATATATAAAATAAATAAATAAAGGGGGGGGAGAAATGGAGAATGATAAGTACTTCACAGAAATGTAATGATTATGTATGTTAGCATGGCATAAATATCTAATAAGAGTGTCTTTTCGGTACACATATTTGAGGAGAACTATTCCCTGTGCATTCAGTACTGCAGTAAAGAATGCCTGCTTTCTAGAACTCCAACATTAAGTTTTAGGAAGTTAATTATTTTGCTGCTTTCTAGTAATAGATTTTGGGTACCCAGGTAGGACGCTGCTCTTGAACTTCAATGGTCCGAGGGATTGCAGGACCTCCAGCCGGCACCGAGGGATTCTCAGGGAGAACCTCTGATCACTGGACCAAAAATTTCTGAGCACGAACCATTAATAAGGCAAAGGCATTCTTCCAGTATTGTTTCTTGTTGCCTATTTGTTAGTCATAGTAAAAGCTTCACAGCATTGAGCTATATCCCTGACGAGAAGGGAAAGCGTCCTTTCTAATCCAGAATTGTGAAGAGAGTACTCTTCCTGAAACCAAGACTTGGGAATTTGTCTGTTAAATGTTGAATATTATTGTAAGTCCTGTCTTTGCAATATTTGGATTTATGCTGAAAACTTGGTGTGCCTCTGTGTGTGTGTGTGGTCGCGACCATGAACGTGTGATTTTATGTTACCGTGTTTGTATTTCTGTGTTCTGATGGATTTATTTGGTTTCTGTGATCTAACAGATTTGTCTGGACTAAGTAACTGTTTTGTGTCTTCTGGTTTGGTAAGGTCTGCAGGTATTGACTATTTCTGGTTTTTGACTTTTGACTGTTGTATTTGGACTCTGATTTATCAAGACTTCGGAAGCATTTGATGCAGCAGGGAATAGATGTGGTGATGTTTGCAGATTTATGCTTTTATGTACATTAATTTTAGCCTATATAGTTAATGAGTCATAGTTCTAGATACATTGATCTTAACCTAGGTGATTAATATGGATAGCCAATACTAACTGTTATGGATGTTTGTACATGTGATAAGTATACCTATAACCCAAGTGCAGATTTACTGAGCTCATATTATTGATACACTGCTATTTCGACGCCTAACGCGGTGAGATGCATCCCCTCCAACTGACAATAATGATATGTTGTGGTCAAGCGGTACTTTAGTCCCACCATCCACACAGGAAGAAAATTGGATACAAGTAAATCCAGCAAGAAAATTGAATACAAGTAAATCAATCTACACCCATATGCTAGGTAACAGATTTACCATCAGTATGTATCATTCTCAAGTTAATTTGATCTTTCTTTATATCTCGCAGGTTATAGTATGCACTTCACATCTCTATGTCTTCTATTAGCATTTGTGTTCTTTTATCTGTTAGTATTGTAGTTTGTGTGAGTCTGTGAAAAAGTGGTAGCAAGCTGAAGACCAAAATTATGTCAGCTCTCATCATCATCAACCACCTCATCAACTATACCTGGCTTGCTCAAAAAACAAAAAGGGGGAATTGTGGAGTCCTGGCTGGACGAGAGGGGACATAGTTTGGTGCTGTTGAGCAACCCAGGCTTGGTAACGGAGATAGACCTTGAAAGTAGCGAACACGGAACACTGCTACAGAAGTAGAGTGGCGAACACGGAACACTGGAGCAGGGGGACTACCACGTTGTTGCTTCCTGCCTTAGCCGATTCTGGCCACGTCGCTGCTTCCTGCCTTATCGTTGCTTCCGCATCGAGATGCAGCTCTGCACCAATCGCAGCAAGTTGCAGCAGTTTTGACTATATATAGTTAAGAGTAACTAGCCAATTAGAAGCCGTAATTGCTTTGCTATATATACCCTGTTTTGATGACTAATAAAGGAGAATGATCTTACTCACATTGGGATGCTATCGTTTCTACCGTTTTCGAGTTCCCACTCCGACAGGACTAAATCAATTATTATGTGCCGATTGGCTCTTGGCATGGTATGTTGTGTCTTCACAAGCGGGTCTCAGCAGTTTGACACGCCTTCAGAGCGGGCATCTTGGTATATGCTCAAGGGGGCCATCTGTTCTTTATCTGAAGCAACCTCTGGCTGCGCGACCTCCATCTCACCCAAGTGATTGCTAGCTTTACAGTGATGGGCTATCCTCCTTACTTCTGTCTGACAAGATAAGCGCAAGTCCATTGCTCCCTTTGTTAACTCTTTGGCTCTTGATGCCTGAGTTCGAGCATGTCTTTCCTCTTGCATTGACAAGTCCAGCAAGGCCACCGACCCACATTATCCACCCCGTGACCTTAGTCACATCTCGCCAAAAAGAATATCGGGTGAATTTAGTTTCAGATGGGTTGAGTGGCTCATCTTCCTCCCTAAGAGGAGAAGGTATTAAAGAAGCATATTCAGGGTCATAAACTCGAAGCACTCTGATATGCGTACTAAAAGTTTGAACTAGTGAAGATTGTACACATGATAAACCCACACAAATAACAATAAGGAGTACAATAAACATCAAATACATATTGAATCACACTTTGTATCCATCCACTAATGCTTAGTCTGAGTCCATTAAAAATTTTTGAGATCCACCTTGTCCATTGCCAGGGCTTTTGCTTCATATTTTCACGGAGTTCTCGACACTGTTCTGCAATCTTATGCATTTCATCCATGGCTTGATGTAAAGTGACGGATACATTTGGGATAGACACAAAGCAGATTTCATCAGGATAGGAGGCATTTAGCCATCCACAAACACCACTTTCTTTTAACAAAATCATATCTAAGGCTAACCTATTTTGTAGCGTCATTTTGGATGTAGCTTGCACCTGCAAGTCAACTGCATTAATTTCTGCTCTTGTCCAATTTGCTAGGGATTCTGCTTGCCATGTCAAATTTTCTATATATAATCGATTATTGGTTATTACTGTCCAATAACCCCAAAAAGCTTTCATTCCTAAGTTTAGTCTCATTGCTGGTGTATAATAGCTCGGCCAGGCAAAAAAATTACCATTTTCTTGCATGGAGTTCCACATTTGTGACTGTCTTTTAGCTCTATATCCTCGTGATTTTGTTAAGGATTGAATGAAATTAAAAGCTATAGTAGGACACAAGCTTGGAATACCTAGAGTACATTCTAATCCATCTCAATAGGGTTGAATGTAATCTGATATTTGTCCATTAGAACACACCCATACAGTTTCAGGTGGTGCAGGCAGCATTAAAATGCTACATGCACTGTTTTCTAGTTCCATTTAGACAATGTTGGAGAGGAACTCGGCATCTTTTGGCCTGTGGCTTGGTGTTGTTGTTAGAAACCGGAAGATTTTTTGGGGTTTTTTGATTACAATCTCTATGGAACACATACACAATCATTACAACTAATATATAAATGCATATTAAACTTACACATATTTTTCTATCACTGCTGATGCATGGTAGTAGATTTATATTGACAGTTCTATAACTATCAAAACCATAACAAAACTATTGTGCATTGAAAAAAAAAAGAAACCTAAACAATAAAGCAAAAGGTAAAAAAAACAAGTCAGTGTTTAGGTCCCTCCTCAGGGGGAGGACTCTACACACTCTTCCCCTGCTCCAGCATGAGGTCCCTCTCACAGGAGACAGTTCTCTACAAACTTCTCCAACAGGAGTCCTTCCCACAGCCTGCATCTCTTCACAAGCTTCCCCAGTGTGGGTCCTTCCCATGGGGTGCAGATCTTCAGGAACAGGCTGCTCCAGCATGGGTCTCCCAGGGGTTAAAAGCCCTGCCAGCAAACCTGCTCCAGCATGGGCTCCTCTCACCATGGATCTGCAGGTCCTGACAGGAGCCTGCTCCAGGGCGGGGCTCCCCACAGGGTCACAGCCTCCTTCAGGCATCCACCTGCCCCGGCATGGGGTCCCTTCCACGGGCTACAGGTGGATATCTGCTCCACCATGGACCTCCATGGGCTGCAGAGGGACAGCCTGCCTCACCATGGTCTTCATCACGAGCTGCAAGGGAAGGCTCTCTGCTCTGGCATCTCAAGCACCTCCTCCCCCCTCCTTCTTCACTGACCTTGGTGTCTGCAGAGTTGTTTCTCTCACTTCATCTCACTCCTCTCTGTCAACTGCTGTCTCCCTGAAGTTTTTTCCTCCCCTTTTTAAATATGTTTTCACAGAGGCGCTACCACAATTGACTTGGCCTTGGCCAGCGGCGGGTCCGTCTAAGAGCTGTCTGACACAGCTATGAGCTTCTGTATCATTGCAGTGTAAGGTTACAAGTGAGCAGGTTGGAACAGTTTAAGAAGTTGCTGCCTTTCAGAAGAGAAAAAAAAAAATAGACTCTAAATAGGCCCAGTCCAATCAAAGCCAAAGGAAGAGGAGTTTGTGAAAGAAGTCCTTCAGTGGCCCAGACAACGTCAGAAATTCTCTGACACGGGTAACAATATTTTAATCTTTAAAGGAGGGAGCTACAGTGACAATTCTCTACAAGAGAACTTTGAAAGGAAAAGAAAAGCTCTTGTACAGGTAGGAGGAGAGCTTGAAACTCTAGACTGATTATTTCATGAAAAGCACCTGAAGTTCTTGGGGACAATCTTTTTAGTAGAGACAGCAGTGACAGGACGAGGGGTAATGGTTGTAAACTAAAACAGGGTAGGTTTAGGCTGGATATAAGGAAGAAATTCTTTACAATGAGGGTGGTGAAACACTGGAACGGGTTGCCCAGAGAGGTAGTGGAGGCCCCATCCCTGGAAACATTCAAGACCAGGCTGGACGGGGCTCTGAGCAACCTGATCTAGTTAGCGGTGTCCCTGCTTGCTGTGGGGGGGTTGGACTAGATGACCTCTAGGGGTCCCTTCCAACCCAAAACTTTCTATGATTCTATGATTCTATGATTCTATGACACTGGCTTTATCTGACATGGGGGAAGCTTCTCACAGCTTCTCACAGAAGCCACCCCTATAGCCCCGCCGCTACCATATCCTTGCCATGTAAATCCGTAACAGTCGCATAATATACAAGTGAAACTAGAAATCAGTATTCCTATAAGAATTAAATCACTATTATCTTCTTTGTCAGATTGTTTGGTGTTTCTGGGAACTTTGGTTTACAGATGATTCCACGGATTAGGACTAGAAGTATCCCACAGATAAAAATCAGCAGTCCTTGAGGGCAGACTGTTTCGACACATGATAGTCTGTGATTTTAGGTGTAGCTTCCCAGCCTTTGGAATACCTGTAAACAGAAAAAAAAGGAAAGTGCTTGGTTGTCATTGAAACCGGCATATAATAGGTTAAAAGGTAAGTACTATCCATCTAGTACTAATTCGATGCAGTTTTCCAGAGCTATCTTTCATTTCCCAAGTGTAAATATTTTTTGTTTTTGTTAATACTAGAGCCCCTGTTCCTTTCTAAGGCCTTTTAACCAGCACTGGCTGGCCTGCGTAAAGCCAGTAGGGTGTTCTCCTGGTTTTGCATCTGCATTTTGGCACCAAAGTTGTGTCAGAAGCAGAGGAGGCTTTCGTTTTGGGACAGCCGTCTCAGCTCCATCTATTATTTAACTGATAGATGGCACTGATGTTGCAGTTTGGCCATGACTGGCAACAAAAGGGCCACGCGGTCACTCTACTGCCCCTCCCTCCGCTGGGGTGGGGAGAAGAATGGAAAAAAAAAAGGCGAAAACTCGTGGGTCGGGATAAGGGCAGTTTAACAGAACAGCAAACAAAGGGAACAGTAACAACAATACAGACAAGGAGAATATAGAAAAGAAACAGTGAAATGGACAGAGCCACTCTCACCGCACGGTGTCCCACACGCTCCCGAGCCGCGACTGCCTTCTTCCCCAGCCAGCTCCCCCCCCACCAGAACCCAGCATGGTATCAAGTACCCTGCTCTGTTTGGCCAGTTTGGGTCAACCTGAGTGGCTGTGTTACCTCCTGGCTCCTGGTAGAAAATTAACCCTGTCCTGGCCGAACCCAGGACATTATCCACCCCTTATTCCATACCATCTACGTCATGCCCAGGTCTCCCATATTCCAGTTCATCACCACCACTTCTCCTGTCTTTAACACATACAAACACAAATAATTCCCTTAGTTTGTGGATCATCCCTCTAAAGTGTCCGTTGAGTTCATTTAATCCATGGCTTTGGGTTCCATCTGTCATAACAGTCTTCCACGGTAGGAGAGGGGATGTGTGGTGATGGGCGGTCACTTGCTGCATCCGAAGCTCACGGCTGATGTATGTGGTGTGGCCCATGCCCACAGTCTGCAAGAGATGTTGATCTTGATGAAGTTGCTGGATGCCAGTTGTTGAAAACCAGGTCCAGTTCCATCATCGCTGTGCTCTGCTAGGTTTTCATCTAAAAAAAAAAATCCATCCTTCTTAAATCTGGACGATTCTTACTATGCTACTACTGGTACAAAATATAACAATTATAACAGTGATAACAGACAGTGACAGGGTTATTTAACAATTAACTTAATACAATTTATTTATTGACTATTCTCGCCCAAAATCAAATCCCCATGAGGTACACATCGGACTTCCCCATCCTTCCGCATTACCCACCAGGTACACCCAGGTCCTTGAGCAAAAGCAATCCCCTGGACGGGCTTGCCTTTGCCCGAGGCAGGATTAACCCAAACTGCCTTCCCTAACATGTTCCGCATGTGCACTACAGGGACTTTATCTCCTTCTACGGGGCGCTGAGGTTTTGACTGGGCAGGACCAGCCCGGTTGGTGGATCCCCTGGTGTTAACCAACCAGGTGGCCTTTGCTAAATGAGCATCCCAGTTTTTGAAAGTCCCACCCCCCATTGCTCTCAAAGTGGTTTTTAGCAGCCCATTGTACCGCTCGATCTTTCCCGAGGCTGGTGCATGGTAGGGGATGTGATACACCCACTCGATACCGTGTTCTTTGGCCCAGGTGTCTATGAGGCTGTTGCGAAAGTGAGTCCCGTTGTCCGACTCGATTCTTTCGGGAGTGCCATGTCTCCACAGGACTTGTTTTTCCAGGCCCAGGATGGTATTCCGGGCGGTGACATGGGGCACAGGGTAGGTTTCCAGCCATCCGGTGGTGGCCTCCACCATTGTGAGCACATAGCACTTGCCTTGGCGGGTTTGTGGCAGTGTGATGTAGTCAATTTGCCAAGCCTCCCCATATTTATATTTTAGCCATCGTCCTCCATACCACTGAGGCTTTACCCGCTTCGCTTGCTTGATTGCAGGGCATGTTTCACATTCACGGATAACCTGTGCGATGGTGTCCATGGTCAAGTCCACCCCTCGGTCACAAGCCCATCGGTATGTCGCGTCTCTTCCTTGGTGGCCTGAGGTGGTCATGGGCCCACCGAGCTATAAAGAGTTCACCCTTCTGTTGCCAGTCCAGATCCACCTGAGCCACTTCAATCTTGGCAGCCTGATCTACCTGGTGGTTGTTTTGATGTTCTTCAGTGGCCCGACTCTTAGGAATGTGGGCGTCCACGTGAAGGACTTTTACAACCAACTGCTCCAGACAGGCAGCAATATCTCGCCACAATGGGGCAGCCCAGATGGGTTTGCCTCTGCGCTGCCAGTTGTATTTCTTCCATTGCTGCAGCCACCCCCACAAGGCATTGGCCACCATCCAGGAGTCAGTGTAAAGAGAGAGCACTGGCCACTTCTCTCGGCTGGCAATGTCTAAAGCCAGATGGATGGCTTTCACCTCTGCAAACTGGCTTGACTCACCTTCTCCTTCTGCAGTTTCCGTGACTTGTTGTGTAGGGCTCCATACAGCAGCCTTCCACCTCCGCTGCTTCCCCACAATATGACAGGACCCATCCATGAACAGGGCATACTGTTTCTTATCTTCTGGCAGCTGGTTATACAGTGGGGCCTCTTCAGCACGTGTCACCTCCTCCTCTGGCAATACTCCGAAACCTTTGCCTTCTGGCCAGTCCATGATCAGTTCCAGAATTCCTGGGCGACTGGGGTTTCCCATTCGGGCCCGCTGTGTGATCTGCGCAACCCACTTACTCCACGTAGCATCGGTGGCACGATGCGTAGAGGGGACCCTCTCTTTGAACATCCAGCCCAGGACCGGCAATCGTGGAGCTAGGAGGAGCTGTGCTTCAGTGCCAACCACTCCTGAAGCAGCTCAAACGCCTTCATATGCTGCCAGAATCTCTTTTTCAGTGGGAGTATAGCGGGCCTCCGATCCTTTGTATCCCCGGCTTCAAAACCCCGGGGGTCGACCTCGAGTCTCCCCTGGTGTTTTCTGCCAGAGACTCCAGGTTGGGCCATTCTCCCCGGCTGCGGTGTAGAGCACGTTTTTAACATCTTGTCCTGACCGGACTGGACCAAGGGCTACGGCATGAACTATCTCCCGTTTAATCTCTTCAAATGCCTGTCATTGCTCAGGGCCCCATTCAAAATCATCCTTCTTCCGGGTCACGTGGTACAGAGGGCTTACAATCTGTCTGTAATTTGGGATGTGCATCCTCCAAAAACCCACAACACCCAGGAAGGCCTGTGCTTCCTTTTTGCTGGTTGGTGGGGACAATAGCTGCTATTTTGTTGATGACATCCATTGGGAATCTGACGACGCCCATCCTGCCATTTTATCCCCAAAAACTGGATCTCTTGCGCAGGTCCCTTGACTTTACCTCGCTTAATGGCGAAACCGACTTTCAGAAGGATCTGAACTATTTTCTCCCCTTTCTCAAAAACCTCCTCCACTGTGTCACCCCATACAATGATGTCGTCGATGTACTGCAGATGTTCTGGAGCTTCACCCTTTTCCAGTGCAGTCTGGATTAGTCCATGGCAGATGGTGGGACTGTGTTTCCACCCCTGGGGCAGTCGATTCCAGGTGTACTGGACGCCCCTCCAGGTGAAAGCAAACTGTGGCCTGCACTCTGCTGCCAAAGGGATGGAGAAGAATGCATTAGCGATGTCAATTGTAGCATACCACTTGGCTGCCTTTGACTCCAGCTGATACTGAAGTTCTAGCATGTCTGGCATGGCAGCACTCAGCAGTGGTGTGACTTCATTCAGGCCACGGTAGTCTATTGTCAGTCTCCGCTCTCCAGTATATTTTCTCACTGGCCATATGGGACTCTTAAAGGGTGAGCGAGTTTTGCTGATCTCTCCTTGACTCTCCAGTTGACGGATCAGCTGATGAATGGGGATCAGGGAGTCTTGGTTGGTACAATACTGTCGCCGGTGCACTGTTGTGGTTGCGATGGGTACCTGTTGTTCTTCAACCCTCAGCAACCCCACAACGGAAGGATCCTCCGAGAGACCAGGCAAAATAGACAGCTGTTTAATTTCTTCCGTCTCCACAGCAGCTATGCCAAAAGCCCACCGATACCCTTTTGGGACCTTGAAATACCCTCTCCTAAGATAGTCTATGCCAAGGATGCACGGAGCCTCGGGGCCAGTCACAATGGGGTGCTTCTGCCAGTCCTGCCCAGTGAGGCTCACTTCAGCCTCCAATACAGTCAGCTCTTGGGACCCCCCTGTCACTCCAGAAATACAGATGGGTTCTGCCCCTTTGTAATCTGATGGCATTAAAGTACACTGTGCACCAGTGTCCACTAGAGCTTTATACTCTTGTGGATTTGACGTGCCAGGCCACCGAACCCACACCGTCCAATAAACGCAGTTGTCCCTTTCCTCGACCTGGCTGGAGGCTGGGTCCCTCTAATCCTGGTCAGAGAATTTGCTGTTCACTTCTTGTAAAAATGACTTGGAGGTCCCCTCCAGAGGATCGGAATCAAGATCAAACTGTCTGCCTGGTCTGGAGAGCTGGCTGCTGGAAACTGGAGCGGCATTTTTCCTAACAGAATCCCCTTTTGTGATTGTTTTACCTCGCAACTCACGCACTCGTGCCTCTAGACTTGAGGTGGGTTTTCCATCCCACTTCCTCATGTCCTCTCTGTGGTCACGCAGGTAGAACCACAGGGTTCCCCGTGGTGTATAGCCTCTGTATTCCCTCTCCTGAGCAGAGAAACTCTTGCCCCTAATAGCTGAGACACTGGCCCGTACAGGTGGGGAGTAGGACATATTCTTTTCTAGTCGCTTGACCAGTTTCTCCACAGCTGAGACAAGGGAGGAAGAGAGACTTTCTTCATATTGCCAGAGTCTGACAGCCACCTCATCCACTGTTGGTGCCTCCTTACCTTTACAGTCTACTATTGCCAGTGAGTTGGCATATAAGGAGGGTGCGCTCCGCACAAACTTCCTCCACATGGATTGTGAGCACTGGAGTTCATCTGGGTCTGTGGGTACCTGCTCATCGTCTGTGTCACAGTAAACCAGCTCCCGCACAGCTAATTCCCTCAAGTACTGAATACCCCTTTCCATATTGGTCCACTTGCCAGGATAGCATACAAAATCGTCACTGAAGGGGTACCTCTCCCTCACGCCTGACAGAAGTCTCCTCCAGAGGCTGAGGACTTGTTCCTTTTTCTCAACGGCCTTGTCAATGCCCCCATCCCTGGCCAGGGATCCCAGCTGCTTGGCTTCCTTGCCCTCTAATTCCAAGCTACTGGCCCCGTTATCCCAGCACCGCAGCAGCCAGGTGGCAATGTGCTTGCCTGGGTGGCGGCTGAAATCTTTCCGCATGTCTCGCAGCTCGCCCAGAGACAGGGACCGGGTGATGATCTCTGTCTCTATGTCCCGCGACGACCCTGGCTCATTGTCATCCCTCCCGGAGCGATCTGCTCTCTTTGCGTCTTTCTTTAGTTTTACGGGGGCGACTGCTACCGGCACAGGTTGGTCATTGGGCTCAGCCGCAATGCCTGCCGCTGGAATTGGGGCTACAGCAGCTGCTGTGCCCGCTGGGGAAACCGAGGCAGACCCTGCAGCTGTGGCAGCGGCGGTGCCGGTCGGGGGTCTGTGACTGCCTGCTGGGCTGGAGGGGCTGCAGGGCCGGCTGGGGGGGCAGCACCAGTCGCAGTGCCTGCCACTTCGCTTCCCCCCCCTTCCCCTTTAGGGCTCTGAACAGTGTTGAACAAGGCAGCTTGGTAGGCGTGGGCCAGACCCCAGCACATTGCAGTGATTTGTGTCTCTCTGGAGTTCCCAGGGTGGCAGCACACTTTTTGCAGATATTTTACTTGTTTGTCCGGATTCTGTACTTGCTCAGGGATGAGTTTAAAAAACATCGGAGGTGTCCACTGCCCTAGGTACTTGCCCATGCTGTCCCGCACACCCAGCCACTCACAGCTATCCGGCCCCGGGGCTGGTCTCTGCACGATGTTCTTAACTGCTTGCTTAACCCTAAACAAAACCTGAAGCCCATTCAGGAGGCATAACAACAGGAATCCGCTGGTCTGAGCATCCCACGGGTACTCGAAATTCTCAAAAGTCGTTAGGACTGGCCTGAAGGAGAGAGGGGGGGCAAAAGAGTGGGGGAAGGTATCCCCTCTGGTTTTCCCCACAGATTGGGTTTGATTATTAAAAAATTCTAAGACATAGGATCCGAGGTACGGAAATGACCGCAGTGCCGCATGCAAATACAAGCCTAATTTCATGCACATTGACGTTATCATGTCCTAAGTCGACATCATACAGTACAACAAAATCATCATCCTGATCTTTTTCCCTGCGATGATCAACACCACCACAGGGAAAACATAGTGCAAGTAAGGATTCAAAAACCACAGCCATCTGATCACAGACAGAAACATTTTTTACCGGCGACGATTTACCTAACACAGAAAAATGCCTATAACAAAATTCAACAAAATCTAAGAAAGCAGTTTTAACACCCGCTGCTCAGCCCTGCCGTTATCCCCGCCTCACGCCTGGGCGCCAATTTAATGTTTTGGTTTCGGCTGCCGCCGGCAACAAAAGCGCCACACAGCCGCCCCTCCCCCCTCCGCGGTGCAGAGGAGAATGGAAAGAAACAGTCAGAGAACTGGTGGGTCGGGATAAGGGCAGTTTAACAGAACAGCAAACAGAGGGAAACAGCAACAACAATGATACAGATAAGGGGAATACACAGAACAAACTGCACCACCCCACAGAGGCGTTCTCCCGGACAGGACCGGCACCGCACGCTGCCGAGCCGCGAGAGAGTTCCCGCTGCGCCCCCGCCCCAGAACCCAGCGTGATGTCACATGGTATGGAATACCGGGCTCTGTTTGGCCAGGTGGGGTCAGCCCCCACCCCCCGGTTGTGCCCCTTCCTGGAGTCCGGTGAAAATTAACTCTATCCTGGCTAGACCCAGGACAGAAGTCATGAGACAATCGGGCTTGCTCAAAACCACGCGGCAGTACTGCTACCATTGTCAATTTGTCTGCTACAGCATTTCCTTCAGTTATTGGTCCTGGTAGAGTAGTATGTGACCGTACATGCATTGTGAAATACACATGTACACGATTCTTAAGTAGTGTGGCTAATTTCAATAGCAAGGAAAAAAGTTGTTTGTTATTGACCTCTTTTATCATTGCATCTTCAATGCGTTGAACAATACCCACAACATATGCAGAATCTGCAACAACATGGAGTGGTTCAGTTGAAAACAATTTAAAGGCGTGCAAAACCGCTGATAGTTCAACGATTTGTGTGGATCCTTCAACGACTAAAACAGATGGTTGCCAATCTGACGAATCTGTTTGTTTCCACACAACTACAGCTGTACGTGTTTTCCCTGATCCGTCCAGAAACACTGTTCGTGCTCCTTTAATAGGAACAGGAACACATCGCTTTTTTGGCTGCAACAGAATTTGAGAGAGGGAATGTAACAGCTTATGTTGTGGAAGGGTATAATGTATGTCATTTAAATAATCAGCTAGAGCGTCTTGCAGTGATAAGGATTCCCTGTTTAATACCACAAAGTCATCTTTAGCCAGCGGCAGGTAAATAGCATCAGGATCATGTCCTGTCAATTGCTGACAGCGGTTCCGACCTTGTGCTATTAAGGACACTATCATGTCTACCTCTGTGGTTAATGTTTTCATGGGCATATGAGACAAAAAGATCCATTCCAGAGTCTTCAACTCCTGCGCGTTAGCACACCGTTGACCTAAAAGAGCATAAGGCTGGAAAAAAGCATAAATTATATACAAATCTATTGGTAACTTGACATTGATTCTGGAGGCAAAGGCAGTTGTGATTTTATCTGAAACCTTCTGCAAGACAGTTTTTGCTTCTGGTGTCAATCTCCTGGAAGATAACAAATCTGAGTCCCCTTTCAACAAGGTAGATAGAGGGGACAACTCTTCACTTGTGATGCCTAAAAGGGGTCGTACCCCATTAATTGTTCCTAATAATCTTTGTAGATCATCAAGTGTGGTGACCTGATCAACAATACGCAATGGTTGTGGGAACACTTGTGAAGTAAAGAGTTTCCATTTGTTGTCACTCCAATCTTCAAAAAGGGCAAGAAGGAGGACCCAGGGAACTACAGGCCGGTCAGCCTCACCTCCATCCCGGGAAAGGTGATGGAGCAGCTTATCCTGGAGGCCATCATCAAACAAGTGGAAGAAAAGAAGGTTATCAGGAGTAGTCAGCATGGATTCACCAAGGGGAAATCATGCCTGACCAATCTGATAGCTTTCTACGATGGCATGACTGGCTGGGTAGACGAAGGGAGAGCCGTGGATGTTATCTACCTTGACTTCAGCAAGGCTTTCGACACAGTCTCCCATGATATCCTCCTGGGGAAGCTGAGGAAGTGTGGGCTGGATGAGTGGTCGGTGAAGTGGATAGAGAACTGGCTGAATGGCAGAACTCAGAGGGTTGTCATCAGCGGCGCTGAGTCTAGTTGGAGGCTGGTGACAAGTGGTGTCCCTCAGGGGTCAGTACTGGGCCCAGTCTTATTTAACTTCTTCATCAACGACCTGGATGAAGAGTTAGAATGTACCCTCAGCAAGTTTGCTGATGACACCAAACTGGGAGGTGTGGTAGATACACCAGAAGGCTGTGCTGCCATTCAGCGTGACCTGGATAGGCTGGAGAGCTGGGCAGAGAGGAACCTGATGAGGTTCAACAAGGGCAAGTGCAGGGTCCTGCACCTGGGGAGGAACAACCTCATGCACCAGTACAGGCTTGGGGTGGACCTGCTGGAGAGCAGCTCTGCGGAGAGGGACCTGGGTGTCCTAGTGGATGACAGGTTAACTATGAGCCAGCAGTGTGCCCTGGCTGCCAAGAAGGCCAATGGGATCCTGGGGTGCATCAAGAAGAGTGTGGCCAGCAGGACGAGGGAGGTTCTCCTTCCCCTCTACACTGCCCTGGTGAGGCCTCATCTGGAGTACTGTGTCCAGTTCTGGGCTCCCCAGTTCAAGAAGGATGAAGAGATACTGGAGAGAGTCCAGCGGAGGGCTACAAGGATGGTGAGGGGACTGGAGCATCTCCACTACAAGGAGAGGTTGAGGGAACTGGGCTTGTTCAGCCTGAAGAAGAGAAGGCTGCGAGGGGACCTTATAAATGCCTACAAATATCTCAAGGGTGGGTGTCAGGAGGATGGGGCCAAGCTCTTTTCAGTGGTGCCCAGTGACAGGACAAGGGGCAATGGGCACAAACTGAGGCACAGGAAGTTCCGTCTGAACATGAGGAGGAACTTCTTCTCTGTGAGGGTGACGGAGCACTGGAACAGGCTGCCCAGGGAGGTTGTGGACTCTCCTTCTCTGGAGATATTCAAGACCCGCCTGGACAAGGTCCTGTGCAGCCTGCTGTAGGTGACCCTGCTTTGGCGGGGGGGTTGGACTAGATGACCCACAGAGGTCCCTTCCAACCCCTACTATTCTGTGATTCTGTGATTCCATCCTAGATATTTCCAGGGCTGCTCTGTCTGCACCTTTTCCGGGGCTATCTGCAACCCGAAGATCTTTAATGACAATTCTAATTTAGCGAAAACAGTGAGCAGGACATTTTGTGTTTCAGCAGCAAGGGGGATGTCGTCCGTATAGTGATATAAGTAAATCTGTTTAAAAGATTGCCGTACTTCTTTTAGTGCTGCATCCACGACTACCTGGCAAATCGTGGGGCTATTCATCATGCCTTGTGGCAGAACGACCCAATGGTATCGCTGCATAGTTTTACTGTTGTTAACTGAAGGCACAGAAAATGCAAAATGAGCACAATCATCAGGGTGTAAAAACATTGTAAAAAAACAGTCCTTCAAATCAATAACAAAAGAGGCCAGTCTTCTGGGATCATAGTTAGGTCAGGAGCACCAGGCTGTAGCAGCCCCATTGGGCTCATTACTGCATTTATAGCCCGCAGATCTTGTAATAATCTCCATTTACCAGCCTTTTTTGGAATGACAAATATAGGGGTGTTCCATGGACTAGTAGATGGTACTATGTGACCTAATATCAGCTGCTCCTGAACTAGTTTTTGTGCGTATTCCAGCCGTTCTCCCTTCAACAGCCACTGATTGACCCAAACAGGCTTATCTGTTAGCCAGATGAGCTTGAGTCGGGGCTGGACATCAGCGACCTCTTGTGAAAATTTGTCATTAATGTAACATTCCATTGCAATAATAAATCTCGTCCCCAAAGATTGCAAGGCACTGCAAGAACATATGGTTTTAATACAGCTTGTTTTCTGTCAGGGCCTTCCACTAACAAAGTTTGCGCGCTTTGTAGTGGAATCTGTAATCCTCCAACCCCAGTGACTGCCGCAGACACTTGTGTTAAAGGCCAGGTCACTGGCCATTCATGTTGATTAAGAATAGAAACGTCAGCGCCAGTATCCACCAGTCCTGTAAAAGGTTTACCATTCGTCATGATCATTAACATGGGTTGCCCTGGTAATACCTTCTGCATCCAAAAGATAGTTGGTGCTCCTGTACTCCCAAATGCTCCTTCTTGTCTTTGTCTATTGTCTGCTGCAACGGCATGGTACGGTAATAGAATCAACTGTGCAATACGCTCCCCTTTTGGGATAGTACAGGGAGGATTTGCAGACCAGACCATTATTTTAATTTCTCCATTAAAATCAGAATTGATAACTCCGGGTAGTACGAAAAGTCCTGACTTGGTGGTTGAAGAACGTCCAATTAATAGACCACACACGTTGTGAGGTAGGGGGCCATATACCCCAGTAGATGTAAGGTTTACTGATCCATCTGTTATTGTGACTGTTGTTGCTGTAGCCAGATCCAGCCCGGCACTGTGGGCTGTGCTGTGTTGGAGGGACTGCACGGTTTTACGCTGGAATTCACCCTGCTTTGATCCCAGGACGGGTACGCCGACTGTTGTAGAGGGACCCTGTTGTACTTTTTTGGGGCGCCGGGTCTCGCGCCCCACTTCCCATTTCCCTGGATCAGATTTCCTTGCTTATCAAATTTTGAGTAACATTGATTTGCCCAGTGATACCCCCTTTTGCACTTTGGGCACAGCTGTGTAGGTGGTTGTCTCATATTTCGATTCTGTTCACTATTCTGGGGACAATCCCGCTTTATATGCCCCTCTTGGCCGCACTGAAAGCATTTAAATGTGGCCCGTGCCACTACCAGCTGCTGAGCTAGGGCAGTGGCGAGCATTTCTGCTTTATGTTGTTCCGATCCGACATTTTGACAGGCCCTTATGAGATCAGCAATCGTTCGTTTTTGCTGAATTACGTACAGGATCAATTGCTCTTTTACAGTCTACATTTGCATTTTCAATTGCAAGCTGAAATAGCAAAACGTCAGCAACTTCCTCTTGTTCAACTTGCCTCATAACAGCAGTTTTTAACCAATCTGAAAATTGAACATAGGGTTCCTGAGATCCCTGTCAAATTGACATGAAAGACATTTCTCGCCGGCCAAGATCTGGCACCTTTCGCAAGGCCTTGAGAGTTAAATCCGCGGCTTGTGTAACTACCTGTCTTGGCAGTGTCACTTGCACTCCCCCCGTGGCGTAATTTTCTTGACCCAGCAACTCGTTTTCTCCAATACCTAATCCAGCAGAAATATTCTCCATAACTTGTACAATTACAAGTTCCTTATATTCTGATGCCCAGACGGTATATTGTGCAGATGATAGAACCATTCCAAGTACTGGTCGCCAATCAGAAGGGGTCATGACAGAAGATTCTCCTATAGCCTGTATAGGTTCATAGTAAACGAAGCCTGGAGACCATATTCTCGTATGGATTTACGAACCTCCTTAATAGCCTCTTATGGTACGTAAGCATACTCTGGGGCTTGGTTAGGCTTATATACTACAGGCATAGCTTGAAGGATAGAAACATCTCCTTTGCAGAGCGCATCAATCCTACATTTATCTAACAACACGTTCGACCGTCCGACAACATTCAATGAGCCCATGAGCCAGCAGTGTGCCCTGGCTACCAAGAAGGCCAATGGGATCCTGGGGTGCATTAGGATGAGTGCAGCCAGCAGGTCGAGGGAGGTTCTCCTTCCCCTCTACACTGCCCTAGTGAGGCCTCATCTGGAGTACTCTGTCCAGTTCTGGGCTCCCCAGTTCAAGAAAGATGAGGAGCTACTGGAGAGAGTCCAGCGGAGGGCTACGAGGATGGTGAGGGGACTGGAACATCTCCCCTACGAGGAGAGGCTGAGGGAGCTGGGCTTGTTCAGCCTGAAGAAGAGAAGGCTGCGAGGGGACCTAATAAATGCTTATAAATATCTGAAGGGTGGGTGTCAGGAGAATGGGGCCAAGCTCTTTTCAGTAGTGCCCAGCGACAGGACAAGGGGCCATGGGCACAAACTGAGGCACAGGAAGTTCCGTCTGAACATGAGGAAGAATTTCTTCCCTCTGAGGGTGACGGAGCACTGGAACAGGCTGCCCAGGGAGATGGTAGAGTCTCCTTCTCTGGAGATATTCAAGACCCGCCTGGACAAGGTCCTGTGCAGCCTGCTGTAGGTGACCCTGCTTCGGCGCGAGGGTTGGACTAGATGACCCACAGAGGTCCCTTCCAACCCCTACTATTCTGTGATTCTGTGATTCTGTGATTCTGTGATTCTGTGATTCTGTGGTCCCGTACGAGTCAGAGGCTGTGTAGGAGCCAAAGGGGGGGGGGGGGGGGGTGTAGGAGAAGAAGGGAGTGGTTTAGGAGCAAAAGGGGAGTGTTTAATAAGTGACATGCGCGATATTGATTTCTCTCATTGCGCCTGTAAAATTTCATCTGCTGTGGGGGCAGTGGCTGCCATAAACTTTACCGGAGTTAGCGGTGGGTATAAATCAGGTCCGTCCTCGGTGTCTGTTTCCACGGGATCAAAAGGATCGTCAGGTTCTGGCAGATCTACCCCCTGCATTCCCTATGTTGAGTTAGGGGTTTCATCGTACGCAGGACTAAATGTTTCAAAAGACTGCAGCTCGGTCTGTTCCTGCTTTTGCGAGAACAGAGGAGGGGCAGCCGATGCTTGTAAGATAGTTTCTGCGGGTTTTAGAGCATTTAAAGCTGTATACACTGTTTTCCAAGTCATAATGATTTCCTCAGGGACTTCAAGCCGCAAGTCCTTTTTCGTCTGCAATTCCTCCCCCACCTTTGCCCACAATGAGCTATCATATGAACCTGAGGAAGGGTACCACGAGCAATAGTCTCTTATCCAAACTAACAATTTAACCAACTTTGTAACTGATACTGCAAACCCTTGTTCTTTCAAAATTCTCTGTAAAATCTCTTCATGGAGCTTTTGCTCCTTTGTAGCTGACTGTCCCATCTTACAAATCCACAGCCGCTCACCTCAATAGTTCCATTGAAGGGTGATGTCTCCTCTTGTGTGTGCGCACGCATGCATATGTCTCTCCTCTTGGTCCCAGCTGCAGTTCACCACCGGTAATAATCTCCAACTCTGAATATCTTCATGTCCAAATATCTTTATATCCAAATATATTTATGTCCGAATATCTTCATGTTCG
Source organism: Opisthocomus hoazin (assembly GCF_030867145.1). NCBI lineage: Eukaryota > Metazoa > Chordata > Aves > Opisthocomiformes > Opisthocomidae > Opisthocomus > Opisthocomus hoazin. Next base: position 44,019,161 of record NC_134453.1, on the reverse strand, counting down.
AAAACCCACGTTCGGGCACCATTTGTGGTGAATGACTTCATGGACCCCAATCTTGTGCTCGATCAGAATCCTTTTATTGCTCAAGTGAATACCTTATATACTAATACAATAGTTACTAGAGCCAATCAGCTTTGGATTTGTGGCTTTGCGGATGCCAGTTCACGGTTGCTGTTTTCCAGGATCTTTTGCAGCTGGATGTGTGAAAACAGCTTATCTCCTGAGAACAGAGAAGGGAGGCACAGGATGCGCTGATCCTTCAGGGTCATGGGACAGTGCTGTTCTGTCTCAAGTTATATGGTTTCCCACACAGTCCCATCATCGCTGTGCTCTGCTAGGTTTCGTCGAAGTCCATCCTTCATTAGTCTGGGTGATTCTTACTGTGATACTGCTGATAAAACATACAACAACTATAGTAGTGATAACAGACAGTGACAGGGTTATTTAGCAATTAAATTAATACAATTTATTTATTGACTATTCTCACCCAAAATCAAATCCCCATGAGGTACACATCGGACTTCCCCATCCTTCCGCATTACCCACCAGGTACACCCAGGTCCTTGAGCAAAAGCAATCCCGCGGACGGGTTTACCTTTGCCTGAGGCAGGACTAACCCAGACTGTCTTCCCTAACATATTCCGCATGTGCACTACGGGGACCTTATCCTCTTCTACGGGGCGCTGAGGTTTGGACTGGGCAGGACAAGCCCGGTTGGTGGATCCTCTGGTGTTAACTAATCAAGTGGCCTTTGCTAAATGAGTATCCTAGTTTTTGAAAGTCCCACCCCCCCCATTGCTCTCAGAGTGGTTTTTAGCAGTCCACTGTACCGTTCAATTTTTCCAGAGGCTGGTGCATGGTAGGGGATGTGATACACCCACTCAGTGCCATGTTCATTGGCCCAGGTGTCTATGAGGCTGTTATGAAAATGAGTCCCATTGTCTGCCGAGTTTCAGCATCCGTGCAGGGACAGGAACGACTCTCACACATTGACGCAATGCACAGTCAGTTCACTTTATTGCTCTGCTTGTGTGGTTATATACACTTTTCATATCTGCACACGCGATCACGCTTATTCGGATAGGCTACAGACATAAATCACGCGCTGTTCACGCACCCCGTATTCCCTTATGATTGGTAACTATGCACTAGCGCTAATAGCAACAGACCACCTCCACATCCTTGAACACATCTTGTTTTTGCTAACCCACATCATGTGCACTATCAGAACTTTCTCAATTGCTATTCTTAGCTGTCCTTTCCAGCGGCCTGTTCAGTTATGCGAACTGTTTCGCTTAAGCGGCCTAGTCATGCTAACTCTCAAACTACATCAACCCCAACAATTGTCCGACTCAGTTCTTTCTGGGGTGCCATGTCTCCATAGGACTCGCTTTTCAAGGCCCGGGATGGTATTCTGAGTGGTGACATGGGGCACAGGGTAGGTTTCCAGCCATCCGGTGGTGGCGTCCACCATTGTGAGCACATAGCGCTTGCCTTGGCGGGTTTGTGGCAGTGTGATATAGTCAATCTGCCAAGCCTCCCCATATTTATATTTTAGCCATCGTCCTCCATACCACTGAGGCTTTACCCGCTTCGCTTGCTTGATTGCAGTGCATGTTTCACATTCATGGATAACCTGTGCGATGGTGTCCATGGTCAAGTCCACCCCTCGGTCCTGAGCCCATGTCTATGTCGTGTATCTTCCTTGATGGCCTGAGGTGTCATGGGCCCACCGAGCTATAAAGAGCTCACCCTTATGTTGCCAGTCCAGATCCACCTGAGCCACTTTAATCTTGGCAGCCTGATCCACCTGGTGGTTGTTTTGATGTTCCTCAGTGGCCCGACCCTTAGGGACGTGGGCGCCCATGTGACGCACTTTTACAAGCAGCTTCTCTAGCTGGGCAGCAATATCTTGCCACAATGGGGCAGCCCAGATGGGTTTGCCTCTGCGCTGCCAGTTGTTCTTCTTCCATTGCTGCAGCCACCCCCACAAGGCATTGGCCACCATCCAGGAGTCGGTGTAAAGATAGAGCACTGGCTAATTTTCTCGATTGACAATGACCAGAGCCAGCTGGATGGCTTTCACCTCTGCAAACTGGCTCGACTCACCTTCTCCTTCTGCAGTTTCCGTGACTTGTCATGTAGGACTCCATACAGCAGCCTTCCACCTCCGATGCTTCCCCACAATGCGACAGGACCCATGCGTGAACAGGGCACATTGCCTCTCTTTTTCTGGCAGCTTATTATACAGTGGAGCCTCTTCAGCACGTGTCGCCTCCTCCTCTGGCGATACTCCGAAACCTTTGCCTTCTGGCCAGTCCATGATCACTTCCAGAATTCCTGGGCAACTGGGGTTTCCCATTCGGGCCCGCTGTGTGACCAGTGAGACCCACTTACTCCACGTAGCATCAGTGGCATGATGCGTAGAGGGGACCCTCTCTTTGAACATCCAGCCCAGGACCGGCAATCGTGGAGCTAGGAGGAGCTGTGCTTCAGTGCCAACCACTCCTCAAGCAGCTCGAACGCCTTCATGTGCTGCCAGAATCTCTTTTTCAGTGGGAGTATAGCGGGCCTCGGATCCTTTGTATCCCCGGCTCCAAAACCCCAGGGGCTGACCTCGAGTCTCCCCTGGTGTTTTCTGCCAGAGACTCCAGGTTGGGCCATTCTCCCCGGCTGCGGTGTAGAGCACGTTTTTAACTTCTTGCCCTGACCGGACCGGACCAAGGGCTGCGGCATAAACTATCTCCCATTTAACTTGTTCAAATGCTTGTTGTTGCTCAGGGCCCCACTCAAAATCATTCTTCTTTCAGGTCCCTTGACAGAGAGGGCTTACAATCGGACTGTAATTTGGGATGTGCATCCTCCAAAAACCCACAACACCCAGGAAGGCCTGTGCTTCCTTTTTGCTGGTTGGTGGGGACATGGCTGCTATTTTGTTGATGACATCCATTGGGAATCTGACGACGCCCATCCTGCCATTTTATCCCCAAAAACTGGATCTCTTGCGCAGGTCCCTTGACTTTACCTCGCTTAATGGCGAAACCGGCTTTCAGAAGGATCTGAACTATTTTCTCCCCTTTCTCAAAAACCTCCTCCGCTGTGTCACCCCACACAATGATGTCGTCGATGTACTGCAGATGTTCTGGAGCTTCACCCTTTTCCAGTGCAGTCTGGATTAGTCCATGGCAAATGGTGGGACTGTGTTTCCACCCCTGGGGCAGTCGATTCCAGGTGTACTGGATGCCCCTCCAGGTGAAAGCAAACTGTGGCCTGCACTCTGCTGCCAACGGGATGGAGAAGATTGCATTAGCGATGTCGGTTGTAGCATACCTCTTGGCTGCCTTTGACTCCAGCTGATACTGAAGTTCTAGCATATCTGGCATGGCAGCACTCAGCGGTGGTGTGACTTCATTCAGGCCACGGTAGTCTACTTTCCATCTCCACTCTCCAGTAGATTTTCTCACTGGCCATATGGGACTCAAAGGGTGAGCGAGTTTTGCTGATCACTCCTTGACTCTCCAGTTGATGGATCAGCTGATGAATGGGGAGAAGGGAGTCTCGGTTAGTGCAGTATTGTCGCCAGTGCACCGTTGTGGTAGCCATTGGCACCTGTTGTTCTTCAACCCTCAGCAACCTCACAACGGAAGGAATCTTTCATGAGTCTGGGCAAGGTAGACAGCTGTTTTATTTCTTCCGTCTCCAAAGCAGCTATGCCAAAAGCCCACCGATACCCCTTTGGGTCCTTGAAATACCCTCTCCTGAGGGAGCCTATCTCAAGGATGCACGGAGCCTCGGGGCCAGTCACAATGGGGTGCTTCTGCCACTCCTGCCCAGTGAGGCTCACTTCAGCCTCCAATACAGTCAGCTCTTGGGACCCCCCTGTCACTCCAGAAATACAGATGGGTTCTGCCCCTTTGTAATCTGATGGCATTAAAGTACACTGTGCACCAGTGTCCACTAGAGCTTTATACTCTGGTGAATCAGACGTGCCAGGCCATCGAACCCACACCGTCCAATAAACGCGATTGTCCCTTTCCTCGACCTGGCTGGAGGCAGGGCCCCTCTAATCCTGCTCAGAGAATTTGCTGCTCACTTCCTGTTAAAATGACTTGGAGGTCCCTTCCAGAGGATCGGAATCAAGATCAAACTGTCTACCTGGTCTGGAGTGCTGCCCGCTGGAAACTGGAGTGGCATTTTTCCTAACAGAATCCCCTTTTGTGATTGTTTTTCCTTGCAACTCACGCATTCGTGCCTCTAGGGTTGAGGTAGGTTTCTGATCCCACTTCCTCATGTCCTTTCTGTGGTCACGCAGGTAGACCCCCAGGATGCCTCGCGGTGTGTAGCCTCTGTATCCTCCATCTTGAGCAGAGAAACGCTTGCCCCTAATAGCTGAGATGACGTGCGGAAAGCAGACTCCACAATCTGTAAGACTGTAAAGTAGGTATGTTTATTCGGCGCCGGGCGGCACGGGGGGTAGTCCCACCAAAGTCGTGTGCGCCGAGCAGCAACGTGTCTCTTCAATTTATACAATCAAATATTACATATGCATTAGATTTCCCAATACACCTATACATATGCATCTATCCTCATTGCATATCAAAATCAGTTCGGAGAAATAATTTCCATATTATAATTAGTTCCAAGAAGTAATTTCCATAGACTCCTCCCAGTTGCACTTGCGCAGTGCCTCCTAGTGGTGGTCGTCGGGGGTCCCAAGATGAATGCCCAGAATGACGGTGCATGGTTTCGTGTAGCGAACTGAGAAAACTGACCAGGACTGCCAAGATTGCGAGCCGAATGGGTAAAAGGTAATTCCGGCAGGGGGAGATCGCAACCACCGACCCATTGACCACCTATCGAAGTAATACCGCCTACTCAAAAGAGAACAATGGAAGAGGACGACTGAGTCTGTGCAATAATTTACATGCGAAGCGAGCAAATTTGCACCAATCACCAAAGAGAATAATAGTGAATATGTATAAATAAAATAAATATGTATATTTTTGATCTATATAAACCGCACAGAAAAGGTATGAGGTATGCACGTTAGGTGGAGCTATGCCCCGTGCATTCAGCGCTGCAATAAAGAATGCCTGCCTTTTAACACTACATTGGTGTTACGAGGTTTTATTCCCGTATTTTCGGTGACAACAGGGTAATTTTTGCTGTAGGACATTTCCTTATGACTCCATCAATGCCTGTAAATTTTACTTTATGGCGACCAGGTTTTACATTTAAGCATGTTGCGTTCTCCTTGATGATTACCGAAATCTGAGCACCCGTATTGATGAGGAAATTTACAATAATTTTCTTTGGTCCCACCAGAATGGCAATGACAGGTTTGGGAGGTATATTAGAGAGCCACTGTACAGCTAGTATCCGCTGGGCATGGAGGCTCACAGCCCTCCCCAGGGATATGTGCTTTTTGCCTGAGTGTCTGTTAAATCAATTAGCTCCTGCTGTGGGGCTGAGGGAGTAGTGTTAACAGGAGCTGTTTTGTTTTCTGCCGGCTGACCTCTCTTTGTTGAATTAAATTTATGGCTTAATGACTGTACCAGAACTTTGAGGTCAGTCGTGGATATACCAATCATTAGATGCCAGGGCACCCCCATAGCTCAAGCTTTACGCCAGAGCTCATTACGCTCCTTATCACATTTTAATTTGCCTTTGGGCTTAGCCTTAGGGCTGTGAATCTGGCGAACTCACCGAGGTGGTGGATGAGATAACTGGGAGGATCCATCCATCCCATCCTGTGCCCGTAGTGCACTATGTCTTGTACAAATTCACTCCAAGTGATTACTTGACTTTGATCTTGATCCTGATCCTGATCTTGCCCTTTTTCACAAAAACATTCTTCGCTGAAAGGATTTTCAAGCACTGGAACAGGCTGCCCAGGGAAGTGGTGGAGTCACCATCCCTGGAGGTAATCATAGAATCATAGAATCATAGAATCATAGGTTGGAAAAGACCTCTAAGATCATCAAGTCCAACCATCCACCCAACACCACCATTCCTACTAAACCATATCCTGAAGTGCCACATCTACACGTTTTTTAAACACCTCCAGGTGTCTCCAGACTAAACAGCCCCAGTTCCTTCAACCGCTCCGCGTAAAACTTGTTCTCTAGACCCCTCACCAGCCTCGTTGCCCTTCTCTGGACACGCTCCAGCAACTCAATCTCTTTCTTGTAGTGAGGGGCCCAAAACCGAACACAGTACTCAAGGTGCGGCCTCACCAGTGCCGAGTACCTCCCTACTCCTGCTGGCCACACTATTCCTGATGCAAGCCAGGATGCCGTTGGCCTTCTTGGCCACCTGGGCACACTGCTGGCTCATGTTCAGCCGGCTGTCGACCAGCACCCCAAGGCCCTTTTCCTCTGGGCAGCTTTCCAGCCACTCCTCCCCAAGCCTGTAGCACTGCATGGGGTTGTTGTGACCCAAGTGCAGGACCCAGCATTTGGTCTTGTTGAACCTCATACAGTTAGCCTTGGCCCATCGATCCAGCCTGTCCAGATCCCTCTGCAGAGCCTTCCTACCCTCAAGCAGATCCACCCTCCCGCCCAGCTTGGTGTCATCTGCAAACTTACCTAGGGGGCACTCAAGCCCCTCATCCAGAGCATTGATAAAGATGTTAAACAAGACCGGACCCAAAACTGAGCCCTGGGGAACACCACTTGTCACTGGCCACCAGCCGGATTTAACTCCATTCACCACCACTCTCTGGGCTCGGCCATTCAGCCAGTTCTTTGTCCAGCAAAGAGTACACCCATCCAAACCATGGGCAGCTAATTTCCCCAGGAGGAGGCTATGGGAGACAGTGTCAAAGGCCTTACTAAAGTCTAGGTAGATGCTGTCCACAGCCTCTCCCTCATCTACTAGGCGGGTCACCTGGCCACAGAAGGAGATCAGGTTGGTCAAGTAGGACCTGCCTTTCATGATCCCGTGCTGGCTGGGCCTGATCCCCTGGTTGTCCTTCTCATGCCCGGCGAGCGCACTCAAGATGAACCGCTCCATAATCTTCCCCGGCACCGAGGTCAGGTTGACAGGCCTGTAGTTCCCTGGATCCTCCTTCCGGCCCTTCTTGTAGATGGGTGTCACATTGGCTATACTCCAGTCATCTGGGACCTCCCCGATTAGCCAGGACTGCTGATAGATGATGGAGAGTGGCTTGGCCGGCTCCTCCGCCAGTTCCCTCAGCACTCTTGGATGGATCCCATCCAGCCCCACAGTCTTGTGAGTGTCCAGGTGGCATAGCAGGTCGTTAACTGCTTCCTCCTGGATTATGGGAGGTTTGTTCTGCTCTCCTTCCCTGTCTTCCAGCACTGGGGCTTGACTGTCCTGGGAATAACCAGTCTGACTATTAAAGACTGAGGCAAAGAAGGCACTAAGTACCTCAGCCTTTTCCTCATCCTTGTTGACAGTATTCCCCCTCGCATCCAATAAGGGATGGAGTCTCTCCTTGGCCCTCTTTTTGTTGTTGATGTATTTGTAAAAACATTTTTTGTTGTCCCTTCCACCAGTGGCCAGCCTGAGTTCTAGCTGGGTTTTTGCCTTTCTAATTTAAAAGACATGTAGGTATTTAAAAGACATGTAGATGTGGCGCTTAGGGACATGGTTTAGTGGTGGTCTTGGCAGTGTTAGGTTAACAGTTGGATTTGATGATCTTGAAAGTCATTCTATCATTTTATGATAAAACACAACATCGTACTTCGAATGACCTTTAGTCAGTGGCAAAAATGTTAGACACTGCTACACAAATATGTTGGGCAATGGAGGACCTGTCAGGCGATGAGGGCTCTGGACCAGGCAGGTCCAGTCCACAGTTCTGACAGCAGGAACAAGAACATGGAGAGTACAAGTAGCAGATACATCTGGAAACGCATTTGTAAAGGTACTTTGAAAGTACAAATAGATCACCTGTGTGCAATACTTTATGCTTAAAATGGAGATGCATAAAGGGTAGGACTTCAGCAGAAGGCTAGCTCTAGAAACTGCTCGTTTAGTGCTTCACAGTCTCCCTGACACTGGCCGCCATCTCACTGAACGTGGATTTCTGCTGGGGTTGTGAAGTTTTCTCCTCCAGATGTCCTAGATTCTCCTTGAACCCTCATTCTGCCCTTCCTGCCTCTGACTGAGGTCTGTAACAACCACATCACAGACAGAGATAAACACCTCATCCCCTACTTGTATCTTTCTGTTCCTTCTGATGTTGTTGAACACGCCCCACATCTGAAGTTCTCGCTGACCCTCCTTTCTGTGGTGCTGTCTTCTCTTGTGTCTGTTCCTCTTCCCTAGCATCACGTCAAAATTTCTTTTAAGTATTCCCCCTTTTCCCCTCTGGGGAATGGTCCTTGGCCCCTGACTGCTCTCACTCTATGACCTTTCTTTGGATGACAACATCTGCCTAATATACTTCAACTACTATATTTAACCTCAAATCCTGGATCTTTTAAACTGTTCTGTTATCCACGAGTAGTCTCCTTTGATCAAATACAGTATTCCGACTTTTCTTCTTTGGCTAGCTGATCATCAGCTTAAACTTAACTTGGCCAAAACTGAGCTCTGTTCAATCCCTTGCCAACTCCTATGCTTTTCTCAGTCACTGATCACATCAGCACTTTATTGTCTGTCACTCTGGTTCACAGTCTGCAAGTTTTAACTCTTCTTTCTCCCTTGCTCCATATATCTACCTTTTGCCGTGTTTTTCTCCCCAATACTTTCTAGACTGTACTCCTTCCTAATTGGTCTTCTTATTTAACAATTCCAGCCTTCCTCCTGGCCTTTCCCAAACTTACTGCATCATCCTTCAGCATTCAAAGAACAGATTAACTCATTTTCCTCACTTGCCATGAATCTCTTCCTTATCCTCCTAGTCACCATCACATGAAAGTTCTTGTTTTGCATCTCCTTTATATTCACTGTGTCAGTGATGATTGCTTTGAAAGTCCAATTTCCCACTAATTCGCAAGAACCTCTACTTTCTTCCCCCCTACTGCTTCTTGCACTCAAACTGCTGCCTTAGATTAAAGGGGAAAGCATAGCAGATATATGGATCAAGATCTAGTGCAGTCACATAAAACAAGAACAAAAAAAGCAGCAAAACAACAAAGCCACTTTTAATGGCTGTGTGGGAAGCACTAGGAGTGGGATATAAGGTTTATTTACTTTAGAGTTTTCAAATGATTCTGAATTATGAGGTTGGAGCCCAGGTTTTATTACAGTCTTTTTAACAGCTGTGCCTTCTCCCACTGCCTGATGTGCCACGACTTTTCTAACTTCTAAATATTTTGCAACACCCAGCCGTGTGACTGTCTATTGATGAAGTTAAAATTCTTGAAAGTGGGATTTTAAGTTAAAATTAAAACAAACAGGGTTGATGACTAACTGTTCGAGGATTTGTTACAGGATACTGAGATAAGGCAGATCAGAGGAACCTTGAACAGGAGAACAGTCAAGATAATAGGTGCCCATCCTTGCGAATCCACAATCAAGGGAATAGTCGTCAAGATGAGGGGGCAGATATCCTTGGGTATCAGCGAAATTCCTCAAATTGATGCCCCTAAAGTGAACTATTTCATTATAATGTGAAAACAACACCTCCAGTGTCGAAAACAGCCCCTCCCCTAGTTACCACCTAGCACCCATCTCTGTGCAGACATGAAATAAATATCTCGACTCACTGTGTGGATTGGATTTTGCACACCGGGTAAAGAAACCCTGATTTTTGGGACAACAGGGTGGCACTATTTGTTGCTGACTTTTAAAACTTATAATAATCAAGTGGTGGGGGCTGAGGATAAAGTGTTACTGCTTTAGTTAACTTTTATTTTGTATCCCTCTTGTTCATATACTGTTAAAAGTGTATCAAGGACATTATAGCTCAGTGATGAGTATTTTTTGAATAAATAAATAAGAATTATCATTTGCATGAATACAGTGTCTTCAAGTTTCTAGCAGACTGAGGCAACATGCAGACATAAAAGGAAAGACAACCTATTCTCTAAAGGGTTTATAATGTTAACATAAGGCAAAATGCAGTAGTTGAAACAAACAAAAGGAGGCTCAGGAGGTAATGGGAAGACACAGGTCTCCAATAGTCACACAACCAGTTTTTGGGAAGGCTGGTGATGTACGCCAGATAAAGAGCTTTTATGATGGTGTTAGCAGAGACAAAGGAACACCTCAAGCGCAGGTATTTTAGTTTATCACTGCCCAACTCAGAATAAGCAAGCGGTGTTTAAAGGTCATCGTGCTATGTGAAACATAGGTCAAGTTTTGAAGGAAAAGCACTATGGATTCAGGTAAAACACTATACTTTTTACAGCTGCTTCAGTCCCTTTCTCCTCTCTTGCTCTTTGTCACACTCACTTATGCATTCTCCTTCTGATATCAGACAGAAATATTCAGAGCATAGCAATGCTTGGGTTGTAATCACACAGGGCAGAAATGCTTACGTCCTAGTGACATTGTTTAATTTAGGCCTGACTACTTTGTATAAACAATACATGCCTTACTAACAATCATGCCCTTGAAGAGGAGCTAACAGACTGATAAAAGGGGAACATCCAGCCCAGAAGGCGACCGAAAGCTGGACGACTGCCAAAGAAGCATGAAGTTAACAAAGATCTAGGGCAACTAGGAGAAAGGTACAGGCGGCAGGGGGAGATCGCGACCACTGACTCAATTCAGAACCAAAAAGACTGCACCCCCCCCCAGCTTGCGAGCATGCGTAGTTAAGTGAAGAATCACAGAATCACATAATCACAGAATGGTAGGGGTTGGAAGGGACCTCTGTGGGTCATCTAGTCCAACTCTCCTGCCGAAGTAGGGTCACCTACAGCAGGCTGTAGCGGACCTTGTCCAGGCGGGTCTTGAATATCTCCAGAAAAGGAGACTCCACAACTTCCCTGGGCAACCTATTCCAGTGCTACATCACCCTCAAAGGGAAGAAGTTCTTCCTCATGTTCAGATGGAACTTCCTGTGCTTCACTTTGTGTCCATTGCCCCTTGTCCTGTCGCTGGGCACCACTGAAAAGAGTCTGGCCCCATCCTCCTGACACCCACCCTTCAGATATTTTTAAGCATATATTAGGTCCCCTCGCAGCCTTCTCTTCTCCAGGCTGAACAAGCCCAGCTCCCTCAGCCTATCCTCGTAGGAGAGATGCTCCAGTCCCCTCACCATCCTTGTAGCCCTCCGCTGGACTCTCTCCAGTATCTCTTCATCTTTCTTGAACTGGGAGCCCAGAACTGGACAGAGTACTCCAGATGAGGCCTCACTAGGGCAGTGTAGAGGGGAAGGAGAACCTCCCTCGACCTGCTGGCCACACTCCTCTTGATGCACCCCAGGATCCCATTGGCCTTCTTGGCAGCCAGGGCACACTGCTGGCTCATGGTTAACCTGTCGTCCACTAGGACACCCAGGTCCCTCTCCACAGAGCTGCTCTCCAGCAGGTCCGCCCCAAGCCTATACTGGTGCATGGGGTTGTTCCTCCCCAGGTGCAGGACCCTGCATTTGCCTTTGTTGAACCTCATCAGGTTCCTCTCTGCCCAGCTTTCCAGCCTGTCCAGGTCACGCTGAATGGCAGCACAGCCTTCCGGTGTGTCTACCACACCTCCCAGTTTGGTGTCATCAGCAAACTTGCTGAGGGTACATTCTAACTCTTCATCCAGGTCGCTGATGAAGAAGTTAAACAAGACTGGGCCCAGTACTGCCCCCTGCGGGACACCACTAGTTACCAGCCTCCAACTAGACTCAGCACCGCTGACAACAGCACCGCTGAGCTTTGTCATTCAGCCAGTTCTCAATCCACCCCACCGACCACTCATCCAGCCCACACTTCCTGAGCTTCTCTAGGAGGATATCATGGGAGACAGTGTCAAAAGCCTTGCTGAAGTCGAGGTAGACAACATCCATGGCTCTCCCTTCGTCTACCCAGCCAGTCATGCCATCGTAGAAAGCTATTAGATTGGTCAGGCATGATTTCCCCTTGGTGAATCCATGCTGACTACTCCTGATAACCTTCTTTTCGTCCACTTGCTTGTTAATGACCTCCAGGATAAGCTGCTCCATCACCTTTCCCGGGATGGAGGTGAGGTTGACCGGCCTGTAGTTCCCTGGGTCATCCTTCTTGCCCTTTTTGAAGATTGGAGTGACATTGGCCTTTCTCCAGTCCTCGGGCACCTCTCCTGTCCTCCAGGACCTCTCAAAGATGATGGAGAGTGGCTCAGCAACGACATCCGCCAGCTCCCTCAGCACTCGTGGGTGCATTCCATCGGGGCCCATGGATTTGTGGACGTCCAGATCGCTTAAGCGATCCCTCACACAGTCCTCCTCGACCAAGGGAAAGTCATGCTCTCTGTAGGCTTCCTCTTTTACTTCCGGGGCCTGGGATACCTGAGGGCCTGCCTTGGCACTGAAGACCGAAGCAAAGGCGGCATTCAGTAGCTCTGCCTTCTCTTCATCCTCCGTCACCAGGACACCCGCCTCATTCAGCAGCAGCCCCACATTGTCCCTAGCCTTCCTTTTGCTGCTGATGTAGTTGAAGAAGCCCTTCTTGTTGTTTTTGACATCCCTTGCCAGCTTCAGTTCTAGGTGGGCTTTGGCCTTCCTCGTTGCATCCCTGCATGCTCTGACCACATTCCTGTACTCTTCCCAAGTGGTCTGCCCCTCTTTGCACATTCCATGGACCTTTCTCTTCCACCTGATCTCCGCTAGAAGCTCCTTGTTCATCCATGCAGGTCTCCTGCCTCCTTTTCTAGATTTCTTTCTCAGGGGGATGCATTGCTCCTGAGTGTGGAGGAAGTGACGTTTAAAGAGCGACCAGCACTCATGGACCCCCTGCCTTCGAGAGCCCTGGCCCACGGGATTCCTCCCAGTAGCTCCTCGAGGAGGCCAAAGTTAGCCCTCCTGAGGTCCAAGGTTTTGATCCTGCTTATCGCCCTGCTTCCTCCACGCAGGATCCTGAACTCGACCATTTCATGGTCACTGCAGCCGAGCCTACCTCCAACCTTCACATCCTCCACCAGTCCCTCCTTGTTTGTTAATTCAGGGTCCAGCAGAGCGCCTTTCCTTGTTGGTTCCTCCACCACTTGCATCAGAAAGTTATCATCGATGCTCTGTAGGAACGTCCTGCATTGCAAATGCCTAGCTGTGTGGTCTTCCCAGCTGATGTCAGGGTGGTTGAAGTCCCCCATCAGAACCAGGGCCTGTGACTGTGAGGCTGCTTGCAGCTGCCTGTAGAAGGCCTCATCAACTTCCTCCTCCTGGTCAGGTGGCCTGTAGTACACACCCACCGTAATGTCACCCTTATGAGCCTGTCCCTTAATTCTAACCAACAAGCTTTCAACTTGTTCCTCATTTGCCCCCAGGCCAAGCTCAATGCATTCCAGTTGCCCCCTCACATACAGAGCAACTCCCCCACCTCTCCTTGTTGGCCTGTCTTTCCTAAAGAGTCTGTAGCCATCCATGACAGCATGCCAGTCATGCGAGCTGTCCCACCACGTTTCTGTGATGGCGACTAAGTCGTAGCCGTCCTGCTGTATGATGGCTTCCAGCTCCTCCTGTTTATTGCCCATGCTACGTGCGTTGGTATAGACACACTTGAGCTGGGCTGTCAGTCTCACCCGTGAGCCTGGCACACCAAGCCTGGGCTCACCCCTAGTGAGCTGGACAATGTCCCCTTCCCCCTTCGAACCTAGTGTAAAGCCCTCTCAATGAGCCCCGCCAGCTCGTGGCCAAGAATCCTTTTTCCCCTTTGAGATAGCTGCGACCCACCTGTTGCCAGTAGGCCCGGTGCTGTGTACACCTCCCCGAGTAGGAGTATACTTCTAAGACAAGTGTGTAACGCAATGAACCAATCAGAACGTAACAAGTAATTTCTTTGTTTTTGTAAGAGCATATGGTCCTGGTGACTCTGCTAAGCGGTGTGCTAGTTTGTGGAATTATCACCTAGCACCCATATCTGCGCAAATATGCAATAAAGAAAATACCTCTGCTCTGTGTGTCTATTGGCGTACTGCACACTGGGTAAACGATCCTGTAACCAAGGTGATGGAATCAGTTAACCATAAACATGAACAATGCTGCGATGTCCCTTGCACAGCCCTACCCACCTGGACATTAGGTCTGGGAACAGAGGGTCTAGTCTCTAGGTAACCATTAATGTTAAACAATAGTAGTGAAGGGGATTTTTAACAGAAATAGCATCATAGTACCTATCTAGTGTGTAAATTAACTGAAGCAGAGAGTCTTGCATCTCCATATAAAGGGGTTAGTTTTTGATAGTGGCTGGGAGTCGCCTAGAACCGGTCAAGACGTCCCTGCTGTGTGGATGGGAGCCAGAAGAGAACTGAGTTTGCGCAGAAACAAAGGTCAATCAACAAACACTGTGATGAAGAGGATGAGCCTTCATCCTGGGACCCCCGACGACCACCACTAGGAGGCACTGCACAAGCGCAGCTGGGAGGAGTCTATGGAAATGACTTCTTGGAACTGATTTTAATATGAAAGGGATAAGTTATGTAACCTAATGAATACGTATATTCTTGATCTATATAAACTGCACGGAAAAGGTATGGGGTATGCACGTTCGGTGGAATTATCCCCCGTGCATCCAGTGCTGCGATAAAGAATGCCTGCCTTTTAACACTACATTGGTGTTACGAGGTTTTATTCCCGGATTTTTGGTGACAATCCCACTTTTGGGACAATACTTCCATTGAGATTGTCATATTAAATGTGTCTCATAAGCAGAGGCTGTATCCATCTTTGTGGCTGCATAGTCCTTAATAGAAGGGAGCCCTAAGCAAGGTGTACCTTGTGGTTACTAGGAAAACTGTCATCACACATATTCTACACTTCTGTGCCCTTTGCTTTGCTTGCAATGTTAAACAAGAGGCATCAACATTCAGAGCATCAAGATCTTTAAATCCCCTGCCTGTATGTCTCTCCTGTACGCTGAATGGGGCATAAACTGACAGAGAGGTTATATCTGGGCATACAATTTAAACTGATGATAAACATGGTCAACAAGACCTAGGTTCTTTAATCACTTAAATAGGTTTAACACCCACATCTTGATCCTAAAGGCCATGCATCAAAATCTTCATATGGCACCACTGTACCTGTATCACATAGCCCCAAAGAAGGAAGACAAAGTCTTCTACCCCATGCTGCAGGGCAGGGGAGAGCAAGATGGAGAGTGTCCTGCCAGCACCACCGGCCCCCTGAGACTTTCCTCCACTGCCAGGAATGCATGCTAAACTGACGTGCGGAAAACAGACTCCACAATCTGTAAGATTGTAAAGTAGGTATGTTTATTCGGCGCCGGGCGGCACAGGGGGTAGCCCCACCAAAGTCGTGCGCGCCGAGCAGCAACTTGTCTCTTCAACTTTTACAATCAAGTATTACATATGCATTAGATTTACCAATACGCCTATAACCATGCATAACCTATCCCCGCTTTATACTAAAATCAGTTCCAAGAAGTAATTTCCATGGACTCCTCCCAGTTGCGCTTGCGCAGTGCCTCCTAGTGGTGGTCGTCGGGGGTCCCAAGATGAAGGTCCATCCTCTTCATCACAGTGTTTGTTGATTGACCTTTGTTTCTGCGTAAACTCAGTTCTCTCCTGGCTCCCATCCATACAGCAGGGTCGGTCTTGACCGGTTCTAGGCGACTCCCAGCCCCTATCAGGAACTAACCCCTTTGTATGAAGATGCAAGACTCTCTGCTTCAGTTAATTTAGACAATAGATAGTCACTGTCAGTTCTCTTTAAATGCACCGCAACTATTAGGTAATGCTACTTCTACTAAAATCCCTTTTAACCCCTTCCTTCAGCACACTATGTGTCGTGCACCACACACCACTTGTTGCAATACCTCACACCAGCATCAGTGTGGTGTTCCCTCTGTACATCACCTGCTCTGGAGCCACGCACTGACCATATCCCCTATCCATAAGACCTATCCTGAAGGGTACAAGTGCATAACTACCTTAAGTCTAACATTTCATAACATTCCAGCACTTGACTTTATAAATCTATATTATGTTGTCTTTGTTTGCAATTTCCTTTTTATTTAAGAGGCTAGAAACAAATTCTGCAGAGTACACCAGGATCACTGCGGCTGTTCCCCAGTGTGGCTTGAGCCACAAAGTTTCAGCAAAGATCTCTGGCACTCTATAAAAATTCAAGAGCTTTTAAAAAGCTCTTGAAGTCTATAAAAACAACCAAGTTTGTTGTTCCCAGCTGATGGCTGATGGCTGACTGCTGGGAACGTGTGCTTGGACCAAGAGGCAGTCATGGTAGTGCAGCCTCGATTGCCTCGCTGTTATGCCCTTTTACTGCTCTAGTAACATCTCAGCAGGGTATCAAAATTTTCCTGAATGAGCCAGAAAAGGGAAATGGTGACTTCTGGCAGTGTGTATTTTAGCAAAAACAGATTTCCTGTGCTGAAGTAACCTGAGTCTTTGTAACCTGAGAGGTTTCTCCCCACTCAGTGATGTGATACCTGCAGTATCATTAGTGGCTCAGAAGAGACGGGAAATTATCTAAATGAATGAATGAATGAATGGAATGTTATAGGCAGGGATCCTAAACAAAGAAGCTAATCTAAGCAATCACAATATTATATCAAACAAGTCATAGTTTAACTGACTGATGTGTTTCTGAAGTGGGGAACTGAAAATTAGTTCGATTTTGCTATAGCTTTAGTTTAATTTTTTTATACAATTTTGCATCTATGTTAAAGAAAGAGTTAAACACTGTTATTCAGTTTAGTTCTGTTCTTTTGTAATCTTGCTAACAAGGACTATTGTGGCTCAAATGCAGCTCACAAGGACTGCTTGTGAGACAGACAAAGAGGAACAAGGACTGATAACCAGAACTTTGTTGTCTGTAAGAAGCAACTCTCTAGCTGAAACTGCTTCTGTGGTTTGGGACTCAGCCAACACAGACAACTCAGGAATTTTTGGGCCAAAGGTGCAAGCACACAGCGAGAAAGACTACGAGCCTTCATCCAGAAGACCCCCACAGACGACCACCAGACGACACTGCGCAAGTGCTAAAGGGGGGTGGAGTATGATAATGAATTCCTAGAAATAATTACAATAGTCCAGCCTACTTAGATAAGCTTTGTAATAAATAGGTGCATGCTTTGTGACTCGGTGTGCAAGTTAGGAGGAGCGATCCCCCTTGCACCTGGCGCCGCAATAAACATACCTGCTTTATAACTCTCTGAGTTGTGAAGTTTGATTCCGCACGTCAATTTGGCGACCCAGATGGGACCCTCTCCGTCCGGCTGCGGGATCTGCTGAGGACGGGACTCCTCCAGGCGCCCCCGAGATTTCTCGGGAGGACTCCCCTACTCACCCAGGTCACCGCGGGGACAGACAAGGACCATCACCAGCGGACCAGGTATGTTTATACTGTAAGGGGATACCTGTAAGACGTGAGGAGACGTCCCACGCGAGGTAAAGAGCATTGGTGCTCGCCCCTGGGTTGGGGGTTTGAGGTCCCCATAAGTTGGGCTGGGGGTTTGAGGTCCCCGTAAGGTGGTGGGGTAAGACTTGTAAGTCTTGTAGCCCGACTAATGGTAACTTGGGTTCTCCTGACTGCGGTAGCAGGATTTATATTTGGTATTGCCATGGTTATTGTTATATGCTGTAAAAATTCGGTATCGTGTGTTGTGTAAAGGATCATACCATCTAACATTATTATAACACCTAATAATAAGGCCTTGATGTTTGTATGAAGTGCCGGGCTAGCCCCAGAATGTATGTGCATTATTGTGCTGTTATTGTGTGTTAAAAGTGCTGGGTGAGTGATTGGGTGAGTGAGATGCAGCCTGGCTGCAAAGTGAGTGTGGAGTTCTGATCCGCAGTTTTGTGTTCTCTGCAAGGAGAGCAAGCCGGAGACTAAGGAAGTGTGTGGCAGACTGTGAAACAGTGTTACTTGAATTAAGTATTAACCCTTTGTGTTCTGTACACGGGGATTTTTCATGTAACTCGATTTTTAAGTGTTTTGTTTGTGAGAAAAACGTTTGGGTATGATTTAGAGATGATTGTCAGTGTACATAATGTGGAAATTGGTCTGACTGGGACAGGATTGATCGCTCAGGCGGACTTAAGCAAGCGATTTGAGGAAATTTAGGAAATATTAAAAATCAGTGAAATTCGGGCAATAAAAGTATAGCTACAGAGTTCTTGTTACTACATGGGAAGGGGCATAGGACAGAGTAGCACTGTGGTCCCTCAATGTGGAGCTCGTACTAGCTCCTGTCCACTTTGTCACTGCTGTTGCCTATTTGTTCACACTCAGTGTTCAAAGTGTTAGAAGTACATTATTTTGTCAAATGGAAGACAGGAGTTTTATGTTAATAATTGTTTTGAATTTAGGTGTATTTGCTGTGGGGTGAGTACACCTCTGCACCTTCTGCCTTGGATAAGGTATTACTGCTGTCGGTTTAATCAGACTGTATTCCTTAACTAGCAAGGGAGGAAGACAGGGAAAGTTCCTGCAGGATACACTAGGAGAGCAAAACATTAAATAAATAATAAGAGGTAAACAAAGTGGAAAGACAGTGAAAAAGAGCCCTTTAGGCTGTATTTTGGCTCACTGGAAGGATATAAGAAGACCACTAGGCAGGAGTGTGAACAAAAGGACCTGAATAAAGTATTGTAATCAGTGATGGCTTTGGTATAAATTAGATGATAAAGAAAATAGCCCTCTAATGGATTAGAGTTATAATACTTTGTTGCAATTGATGTTATTTTTGAGGGAAAAAAAAAAAAAGAAAAAAGAAAGAAAAAAAAAGAAATGGTATAAGGTTTCGTATGCAGCTGGTAACTATTTCTCGGTGCTTAAAGTATAGAAGTTTGGTTAAGAGTTGGAGCTGTCGGTGTTAAAAGGATTTGTTTAAGTGCAAAGTTGGTTTGTCGTACGTTGATTAAGGGACAGAGAGGTAGACGTGGTAAATAATGGAGATTTCACAGAGCAGAGAGATATGGAAGAAAAGCCCTTTGGGCTGCATTTTGTATAAAATAAGAAAGAGGAACAAGGAAGTTGAAAGGATGTTGCTCAGCATGTATTATAGGGCAGAGATGTACTAAGTTGGATAAAATGAAAGATCCCGGAGGGATCATGTATCTGACCTGCCAGAACATTATTCATTGGGCAGTCAGCAAGAGATGCAGAAACTAAGAGTGGCAGGAATTTGGAAAATTTACTAGATGAGGCATGGAGAGTGTTTAGTAACAGGGAGGAGAATCAAAGGAAAGATAAGCAGATGTTGTTAGCAGCGTTATGAGAAAGTAAAAGAAGCAGATGTTAGTAGCGGTGTTACAAGACAGTGAAAGATTCAGAAGTGAAGGACCTGAGAGGCCCTTGGAAAGAAACCAATGTGCGTGTTGTAAGCAAAGGGGACATTAGAAAAATGAGTGTCCAGAAAGGCAGAGAAGGAGGAAAAGAATACAGGCCCACGTCAAGGAGGATTGACGGGGACCTGGGGAATCTACCCTAGCGGATCCACTGGTTGTATTAAAGCTAAGGAAACAGCAACAGAGCGTGGAATTTTTCGTTGATACTGGAGCAACATTGTCAGTTTTAAATCAAGCTTTGACACCTGTAGATGGTGACTTTGTAACAGTAAGGGGAGTTAGTGGCCAAAGTGAAAAGGCGTACTTTCTAAAACCTCTTGAATTCAAATTAGGGAAACAATTGGAGGTACACAAATTTTTGTATATGCCTACTTTGCCAAGAACTCTATTAGGATGAGATTTATTGGAACAATTAAAGGCAGAAATAAGATTTGACAAAGGGAGAGTAGAACTCTGGGTGGGAAGTGACCAGCTAATTGAAGTTTTGAGTTTGACCCTTATAAATACCCCTCCTGGCTCAGGAGTACCTGAGAAAGTCCAGAGCTAAGTATACCCGGGAGTATGGGCCACAGAGACACCAGAAAAAGTGAAAAATGCTTCTCCAATAATAGTCAAACTTAAGCAAGGAACACGGCCTGTAAGGATTAGACAATATCCTCTTAGAATGGAAGACAGGGAAGGAATTCGACCAGTGATCGACCGGTTCATCAAATATGGGTTATTAATAGAGTGTGAATCAGAATATAACACTCCCATTTTACCTTGTTAAAAAAAACAGGTGGTAGTTATCGAATAGTACAGGATCTCAGGGCTATCAGTAGAATTGTTGAGGATCTGCACCCTGTTGTGGCAAACCCATACACATTATTAACTAAATTGATACCTGAATTGGCCTGGTTTACCGTCCTGGACTTGAAAGACGCCTTCTTTTGCATCCTGTTAAGTTTAGAAAGCCAGTTGTTGTTTGCCTTTGAATGGGAAAACCCAGACTCCGGAAGGAGGACACAGCTGACATGGACAGTGTTACCCCAGGGGTTTAAAAACAGCCCCACTCTTTTTGGAAATCAATTAGCTAAAGACTTGGAACAACGGGAGAGACCCCACGGAGCAGGAACAATATTACAATATGTAGATGATCTATTAATAGCCACTGAAATGAAAGAACTTTGTATAATATGGACAATCAGTCTGCTAAATTTCCTTGGACTTAACAGCTATCGAGTTTCTCCACAGAAAGCCTAAATAGGTCGACAGCAAGTAACCTACCTCGAGTATGAGATAGCTGCGGGCCAACGAACACCAGGGACAACGAGGAAGGAGGCCATCTGTCAGACCCCTCGACCACAGACACCTAAAGAGCTCCGCACGTTCCTGAGAATGACAGGATGGTGTCACCTATGGGTATATAATTACGGACTCTTGGTAAAACCACTCTATGAACTATTAAAATCTGATAAAAAACTCCTCATCTGGAATGAGGAAGCAAAAAGAGCGTTCCAGCAGCTAAAGAAAAAGCTGATGGACGCCCCTGCTTTGGGATTACCAGACACTACTAAGCCCTTCTGGCTGTTCTCTCATGAAAAGCAGGGAATAGCCCTAGGAATCCTAACCCAAAATCTGGGCCCGTATCGGAGGGCGGTGGCATACTTCTCTAAACAACTTGATGAAGTAAGCAAGGGTTGGCCTAGCTGCCTGAGGGCAGTAGCAGCAGTAGTGCTGAACATTCAAGAAGCACGTAAATTTACACTAGGCCAAAAGATTACAGTACTGGTATCTCATACTGTATCAGCAGTATTACAGGTAAAGAAAAGACACTAGCTCTCACCACAAAAGTTTCTTAAATGTCAAGCTATCCTGGTAGAGCAGGATGATGTGGAAATAGTGGTTACTAACATTGTCAATCCAGTATCTTTCCTCAGCAGGACCACAGGGGAACCAGTATCACATGACTGCTTGGAAACGATTGAAGCAGTCTATTCCAGTCAACCTGACCTAAAAGAGGAGCCACTGGAGGACGCTGAAGATTGCTGGTACACTGACAGAAGCAGCTTCATTCGACAAGGAGTCCACAAGACAGGATATGCGGTAACCACTACAGATCAGGTAATCAAGTCCAAAACCCTTGCCCCAAACACCTCAGCTCAAAAGGCAGAAATAATAGCCTTAACTCAAACATTAGAACTAGCTAAAGGCAAGAAAATTAATATCTGGACGGACTCTAAATACGCCTTTGGGGTAGTCCATGCTCATGGAGCTGTGTGGAAAGAAAGAGGACTCCTGTCTACCCAAGGAAAACATATAAAACATGCCGAAGAAATTCTTAAGCTCCTGGAAGCAGTGCAGCTGCCTGAAAAAGTGGCTATTACGCATTGTAAAGTTCATCAGAAAAAAGACACCACTCAAGAACTGGGCAACGCCATGGCGGACTGCGAGGCTGAAAGAATACCTGAGAAAAGTGAATTGGGAGTGCAGTCTTTAGTCCCAGACGGTAAAGTACAAATTGATTGTGAACCCAAGTATTTTAAAGAAGATCAAAAATTAATTGAAGACCTAGGGGGAAAAATAGAAAATGGTAGGTGGGCAAAAACTCCACAAAGTAAAATAATAATACCATTTACATTGTTATGGGCCGTAGTTATGGCAGAACATAGAAAATCTCATTAGGGAACAGAGGCCCTGTATAAATATTTGAACCGGCTGATAGTCGCCCAAAATCTATACACTACTATCAAGCAGGTAATACAACAATGCGAGGTTTGTTTCCAGAGTAACCCTAAGACAAGACATAAAGCCCAACTAGGACAAATCGGGAAAGGTAATTACCCAGGGCAGCAGTGGCAAATTGATTTCTCAGAACTGCCAAGAAAAGGGGGGTTTTGATAGCTGCTAGTCTTGATGGATACCTTTTCAGGATAGCCAGAAGCATTCCCTTGTCGAACTAATAAAGCTAGGGAAGTAACCAAGGTACTATTGCAAGAAATAATACCGAGATTTGGGGTTCCTGCAGTAATCTCATCAGACAGAAGTTGACATTTTATTGCCAAGATCATTCAACAAGTTAGTAAACTTTTGGGAATAGATTGGCAATTACATACCCCATATAATCCAAAATCAAGCAATCAAGTAAAAAAGATGAACCACCTAATTAAACTGCAAACTGTAAAACTGAGTCAGGAGGCTAACCTGTCTTGGCCCCAATCATTGCCATTAGCATTCCTGAGAATTATAACCAAACTCAGAACCAAAGAAGGACTAAGTGCTTTCGAAATAATATACGGGAGGCCCTACATTGTACAGGCAGGAACATCAACTCAAGTTGGGGATGAGGTACTAACTAGCTACATAATAAGTTTGCAGAAGCAGCTTCGAAAAGTAGAGGAACTGGTCTTAGGAACTAGAGCCCAAGGTCTTGATGGGCCTGTACATAATATTGAACCTGGTGACTATGTACAGATCAGATCTCTTTTAGATTCTCCACTAGAACCGAAATGGGAAGGACCGTTCCAAGTGCTGCTGACATCCCACACAGCAGTCAAGATTAAGGAGCAGACATCCTGGATCCATCATACAAGAGTGAAGAAAGCTCTTCAGCAGCAATGGAAAATAACGTCCACTGGACCCCTGAAGCTCTGCATCCGAAGACGCTAACATGGACTAACCAAGCTAAGCTAAGAACCTTTGCAATAATGTGGGTGGTAACTGTGCTGAAACTCATGAGAGTTAATATTTGAGAATGGCCTTGGTCAAAAGCCTATTTTTGATATACAGGAATTATGGGAAAAGGCTTAGCGGGAATGAATCTAGCAACTGTCATCATATATGACAACAGGGAATTGCAATTACATGAATCAGAATGGAAGCATTCGATGCATAGACAGAAGGTCGATAAAGGGAAAACAATCCATGTAGGTTGCAGAATCTTTAATGCTAGCAGTAGAAAAGATTTCCCTCCTTTAACCCAAGTGACTATGAGAAGATTTTCTGAACAAAGAACAGAACCCACAATAGGTGGGGAACATTGTGCATCTCATGTTTGTTTGTTCAATTTTATTATAATTCAGTCAGTATCTGTTGTCTGTTTAGGGAGCACTGGCAGAGGAGACAGAGCATTATCATTTAAATTTGGGTTGGACATATCCCAGGAAAAGATTTTGACTATGACTATACCTGTGCCCATCACGGTGTCAACTTCTCCTACAGCCCAGAAAACGACAGCACCTTATGTATATGAAGTGGGCCCCTGTATAGTTAAGCGTATGGGCAAATGGAAAATGATAGTTCATTAAAGAAAGTGGAGCTAATAATGATTCTCACATCTCAAAGGAGAAAAAGAGATACAACAGGCTTTGTGGGAACAGGTTTAGGAATTTTGAACAGTATAGATTCCGAAGTGCTGGTGAATAAGTTGTCCACCATTGTGCAAGATTTAAGTAAAATACAACACCCATTACAATTGTTACTCTTAGCCGTAGGTAATAACCAATATCTAATGTCAGATGTGCTACCCAATGGGAAGGGCTAAATGAGAAAAGCCTAAGATCCATAGTTAAAGCTGTAGAAGCCACTTAGAATAGTACCACCTTGGCCTTTAGCTGTGTTCAAGCTCAGTTATAAATACAATCTATGACAGCAGCTATTGTCAGGGAGGGAGAACAAGGCATATTACCTCTGGAAATTTGAAAGCTAATTTGGGAAAATGCAACAGAATTCGAGAAGAACTTTCAGTCTTGGTGAAAATTACTTAATTTTACATATAATCCCTTTAACAACATAGCCACAGCATTTGTGTTAACAATATCCGAGGCCACCGTATATGACATTTATCCTATTGTTGCATTAAGGATATTCCTTAATGAGACTTTGGTTCACCCTTTGGAACATGAAAAATGGATGAGACAAAGTAGGAATAGGTGGCTAACAGTTAATGTAGAAACATGCATTACAAGAGAACACCAAGGCTACATTTGTGAAGGAAATTCATTATAGGCCCAAGATATCTGACAGTGACAGTGCCAAATATTTTGCCAAAACCCTTGAGGAGGGTAACTTTATAGCAAAAGAATTTGCAAAAGAAGAAAGAAAAGGGGGGACTTGATGTGGGGAACTGAAAATTAGTTCGATTTTGCTATAGCTTTAATTTTTTTATACAATTTTGCATCTATGTTAAAGAAAGAGTTAAACACTGTTATTCAGTTTAGTTCTGTTCTTTTGTAATCTTGCTAACAAGGACTGTTGTGGCTCAAATGCAGCTCACAAGGACTGCTTGTGAGACAGACAAAGAGGAACAAGGACTGATAACCAGAACTTTGTTGTCTGTAAGAAGCAACTCTCTAGCTGAAACTGCTTCTGTGGTTTGGGACTCAGCCAACACAGACAACTCAGGAATTTTTGGGCCAAAGGTGCAAGCACACAGCGAGAAAGACTACGAGCCTTCATCCAGAAGACCCCCACAGACGACCACCAGACGACACTGCGCAAGTGCTAAAGGGGGGTGGAGTATGATAATGAATTCCTAGAAATAATTACAATAGTCCAGCCTACTTAGATAAGCTTTGTAATAAATAGGTGCATGCTTTGTGACTCGGTGTGCAAGTTAGGAGGAGCGATCCCCCTTGCACCTGGCGCCGCAATAAACATACCTGCTTTATAACTCTCTGAGTTGTGAAGTTTGATTCCGCACGTCATTTCCCAGTCGAGAATGGAAAAAGGACCCTCAGATGACAAGTTGCCTCTATTGCTTTATCAGTTCCTAGATGGTGCATTGGTGCCATATTCAGAATGAAAATCTGAACAGCAGAAAGCGCGCGCAATCCCTTTTATGTCGGTCTACGCAGGCCATCTGCGGGACTCCCCTCCCTCAGTCGGTAAAAGAGCTCAGGACCTTTCTGGGAATGACAGGTTGGTGCCGGTTATGGATTTATAATCACGGAACAACAGTGAGACCTTTGCATGAACTTTTGAAAAATAATCCCACCTGACCGATCTGGTCCAAAGAAGCTCAAAATGCATTTAAGACACGTAAGAAAGAACTAATGAAGGCCCCGGCTCTGGGCCTGCCTGATGTTACTAGACCTTTTGGCTGTTTTCTTATGAAAGACGAGGCATAGCTCTGGGGGCCCTAGCTCAACAGCTGGGACCCTACAAAAGAACTGCGGCCTATTTTTCTAAACAGCTGGATGAAGTAGGCAAAAGATGGCCAGGATATCTGTGAGCTGTGGCGGCGGTGGGCTTGAATATTCAGGAAGCCTGAAAATTTACCTTGGGCCAAAAGATCACGGTACTGGTCTCACACACAGTATCAGCTGTACTGGAACAAAAAGGGAACCACCGGCTTTCCCCATCCCGATTTCTACAATACCAGGCTACCGAGATTCAGCATCCATGCAGGGACAGGAATGACTCTCACACATTGATGCAATGGACAGTCGGTTCACTGTATTGCTCTGCTTGCGTGGTTATATACATTTTTCATATCTGTACACGCGATCACGCTTATTCGGATAGGCTACAGACATAAATCATGCACTGTTCACGCACCCCGTATTCCCTTATGATTGGTAACTATGCACTAACACCAATAGCAACAGACCGCCTCCATGTCCTTGAACACATCTTGTTTTTGCTAACCCACATCATGTGCACTATCAGAACTTTCTCAATGGCTATTCTTAGCTGCCCTTTCCAGCGGCCTGTTCAGTTATGCTAACTGTTTTGCTTAAGCGGCCTAGTCATGCTAACTCTCAAGCTACATCAACCCCAATACCAGGCCATTCTGACTGAATCAGATTATATTAATATTCTAGTAACTAATGTTATGAACCCAGCTTCTTTTCTCAGCAGGTCAATCTCTGAAGCATTGGTACATGATTGCTTAGAAACCATAGAGACTGTGTACTCCAGCAGACCAGATTTGAAAGAGGAACCCCTGGAAGATGCACAGGACTCCTGGTTCACGGATGGAAGCAGCTTTGTCCAACAAGGTATTCGAAAGGCCGGATACACAATGACAACAACAGACAAAGTAGTTGAGTCTCAATCACTACCTGCTGGAACATCAGCTCAAAAGGCTGAAATTGTTGCCCTAACTAGGGCTCTGGAGTTAGCAAAAGGAAAAAGATAAATATATGGACAGATTCCAAATATGCTTTTGGAGTGGTCCACGCTCATGGGGCAATTTGGAAGGACCGAGGACTACAAACTGCACAAGGGAAGTAGGTTAAATATGCTGCAGAAATCCTTCGTCTATTAGAAGCCGTACAACTACCAACAAAAGTAGTGATCATGCACTGCCGAGGACACCTGAAGGGTAACACTGACCAGGAAAGAGGTAACAGGCTGGATGACTATAAAGCTAAACAAGCGGCAGAAAGAATGCAAGAGATTTTAGCCTTAATTCCAGATAATAGAAATAGAAACCTAAACGACCAAGCAAATATTGAGTATTCTAAGGCTGATGAAGAATTAATAGAGGGATTAGGAGGACAAGTTCCATCCCAGGGATGGGCCTACTCAAGTGATGGCAGAATTATAATCACCGCTAAACACATATGGGGAGTGGTTACAGAAGAACACAATAGGACACATTGGGGAGCGGACTCGCTGTATAAATTTTTAAATCAGAAATTAATAGGGAACAATTTGTATACTACAGTCCGACAAGTAACCCAACAGTGTGAAACATGTTTAAGAAATAACCCAAATATAAGTGTGGAATTATTACTAAAATTAAGGTTTTACATCTGAAAATTAAAGTTTATATGAAAAACGTAGCAGTGTTTACCCATTGAGGAAAAGCACAAAATCAAAAGGAGCTCTGAGGATGGGACACAGCTGCAGCAGGCATGCGAGGAATCCACTAACACAGCAACTCCCTGCAACATACTATAGAGGATGGAGCAGAGTGGAGACTCCGTGGCCATGCTCCATGATGATAAAGCGGGAAGAGATGGTCCTCTAGAACTGATAAGCAGCTCATCTGGTCCCCTGAGCCAACAGGTTTTTGAGACCTTGCCAAAGTGCTATCCTTTCGTGAATTTTGCTCGTTTTAACATCATTTTATACTTTTCCGTTCAGTCTTTTTTCAGGAGTTCTGCAAAATCCAGGTTCCAAAATCGCTGCTCAGAGGATGTGCATCCGTCATTGGTTCGTGAGAAAATTGTGTTGTGTATATTTTGTTTTTCATCGTCATCATCATCATTAATAGTAATATTTCCTTTGTTGTCTCATTAAACAGTCTTTATCTCAACCCACGAATTCCCCCTTTTGTTCCTTTCTCCTCCACATCCCGCAGGGAATGAGGAGGGGTGAGCAAGCAGCTGTTTAGTGCTTAGTTGCCGGCTGCTGGGATAAACCACCACAGTCTTTTTTGGCACCCAATGTGGGGCTTGAAGGGTTGAGATAATGGTAGATCTGAGCAGAGTGTATTAAGGGATTTATATAGGTTAACAGTTGTGAGTCATGATATTGATTTATCTGTTCTTGTTATTAGTTTATTTGATCTGCATAATGGTCATGTTTTTGCTGTACATGTCTAAGATGAGTTTTGGCTTTTGCAGGTTGCTGTACTTCGAAATGACTAGTAATGTTTTGCCTGCAAGATTTGTTATGAGAGCACTGACCTTGGCCTTAATCTGGTATTTGCGCTTTGTACTGAATCTGTTACTGATCCTTGGGTACCACCTCGTGGAGATAATTAGCAATTATACTTTTTCCTCTGAGAGGTTTTTTATGGAGGAAGTACAGAATGCAACCTTTGCTACCCTCTTCCGTGATGGTTTTTCCTTCATTAAATTAACTAAAATAATTAGTGAACATCTTTGGTTAGTTAAAATACTTCTACTGGTATTTCTTGGGAATATTTCAGTTTTGTCTAAGGTTAGCAAGCACATAAAGAATATCATCTGGATATCTGCCCCAAGACTGGATAGTTATGAGTGGCAGGGTCTGTGGAATAGCATGGGCAAATGCCTAGAACAGTGGGCACCTCCAGTGTTATGGAACTTCACCCCTGAACAAGTGCGGAATGCTGAAAAACTAGTAGAATATTTGGAAGTATGCTGCCACCCTGCGAATTCCAGGGAGACACAAATCACTGCAATGTGCTGGGATCTGGCCCATGCCTACTGAGCCCTGTTCAACACTATTCAGTGCTCTCAAGGAGAAGGAGGGAAATACAAAGCAACAGATGCCGCGGCTGCTGCAGACTCCCCAACAGGCGCCACAGCTGCCACTGCCTCAACCTCGGCGGCAGCCCCAGCCCTACCAGCGGGCATGGCAGGTGCTCCAACCCTGGCGACAGGCACTGCGGCTGAGCCAGAAAACCAACCCATGCCAGTATCAGTTGCCCCTATACAGAACATGAAATACACAAAAAAATCAGTTCACTTAGTTATTCTGGTTTACCCTGGATAAATGCCAAGTTCCCACCAAAACCGCTCTGTCACTCCCCCTCCTCAATTGGACATGGGAGAGGAAATACGATCAAACGCTAGTTGGTCAAGATAAGGACTGGGAGAGATCACTACCATCACAGACAAAACAGACTGGACTTGGGGAGAAAAGGAAAGTTTAGTTTATCACCAATCAAATCAGAGTAGGATAATGATAAATAAAGTTAAATATTAAAACACCTTCCCCCCAACCCTCCCTTCTTCCCGGACTTAACTTCACTCCCATTTTTCTACCTCCTCCCCGCCCCCCCCCCCCCCCCCAAGAGATTCAGGGGGATGGCAAAATGGGGATTTCGGACAGTTCATCACACGTTGTCTCTGCCGCTCCTTCCTCCTCGGGGAGAGGACTCCTCACACTCTTTCCCGGCTCCAGCATGAGGTCCTTCACACGGGAGACAGTTCTCTGTAAACTTCTCCAACGGGAGTCCTTCCCACAGGCTGCAGCTCTTAACAAATTGCCCCAGTGTGGGTCCCCCATGGGGTCACAAGCCCTGCCAGTAAACCTCCTCCAGTGTGGGCTCTTTTCTCTCCACGGGTTCACAGGTCCTGACAGTAGCCTGCTCCAGCACAGGCTTCCCATGGGGTCAAAGCCTCCTTCATACATACATACATCTGTTGCAACGTGGGGTCTTCCATGGGCTTCAGGTGGATATCTGCACCACGGTGGACCTCCATGTACTGCAGGAGAACAGCCTGCCTCACCATGTTCTTCATCATGGGCTGCAGGGGAAAAATCTCTGCTCCAGCGCCTGGAGCGACAGGACAAGGGGCAATGGACACAAAGTGAAGCACAGGAAGTTCCATCTGAACATGAGGAAGAACTTCTTCCCTTTGAGGGTGATGTAGCACTGGAATAGGTTGCCCAGGGAAGTTGTGGAGTCTCCTTTTCTGGAGATATTCAAGACCCGCCTGGACAAGGTCCGCTACAGCCTGCTGTAGGTGACCCTGCTTCGGCAGGAGAGTTGGACTAGATGACCCACAGAGGTCCCTTCCAACCCCTACCATTCTGTGATTATGTGATTCTGTGATTCTTCACTTAACTACGCATGCTCGCAAGCTGGGGGGGGGTGCAGTCTTTTTGGTTCTGAATTGAGTCAGTGGTCGCGATCACCCCCTGCCGCCTGTACCTTTCTCCTAGTTGCCCTAGATCTTTGTTAACTTCATGCTTCTTTGGCAGTCGTCCAGCTTTCGGTCGCCTTCTGGGCTGGATGTTCCCCTTTTATCAGTCTGTTAGCTCCTCTTCAAGGGCATGATTGTTAGTAAGGCATGTATTGTTTATACAAAGTAGTCAGGCCTAAATTAAACAATGTCACTAGGACGTAAGCATTTCTGCCCTGTGTGATTACAACCCAAGCATTGCTATGCTCTGAATATTTCTGTCTGATATCAGAAGGAGAATGCATAAGTGAGTGTGACAAAGAGCAAGAGAGGAGAAAGGGACTGAAGCAGCTGTAAAAAGTATAGTGTTTTACCTGAATCCATAGTGCTTTTCCTTCAAAACTTGACCTATGTTTCACATAGCACGATGACCTTTAAACACCGCTTGCTTATTCTGAGTTGGGCAGTGATAAACTAAAATACCTGCGCTTGAGGTGTTCCTTTGTCTCTGCTAACACCATCATAAAAGCTCTTTATCTGGCGTACATCACCAGCCTTCCCAAAAACTGGTTGTGTGACTATTGGAGACCTGTGTCTTCCCATTACCTCCTGAGCCTCCTTTTGTTTGTTTCAACTACTGCATTTTGCCTTATGTTAACATTATAAACCCTTTAGAGAATAGGTTGTCTTTCCTTTTATGTCTGCATGTTGCCTCAGTCTGCTAGAAACTTGAAGACACTGTATTCATGCAAATGATAATTCTTATTTATTTATTCAAAAAATACTCATCACTGAGCTATAATGTCCTTGATACACTTTTAACAGTATATGAACAAGAGGGATACAAAATAAAAGTTAACTAAAGCAGTAACACTTTATCCTCAGCCCCCACCACTTGATTATTATAAGTTTTAAAAGTCAGCAACAAATAGTGCCACCCTGTTGTCCCAAAAATCAGGGTTTCTTTACCCGGTGTGCAAAATCCAATCCACACAGTGAGTCGAGATATTTATTTCATGTCTGCACAGAGATGGGTGCTAGGTGGTAACTAGGGGAGGGGCTGTTTTCGACACTGGAGGTGTTGTTTTCACATTATAATGAAATAGTTCACTTTAGGGGCATCAATTTGAGGAATTTCGCTGATACCCAAGGATATCTGCCCCCTCATCTTGACGACTATTCCCTTGATTGTGGATTCGCAAGGATGGGCACCTATTATCTTGACTGTTCTCCTGTTCAAGGTTCCTCTGATCTGCCTTATCTCAGTATCCTGTAACAAATCCTCGAACAGTTAGTCATCAACCCTGTTTGTTTTAATTTTAACTTAAAATCCCACTTTCAAGAATTTTAACTTCATCAATAGACAGTCACACGGCTGGGTGTTGCAAAATATTTAGAAGTTAGAAAAGTCGTGGCACATCAGGCAGTGGGAGAAGGCACAGCTGTTAAAAAGACTGTAATAAAACCTGGGCTCCAACCTCATAATTCAGAATCATTTGAAAACTCTAAAGTAAATAAACCTTATATCCCACTCCTAGTGCTTCCCACACAGCCATTAAAAGTGGCTTTGTTGTTTTGCTGCTTTTTTTGTTCTTGTTTTATGTGACTGCACTAGATCTTGATCCATATATCTGCTATGCTTTCCCCTTTAATCTAAGGCAGCAGTTTGAGTGCAAGAAGCAGTAGGGGGGAAGAAAGTAGAGGTTCTTGCGAATTAGTGGGAAATTGGACTTTCAAAGCAATCATCACTGACACAGTGAATATAAAGGAGATGCAAAACAAGAACTTTCATGTGATGGTGACTAGGAGGATAAGGAAGAGATTCATGGCAAGTGAGGAAAATGAGTTAATCTGTTCTTTGAATGCTGAAGGATGATGCAGTAAGTTTGGGAAAGGCCAGGAGGAAGGCTGGAATTGTTAAATAAGAAGACCAATTAGGAAGGAGTACAGTCTAGAAAGTATTGGGGAGAAAAACACGGCAAAAGGTAGATATATGGAGCAAGGGAGAAAGAAGAGTTAAAACTTGCAGACTGTGAACCAGAGTGACAGACAATAAAGTGCTGATGTGATCAGTGACTGAGAAAAGCATAGGAGTTGGCAAGGGATTGAACAGAGCTCAGTTTTGGCCAAGTTAAGTTTAAGCTGATGATCAGCTAGCCAAAGAAGAAAAGTCGGAATACTGTATTTGATCAAAGGAGACTACTCGTGGATAACAGAACAGTTTAAAAGATCCAGGATTTGAGGTTAAATATAGTAGTTGAAGTATATTAGGCAGATGTTGTCATCCAAAGAAAGGTCATAGAGTGAGAGCAGTCAGGGGCCAAGGACCATTCCCCAGAGGGGAAAAGGGGGAATACTTAAAAGAAATTTTGACGTGATGCTAGGGAAGAGGAACAGACACAAGAGAAGACAGCACCACAGAAAGGAGGGTCAGCGAGAACTTCAGATGTGGGGCGTGTTCAACAACATCAGAAGGAACAGAAAGATACAAGTAGGGGATGAGGTGTTTATCTCTGTCTGTGATGTGGTTGTTACAGACCTCAGTCAGAGGCAGGAAGGGCAGAATGAGGGTTCAAGGAGAATCTAGGACATCTGGAGGAGAAAACTTCACAACCCCAGCAGAAATCCACGTTCAGTGAGATGGCGGCCAGTGTCAGGGAGACTGTGAAGCACTAAACGAGCAGTTTCTAGAGCTAGCCTTCTGCTGAAGTCCTACCCTTTATGCATCTCCATTTTAAGCATAAAGTATTGCACACAGGTGATCTATTTGTACTTTCAAAGTACCTTTACAAATGCGTTTCCAGATGTATCTGCTACTTGTACTCTCCATGTTCTTGTTCCTGCTGTCAGAACTGTGGACTGGACCTGCCTGGTCCAGAGCCCTCATCGCCTGACAGGTCCTCCATTGCCCAACATATTTGTGTAGCAGTGTCTAACATTTTTGCCACTGACTAAAGGTCATTCGAAGTACGATGTTGTGTTTTATCATAAAATGATAGAATGACTTTCAAGATCATCAAATCCAACTGTTAACCTAACACTGCCAAGACCACCACTAAACCATGTCCCTAAGCGCCACATCTACATGTCTTTTAAATACCTACATGTCTTTTAAATTAGAAAGGCAAAAACCCAGCTAGAACTCAGGCTGGCCACTGGTGGAAGGGACAACAAAAAATGTTTTTACAAATACATCAACAACAAAAAGAGGGCCAAGGAGAGACTCCATCCCTTATTGGATGCGAGGGGGAATACTGTCAACAAGGATGAGGAAAAGGCTGAGGTACTTAGTGCCTTCTTTGCCTCAGTCTTTAATAGTCAGACTGGTTATTCCCAGGACAGTCAAGCCCCAGTGCTGGAAGACAGGGAAGGAGAGCAGAACAAACCTCCCATAATCCAGGAGGAAGCAGTTAACGACCTGCTATGCCACCTGGACACTCACAAGACTGTGGGGCTGGATGGGATCCATCCAAGAGTGCTGAGGGAACTGGCGGAGGAGCCGGCCAAGCCACTCTCCATCATCTATCAGCAGTCCTGGCTAATCGGGGAGGTCCCAGATGACTGGAGTATAGCCAATGTGACACCCATCTACAAGAAGGGCCGGAAGGAGGATCCAGGGAACTACAGGCCTGTCAACCTGACCTCGGTGCCGGGGAAGATTATGGAGCGGTTCATCTTGAGTGCGCTCGCCGGGCATGAGAAGGACAACCAGGGGATCAGGCCCAGCCAGCACGGGATCATGAAAGGCAGGTCCTACTTGACCAACCTGATCTCCTTCTGTGGCCAGGTGACCCGCCTAGTAGATGAGGGAGAGGCTGTGGACAGCATCTACCTAGACTTTAGTAAGGCCTTTGACACTGTCTCCCATAGCCTCCTCCTGGGGAAATTAGCTGCCCATGGTTTGGATGGGTGTACTCTTTGCTGGACAAAGAACTGGCTGAATGGCCGAGCCCAGAGAGTGGTGGTGAATGGAGTTAAATCCGGCTGGTGGCCAGTGACAAGTGGTGTTCCCCAGGGCTCAGTTTTGGGTCCGGTCTTGTTTAACATCTTTATCAATGCTCTGGATGAGGGGCTTGAGTGCCCCCTAGGTAAGTTTGCAGATGACACCAAGCTGGGCGGGAGGGTGGATCTGCTTGAGGGTAGGAAGGCTCTGCAGAGGGATCTGGACAGGCTGGATCGATGGGCCAAGGCTAACTGTATGAGGTTCAACAAGACCAAATGCTGGGTCCTGCACTTGGGTCACAACAACCCCATGCAGTGCTACAGGCTTGGGGAGGAGTGGCTGGAAAGCTGCCCAGAGGAAAAGGGCCTTGGGGTGCTGGTCGACAGCCGGCTGAACATGAGCCAGCAGTGTGCCCAGGTGGCCAAGAAGGCCAACGGCATCCTGGCTTGCATCAGGAATAGTGTGGCCAGCAGGAGTAGGGAGGTACTCGGCACTGGTGAGGCCGCACCTTGAGTACTGTGTTCGGTTTTGGGCCCCTCACTACAAGAAAGAGATTGAGTTGCTGGAGCGTGTCCAGAGAAGGGCAACGAGGCTGGTGAGGGGTCTAGAGAACAAGTTTTACGCGGAGCGGTTGAAGGAACTGGGGCTGTTTAGTCTGGAGACACCTGGAGGTGTTTAAAAAACGTGTAGATGTGGCACTTCAGGATATGGTTTAGTAGGAATGGTGGTGTTGGGTGGATGGTTGGACTTGATGATCTTAGAGGTCTTTTCCAACCTATGATTCTATGATTCTATGATTCTATGATTACCTCCAGGGATGGTGACTCCACCACTTCCCTGGGCAGCCTGTTCCAGTGCTTGAAAATCCTTTCAGCGAAGAATGTTTTTGTGAAAAAGGGCAAGATCAGGATCAGGATCAAGATCAAAGTCAAGTAATCACTTGGAGTGAATTTGTACAAGACATAGTGCACTACGGGCACAGGATGGGATGGATGGATCCTCCCAGTTATCTCATCCACCACCTCGGTGAGTTCGCCAGATTCACAGCCCTAAGGCTAAGCCCAAAGGCAAATTAAAATGTGATAAGGAGCGTAATGAGCTCTGGCGTAAAGCTTGAGCTATGGGGGTGCCCTGGCATCTAATGATTGGTATATCCACGACTGACCTCAAAGTTCTGGTACAGTCATTAAGCCATAAATTTAATTCAACAAAGAGAGGTCAGCCGGCAGAAAACAAAACAGCTCCTGTTAACACTACTCCCTCAGCCCCACAGCAGGAGCTAATTGATTTAACAGACACTCAGGCAAAAAGCACATATCCCTGGGGAGGGCTGTGAGCCTCCATGCCCAGCGGATACTAGCTGTACAGTGGCTCTCTAATATACCTCCCAAACCTGTCATTGCCATTCTGGTGGGACCAAAGAAAATTATTGTAAATTTCCTCATCAATACGGGTGCTCAGATTTCGGTAATCATCAAGGAGAACGCAACATGCTTAAATGTAAAACCTGGTCGCCATAAAGTAAAATTTACAGGCATTGATGGAGTCATAAGGAAATGTCCTACAGCAAAAATTACCCTGTTGTCACCGAAAATACGGGAATAAAACCTCGTAACACCAATGTAGTGTTAAAAGGCAGGCATTCTTTATTGCAGCGCTGAATGCACGGGGCATAGCTCCACCTAACGTGCATACCTCATACCTTTTCTGTGCGGTTTATATAGATCAAAAATATACATATTTATTTTATTTATACATATTCACTATTATTCTCTTTGGTGATTGGTGCAAATTTGCTCGCTTCGCATGTAAATTATTGCACAGACTCAGTCGTCCTCTTCCATTGTTCTCTTTTGAGTAGGCGGTATTACTTCGATAGGTGGTCAATGGGTCGGTGGTTGCGATCTCCCCCTGCCGGAATTACCTTTTACCCATTCGGCTCGCAATCTTGGCAGTCCTGGTCAGTTTTCTCAGTTCGCTACACGAAACCATGCACCGTCATTCTGGGCATTCATCTTGGGACCCCCGACGACCACCACTAGGAGGCACTGCGCAAGTGCAACTGGGAGGAGTCTATGGAAATTACTTCTTGGAACTAATTATAATATGGAAATTATTTCTCCGAACTGATTTTGATATGCAATGAGGATAGATGCATATGTATAGGTGTATTGGGAAATCTAATGCATATGTAATATTTGATTGTATAAATTGAAGAGACACGTTGCTGCTCGGCGCACACGACTTTGGTGGGACTACCCCCCGTGCCGCCCGGCGCCGAATAAACATACCTACTTTACAGTCTTACAGATTGTGGAGTCTGCTTTCCGCACGTCATCTCAGCTATTAGGGGCAAGCGTTTCTCTGCTCAAGATGGAGGATACAGAGGCTACACACCGCGAGGCATCCTGGGGGTCTACCTGCGTGACCACAGAAAGGACATGAGGAAGTGGGATCAGAAACCTACCTCAACCCTAGAGGCACGAATGCGTGAGTTGCAAGGAAAAACAATCACAAAAGGGGATTCTGTTAGGAAAAATGCCACTCCAGTTTCCAGCGGGCAGCACTCCAGACCAGGTAGACAGTTTGATCTTGATTCCGATCCTCTGGAAGGGACCTCCAAGTCATTTTAACAGGAAGTGAGCAGCAAATTCTCTGAGCAGGATTAGAGGGGCCCTGCCTCCAGCCAGGTGGAGGAAAGGGACAATCGCGTTTATTGGACGGTGTGGGTTCGATGGCCTGGCACGTCTGATTCACCAGAGTATAAAGCTCTAGTGGACACTGGTGCACAGTGTACTTTAATGCCATCAGATTACAAAGGGGCAGAACCCATCTGTATTTCTGGAGTGACAGGGGGGTCCCAAGAGCTGACTGTATTGGAGGCTGAAGTGAGCCTCACTGGGCAGGAGTGGCAGAAGCACCCCATTGTGACTGGCCCCGAGGCTCCGTGCATCCTTGAGATAGGCTCCCTCAGGAGAGGGTATTTCAAGGACCCAAAGGGGTATCGGTGGGCTTTTGGCATAGCTGCTTTGGAGACGGAAGAAATAAAACAGCTGTCTACCTTGCCCAGACTCATGAAAGATTCCTTCCGTTGTGAGGTTGCTGAGGGTTGAAGAACAACAGGTGCCAATGGCTACCACAACGGTGCACTGGCGACAATACTGCACTAACCGAGACTCCCTTCTCCCCATTCATCAGCTGATCCATCAACTGGAGAGTCAAGGAGTGATCAGCAAAACTCGCTCACCCTTTGAGTCCCATATGGCCAGTGAGAAAATCTACTGGAGAGTGGAGATGGAAAGTAGACTACCGTGGCCTGAATGAAGTCACACCACCGCTGAGTGCTGCCATGCCAGATATGCTAGAACTTCAGTATCAGCTGGAGTCAAAGGCAGCCAAGAGGTATGCTACAACCGACATCGCTAATGCAATCTTCTCCATCCCGTTGGCAGCAGAGTGCAGGCCACAGTTTGCTTTCACCTGGAGGGGCATCCAGTACACCTGGAATCGACTGCCCCAGGGGTGGAAACACAGTCCCACCATTTGCCATGGACTAATCCAGACTGCACTGGAAAAGGGTGAAGCTCCAGAACATCTGCAGTACATCGACGACATCATTGTGTGGGGTGACACAGCGGAGGAGGTTTTTGAGAAAGGGGAGAAAATAGTTCAGATCCTTCTGAAAGCCGGTTTCGCCATTAAGCGAGGTAAAGTCAAGGGACCTGCGCAAGAGATCCAGTTTTTGGGGATAAAATGGCAGGATGGGCGTCGTCAGATTCCCAATGGATGTCATCAACAAAATAGCAGCCATGTCCCCACCAACCAGCAAAAAGGAAGCACAGGCCTTCCTGGGTGTTGTGGGTTTTTGGAGGATGCACATCCCAAATTACAGTCCGATTGTAAGCCCTCTCTGTCAAGGGACCTGAAAGAAGAATGATTTTGAGTGGGGCCCTGAGCAACAACAAGCATTTGAACAAGTTAAATGGGAGATAGTTTATGCCGCAGCCCTTGGTCCGGTCCGGTCAGGGCAAGAAGTTAAAAACGTGCTCTACACCGCAGCCGGGGAGAATGGCCCAACCTGGAGTCTCTGGCAGAAAACACCAGGGGAGACTCGAGGTCAGCCCCTGGGGTTTTGGAGCCGGGGATACAAAGGATCCGAGGCCCGCTATACTCCCACTGAAAAAGAGATTCTGGCAGCACATGAAGGCGTTCGAGCTGCTTGAGGAGTGGTTGGCACTGAAGCACAGCTCCTCCTAGCTCCACGATTGCCGGTCCTGGGCTGGATGTTCAAAGAGAGGGTCCCCTCTACGCATCATGCCACTGATGCTACGTGGAGTAAGTGGGTCTCACTGGTCACACAGCGGGCCCGAATGGGAAACCCCAGTTGCCCAGGAATTCTGGAAGTGATCATGGACTGGCCAGAAGGCAAAGGTTTCGGAGTATCGCCAGAGGAGGAGGCGACACGTGCTGAAGAGGCTCCACTGTATAATAAGCTGCCAGAAAAAGAGAGGCAATGTGCCCTGTTCACGCATGGGTCCTGTCGCATTGTGGGGAAGCATCGGAGGTGGAAGGCTGCTGTATGGAGTCCTACATGACAAGTCACGGAAACTGCAGAAGGAGAAGGTGAGTCGAGCCAGTTTGCAGAGGTGAAAGCCATCCAGCTGGCTCTGGTCATTGTCAATCGAGAAAATTAGCCAGTGCTCTATCTTTACACTGACTCCTGGATGGTGGCCAATGCCTTGTGGGGGTGGCTGCAGCAATGGAAGAAGAACAACTGGCAGCGCAGAGGCAAACCCATCTGGGCTGCCCCATTGTGGCAAGATATTGCTGCCCAGCTAGAGAAGCTGCTTGTAAAAGTGCGTCACATGGGCGCCCACGTCCCTAAGGGTCGGGCCACTGAGGAACATCAAAACAACCACCAGGTGGATCAGGCTGCCAAGATTAAAGTGGCTCAGGTGGATCTGGACTGGCAACATAAGGGTGAGCTCTTTATAGCTCGGTGGGCCCATGACACCTCAGGCCATCAAGGAAGATACACGACATAGACATGGGCTCAGGACCGAGGGGTGGACTTGACCATGGACACCATCGCACAGGTTATCCATGAATGTGAAACATGCACTGCAATCAAGCAAGCGAAGCGGGTAAAGCCTCAGTGGTATGGAGGACGATGGCTAAAATATAAATATGGGGAGGCTTGGCAGATTGACTATATCACACTGCCACAAACCCGCCAAGGCAAGCGCTATGTGCTCACAATGGTGGACGCCACCACCGGATGGCTGGAAACCTACCCTGTGCCCCATGTCACCACTCAGAATACCATCCCGGGCCTTGAAAAGCGAGTCCTATGGAGACATGGCACCCCAGAAAGAACTGAGTCGGACAATTGTTGGGGTTGATGTAGTTTGAGAGTTAGCATGACTAGGCCGCTTAAGCGAAACAGTT
Source organism: Opisthocomus hoazin (assembly GCF_030867145.1). Taxonomy (NCBI): domain Eukaryota; kingdom Metazoa; phylum Chordata; class Aves; order Opisthocomiformes; family Opisthocomidae; genus Opisthocomus; species Opisthocomus hoazin. The sequence continues at coordinate 43,979,852 of NC_134453.1, read as the reverse complement.
CGCATAACTGAACAGGCCGCTGGAAAGGACAGCTAAGAATAGCAATTGAGAAAGTTCTGATAGTGCACATGATGTGGGTTAGCAAAAACAAGATGTGTTCAAGGATGTGGAGGTGGTCTGTTGCTATTAGCGCTAGTGCATAGTTACCAATCATAAGGGAATACGGGGTGCGTGAACAGCGCGTGATTTATGTCTGTAGCCTATCCGAATAAGCGTGATCGCGTGTGCAGATATGAAAAGTGTATATAACCACACAAGCAGAGCAATAAAGTGAACTGACTGTGCATTGCGTCAATGTGTGAGAGTCGTTCCTGTCCCTGCACGGATGCTGAAACTCGGCAGACAATGGGACTCATTTTCATAACAGCCTCATAGACACCTGGGCCAATGAACATGGCACTGAGTGGGTGTATCACATCCCCTACCATGCACCAGCCTCTGGAAAAATTGAACGGTACAGTGGACTGCTAAAAACCACTCTGAGAGCAATGGGGGGGGTGGGACTTTCAAAAACTAGGATACTCATTTAGCAAAGGCCACTTGATTAGTTAACACCAGAGGATCCACCAACCGGGCTTGTCCTGCCCAGTCCAAACCTCAGCGCCCCGTAGAAGAGGATAAGGTCCCCGTAGTGCACATGCGGAATATGTTAGGGAAGACAGTCTGGGTTAGTCCTGCCTCAGGCAAAGGTAAACCCGTCCGCGGGATTGCTTTTGCTCAAGGACCTGGGTGTACCTGGTGGGTAATGCGGAAGGATGGGGAAGTCCGATGTGTACCTCATGGGGATTTGATTTTGGGTGAGAATAGTCAATAAATAAATTGTATTAATTTAATTGCTAAATAACCCTGTCACTGTCTGTTATCACTACTATAGTTGTTGTATGTTTTATCAGCAGTATCACAGTAAGAATCACCCAGACTAATGAAGGATGGACTTCGACGAAACCTAGCAGAGCACAGCGATGATGGGACTGTGTGGGAAACCATATAACTTGAGACAGAACAGCACTGTCCCATGACCCTGAAGGATCAGCGCATCCTGTGCCTCCCTTCTCTGTTCTCAGGAGATAAGCTGTTTTCACACATCCAGCTGCAAAAGATCCTGGAAAACAGCAACCGTGAACTGGCATCCGCAAAGCCACAAATCCAAAGCTGATTGGCTCTAGTAACTATTGTATTAGTATATAAGGTATTCACTTGAGCAATAAAAGGATTCTGATCGAGCACAAGATTGGGGTCCATGAAGTCATTCACCACAAATGGTGCCCGAACGTGGGTTTTCGAACATGAAGATATTCGGACATAAATATATTTGGATATAAAGATATTTGGACATGAAGATATTCAGAGTTGGAGATTATTACCGGTGGTGAACTGCAGCTGGGACCAAGAGGAGAGACATATGCATGCGTGCGCACACACAAGAGGAGACGTCACCCTTCACTGGAACTATTGAGGTGAGCGGCTGTGGATTTGTAAGATGGGACAGTCAGCTACAAAGGAGCAAAAGCTCCATGAAGAGATTTTACAGAGAATTTTGAAAGAACAAGGGTTTGCAGTATCAGTTACAAAGTTGGTTAAATTGTTAGTTTGGATAAGAGACTATTGCTCGTGGTACCCTTCCTCAGGTTCATATGATAGCTCATTGTGGGCAAAGGTGGGGGAGGAATTGCAGACGAAAAAGGACTTGCGGCTTGAAGTCCCTGAGGAAATCATTATGACTTGGAAAACAGTGTATACAGCTTTAAATGCTCTAAAACCCGCAGAAACTATCTTACAAGCATCGGCTGCCCCTCCTCTGTTCTCGCAAAAGCAGGAACAGACCGAGCTGCAGTCTTTTGAAACATTTAGTCCTGCGTACGATGAAACCCCTAACTCAACATAGGGAATGCAGGGGGTAGATCTGCCAGAACCTGACGATCCTTTTGATCCCGTGGAAACAGACACCGAGGACGGACCTGATTTATACCCACCGCTAACTCCGGTAAAGTTTATGGCAGCCACTGCCCCCACAGCAGATGAAATTTTACAGGCGCAATGAGAGAAATCAATATCGCGCATGTCACTTATTAAACACTCCCCTTTTGCTCCTAAACCACTCCCTTCTTCTCCTACACCCCCCCCCCCCCCCCTTTGGCTCCTACACAGCCTCTGACTCGTACGGGACCACAGAATCACAGAATCACAGAATCACAGAATCACAGAATCACAGAATAGTAGGGGTTGGAAGGGACCTCTGTGGGTCATCTAGTCCAACCCTCGCGCCGAAGCAGGGTCACCTACAGCAGGCTGCACAGGACCTTGTCCAGGCGGGTCTTGAATATCTCCAGAGAAGGAGACTCTACCATCTCCCTGGGCAGCCTGTTCCAGTGCTCCGTCACCCTCAGAGGGAAGAAATTCTTCCTCATGTTCAGACGGAACTTCCTGTGCCTCAGTTTGTGCCCATGGCCCCTTGTCCTGTCGCTGGGCACTACTGAAAAGAGCTTGGCCCCATTCTCCTGACACCCACCCTTCAGATATTTATAAGCATTTATTAGGTCCCCTCGCAGCCTTCTCTTCTTCAGGCTGAACAAGCCCAGCTCCCTCAGCCTCTCTTCGTAGGGGAGATGTTCCAGTCCCCTCACCATCCTCGTAGCCCTCCGCTGGACTCTCTCCAGTAGCTCCTCATCTTTCTTGAACTGGGGAGCCCAGAACTGGACAGAGTACTCCAGATGAGGCCTCACTAGGGCAGTGTAGAGGGGAAGGAGAACCTCCCTCGACCTGCTGGCTGCACTCATCCTAATGCACCCCAGGATCCCATTGGCCTTCTTGGTAGCCAGGGCACACTGCTGGCTCATGGGCTCATTGAATGTTGTCGGACGGTCGAACGTGTTGTTAGATAAATGTAGGATTGATGCGCTCTGCAAAGGAGATGTTTCTATCCTTCAAGCTATGCCTGTAGTATATAAGCCTAACCAAGCCCCAGAGTATGCTTACGTACCATAAGAGGCTATTAAGGAGGTTCGTAAATCCATACGAGAATATGGTCTCCAGGCTTCGTTTACTATGAACCTATACAGGCTATAGGAGAATCTTCTGTCATGACCCCTTCTGATTGGCGACCAGTACTTGGAATGGTTCTATCATCTGCACAATATACCGTCTGGGCATCAGAATATAAGGAACTTGTAATTGTACAAGTTATGGAGAATATTTCTGCTGGATTAGGTATTGGAGAAAACGAGTTGCTGGGTCAAGAAAATTACGCCACGGGGGGAGTGCAAGTGACACTGCCAAGACAGGTAGTTACACAAGCCGCGGATTTAACTCTCAAGGCCTTGCGAAAGGTGCCAGATCTTGGCCGGCGAGAAATGTCTTTCATGTCAATTTGACAGGGATCTCAGGAACCCTATGTTCAATTTTCAGATTGGTTAAAAACTGCTGTTATGAGGCAAGTTGAACAAGAGGAAGTTGCTGACGTTTTGCTATTTCAGCTTGCAATTGAAAATGCAAATGTAGACTGTAAAAGAGCAATTGATCCTGTACGTAATTCAGCAAAAACGAACGATTGCTGATCTCATAAGGGCCTGTCAAAATGTCGGATCGGAACAACATAAAGCAGAAATGCTCGCCACTGCCCTAGCTCAGCAGCTGGTAGTGGCACGGGCCACATTTAAATGCTTTCAGTGCGGCCAAGAGGGGCATATAAAGCGGGATTGTCCCCAGAATAGTGAACAGAATCGAAATATGAGACAACCACCTACACAGCTGTGCCCAAAGTGCAAAAGGGGGTATCACTGGGCAAATCAATGTTACTCAAAATTTGATAAGCAAGGAAATCTGATCCAGGGAAATGGGAAGTGGGGCGCGAGACCCGGCGCCCCAAAAAAGTACAACAGGGTCCCTCTACAACAGTCGGCGTACCCGTCCTGGGATCAAAGCAGGGTGAATTCCAGCGTAAAACCGTGCAGTCCCTCCAACACAGCACAGCCCACAGTGCCGGGCTGGATCTGGCTACAGCAACAACAGTCACAATAACAGATGGATCAGTAAACCTTACATCTACTGGGGTATATGGCCCCCTACCTCACAACGTGTGTGGTCTATTAATTGGACGTTCTTCAACCACCAAGTCAGGACTTTTCGTACTACCCGGAGTTATCAATTCTGATTTTAATGGAGAAATTAAAATAATGGTCTGGTCTGCAAATCCTCCCTGTACTATCCCAAAAGGGGAGCGTATTGCACAGTTGATTCTATTACCGTACCATGCCGTTGCAGCAGACAATAGACAAAGACAAGAAGGAGCATTTGGGAGTACAGGAGCACCAACTATCTTTTGGATGCAGAAGGTATTACCAGGGCAACCCATGTTAATGATCATGACGAATGGTAAACCTTTTACAGGACTGGTGGATACTGGCGCTGACGTTTCTATTCTTAATCAACATGAATGGCCAGTGACCTGGCCTTTAACACAAGTGTCTGCGGCAGTCACTGGGGTTGGAGGATTACAGATTCCACTACAAAGCGCGCAAACTTTGTTAGTGGAAGGCCCTGACAGAAAACAAGCTGTATTAAAACCATATGTTCTTGCAGTGCCTTGCAATCTTTGGGGACGAGATTTATTATTGCAATGGAATGTTACATTAATGACAAATTTTCACAAGAGGTCGCTGATGTCCAGCCCCGACTCAAGCTCATCTGGCTAACAGATAAGCCTGTTTGGGTCAATCAGTGGCTGTTGAAGGGAGAACGGCTGGAATACGCACAAAAACTAGTTCAGGAGCAGCTGATATTAGGTCACATAGTACCATCTACTAGTCCATGGAACACCCCTATATTTGTCATTCCAAAAAAGGCTGGTAAATGGAGATTATTACAAGATCTGCGGGCTATAAATGCAGTAATGAGCCCAATGGGGCTGCTACAGCCTGGTGCTCCTGACCTAACTATGATCCCAGAAGACTGGCCTCTTTTGTTATTGATTTGAAGGACTGTTTTTTTACAATGTTTTTACACCCTGATGATTGTGCTCATTTTGCATTTTCTGTGCCTTCAGTTAACAACAGTAAAACTATGCAGCGATACCATTGGGTCGTTCTGCCACAAGGCATGATGAATAGCCCCACGATTTGCCAGGTAGTCGTGGATGCAGCACTAAAAGAAGTACGGCAATCTTTTAAACAGATTTACTTATATCACTATACGGACGACATCCCCCTTGCTGCTGAAACACAAAATGTCCTGCTCACTGTTTTCGCTAAATTAGAATTGTCATTAAAGATCTTCGGGTTGCAGATAGCCCCGGAAAAGGTGCAGACAGAGCAGCCCTGGAAATATCTAGGATGGAATCACAGAATCACAGAATAGTAGGGGTTGGAAGGGACCTCTGTGGGTCATCTAGTCCAACCCCCCCGCCAAAGCAGGGTCACCTACAGCAGGCTGCACAGGACCTTGTCCAGGCGGGTCTTGAATATCTCCAGAGAAGGAGAGTCCACAACCTCCCTGGGCAGCCTGTTCCAGTGCTCCGTCACCCTCACAGAGAAGAAGTTCCTCCTCATGTTCAGACGGAACTTCCTGTGCCTCAGTTTGTGCCCATTGCCCCTTGTCCTGTCACTGGGCACCACTGAAAAGAGCTTGGCCCCATCCTCCTGACACCCACCCTTGAGATATTTGTAGGCATTTATAAGGTCCCCTCGCAGCCTTCTCTTCTTCAGGCTGAACAAGCCCAGTTCCCTCAACCTCTCCTTGTAGTGGAGATGCTCCAGTCCCCTCACCATCCTTGTAGCCCTCCGCTGGACTCTCTCCAGTATCTCTTCATCCTTCTTGAACTGGGGAGCCCAGAACTGGACACAGTACTCCAGATGAGGCCTCACCAGGGCAGTGTAGAGGGGAAGGAGAACCTCCCTCGTCCTGCTGGCCACACTCTTCTTGATGCACCCCAGGATCCCATTGGCCTTCTTGGCAGCCAGGGCACACTGCTGGCTCATAGTTAACCTGTCATCCACTAGGACACCCAGGTCCCTCTCCGCAGAGCTGCTCTCCAGCAGGTCCACCCCAAGCCTGTACTGGTGCATGAGGTTGTTCCTCCCCAGGTGCAGGACCCTGCACTTGCCCTTGTTGAACCTCATCAGGTTCCTCTCTGCCCAGCTCTCCAGCCTATCCAGGTCACGCTGAATGGCAGCACAGCCTTCTGGTGTATCTACCACACCTCCCAGTTTGGTGTCATCAGCAAACTTGCTGAGGGTACATTCTAACTCTTCATCCAGGTCGTTGATGAAGAAGTTAAATAAGACTGGGCCCAGTACTGACCCCTGAGGGACACCACTTGTCACCAGCCTCCAACTAGACTCAGCGCCGCTGATGACAACCCTCTGAGTTCTGCCATTCAGCCAGTTCTCTATCCACTTCACCGACCACTCATCCAGCCCACACTTCCTCAGCTTCCCCAGGAGGATATCATGGGAGACTGTGTCGAAAGCCTTGCTGAAGTCAAGGTAGATAACATCCACGGCTCTCCCTTCGTCTACCCAGCCAGTCATGTCATCGTAGAAAGCTATCAGATTGGTCAGGCATGATTTCCCCTTGGTGAATCCATGCTGACTACTCCTGATAACCTTCTTTTCTTCCACTTGTTTGATGATGGCCTCCAGGATAAGCTGCTCCATCACCTTTCCCGGGATGGAGGTGAGGCTGACCGGCCTGTAGTTCCCTGGGTCCTCCTTCTTGCCCTTTTTGAAGATTGGAGTGACAACAAATGGAAACTCTTTACTTCACAAGTGTTCCCACAACCATTGCGTATTGTTGATCAGGTCACCACACTTGATGATCTACAAAGATTATTAGGAACAATTAATGGGGTACGACCCCTTTTAGGCATCACAAGTGAAGAGTTGTCCCCTCTATCTACCTTGTTGAAAGGGGACTCAGATTTGTTATCTTCCAGGAGATTGACACCAGAAGCAAAAACTGTCTTGCAGAAGGTTTCAGATAAAATCACAACTGCCTTTGCCTCCAGAATCAATGTCAAGTTACCAATAGATTTGTATATAATTTATGCTTTTTTCCAGCCTTATGCTCTTTTAGGTCAACGGTGTGCTAACGCGCAGGAGTTGAAGACTCTGGAATGGATCTTTTTGTCTCATATGCCCATGAAAACATTAACCACAGAGGTAGACATGATAGTGTCCTTAATAGCACAAGGTCGGAACCGCTGTCAGCAATTGACAGGACATGATCCTGATGCTATTTACCTGCCGCTGGCTAAAGATGACTTTGTGGTATTAAACAGGGAATCCTTATCACTGCAAGACGCTCTAGCTGATTATTTAAATGACATACATTATACCCTTCCACAACATAAGCTGTTACATTCCCTCTCTCAAATTCTGTTGCAGCCAAAAAAGCGATGTGTTCCTGTTCCTATTAAAGGAGCACGAACAGTGTTTCTGGACGGATCAGGGAAAACACGTACAGCTGTAGTTGTGTGGAAACAAACAGATTCGTCAGATTGGCAACCATCTGTTTTAGTCGTTGAAGGATCCACACAAATCGTTGAACTATCAGCGGTTTTGCACGCCTTTAAATTGTTTTCAACTGAACCACTCCATGTTGTCACAGATTCTGCATATGTTGTGGGTATTGTTCAACGCATTGAAGATGCAATGATAAAAGAGGTCAATAACAAACAACTTTTTTCCTTGCTATTGAAATTAGCCACACTACTTAAGAATTGTGTACATGTGTATTTCACAATGCATGTACGGTCACATACTACTCTACCAGGACCAATAACTGAAGGAAATGCTGTAGCAGATAAATTGACAATGGCAGCAGTACTGCCGCGTGGTTTTGAGCAAGCCCGATTATCTCGCGACTTCTTTCATCAAAATGCCTCTTCCTTGCGTAAACAATTTGCTTTGTCCCGAGGGCAAGCCACAGAAATTGTCCGTGCATGCCCTGATTGTCAACATATTACACCCGTATCATCATATACAGGAGTGAACCCTCGTGGTTTACAAGCTAATGAGTTGTGGCAGAGTGACGTTACACATATATCAACATTTGGTCGACTGCGTTATGCACATGTTAGTGTGGCTATTTTCTCAGGATTTCTGGTAGCCACTGCACATACGGGAGAAAAGACACGTGATGTGAAACGCCACTGGCTAAGATGTTTTGCCGCTTCGGGCGTTCCAAAAACAATTAAAACTGATTTCGGTGAAGCTACTGAAGGTGAAGGGTTCTGGAGCAGAGGCTCGCGCCGAGGGACCCTTTCTCCAGTGGCAAAACCGCAGCGGCGAGGCGGCAAAAAGCGCCGAGAGAGAGAGAGAGGAGACCTCAGCCCCACCCCGAGCGGGAAAGCGGGAGGTGCCAACGAGCGGCAGCTCTGACTCAGCGGGGGCGGAGTCGAGTGTGACAGCGGCCAAACCCCCTCACGGATAAGAGCAGCCCCCAGGGAGCGACCAGGAGCGCGGGCGAACAGAGCCGGCAAACAGAGGCGGCGCAGCAGCCCGGGAGCGGCACAGCAGTTCGCGCGGCAGTTCGCGCGGCAGTTCGCGCAGCAGTTCGCGCAGGCAGGGCGAGCGGGGAAGGCGACTGGCAGGGTGCAGCCGCCCCTCCTAGCAACTCAAGTAGTGGGCATCGCTCTTCCAGGAGATATTCTAGCCATGGTTACTGCCCGTGGTAAAGCTGTTGCTCGAAGGAGTGTGGGGACCCAAACGGAGGCCCCACGCAGGAACGCAGGTGTCCAGGTCTCTGGCTGCAGGGAGTGCCTGAGCCTGGCACTCGTACCGGCGGACAGCAGAGACAACGGCTGTGTTCGGTGCGAGCAGGTGAATGACCTGCTCAGCCTGGTGGCAGAGCTGAAGGAGGAAGTGGAGAGGCTGAGGAGCATCCGGGAGTGTGAGAGGGAGATCGACTGGTGGAGCCGCACCCTGCCATCCCTGAGGCCAAGGCAGCAGGAGGCAGCTCCACAGAAAGCAGAGAACCCCCAACCCTCTTGCCACCGAGCAGAAAGAGGGGGCCTAAGAGATGGGAGGGAATGGAAACGGGTCCCTGCTCGGGGGGACAAGCGAATCTCCCCCCGGCCTCCCTCACCTGCCCAGTTGCCCTTAAGCAACAGATATGGGGCTCTGGAATGTGAGGGACTGGCCACAGAGGATGTGGGTGAAGGTGAAGCTCCATCCAGGGGGTTGCCTAGAACGAGTCAGACAGCCCCAAGAATTACAACTGCCTCAACTAAGAAAAAAAGGAGGGTCATTGTCATAGGTGATTCCCTTCTGAGGGGAACAGAGGGCCCGATTTGCCGACCAGACCCATCCCACAGGGAAGTCTGCTGCCTCCCTGGGGCCCGGGTTAGGGATGTTGCTAAGGAACTCCCTGGTCTGGTGCGGCCTTCTGATTACTACCCCCTCTTGGTAATGCAGGTTGGCGGGGATGAGGTAGGAGAAAGAAGTCCCAAGGCCATCAAAAGGGACTTCAGGGCACTGGGGCGACTGGTTGAGGGATCAGGGGCGCAGGTGGTGTTTTCCTCCATCCCATCAGTGGCAGGGGACAGCACTGAAAGGGGCAGGAAAACTCACCTGGTTAACAGGTGGCTCAGGGACTGGTGACATCAGTCAAATTTTGGCTTCTTTGATCATGGGGAGGTGTACACAGCACCGGGCCTGCTGGCGACAGGTGGAACTCAGCTATCTCAAAGGGGAAAAAGAATTCTTGGCCACGAGCTGGCGGGGCTCATTGAGAGGGCTTTAAACTAGGTTCGAAGGGGGAAGGAGATATTGCCCAACTCACTAGGGATGAGCCTAGGCTTGGCGTGCCAAGGCCAGGGGTGAGATTGACAGCCCAGCTCAAGTGTGTCTACACCAATGCATGTAGCATGGGCAATAAACAGGAGGAGCTGGAAGCCATTATACAGCAGGACGGCTACGACTTGGTCGCCATCACAGAAACGTGGTGGGACAACTCACATGACTGGCATGCTGTCATAGATGGCTACAGACTCTTTAGGAAAGACAGACCAACAAGGAGAGGTGGGGGAGTTGCTCTGTATGTGAGGGAGCAAGTAGAAAGCATTGAGCTTGGCCTGGGGGCATATGAGGAACAAGTTGAAAGCTTGTGGGTTAGAATTAAGGGACAGGCTCATAAGGGTGACATTACGGTGGGTGTGTACTACAGGCCACCTGACCAGGAGGAGGAGGTTGATGAGGCCTTCTACAGGCAGCTGCAAGCAGCCTCACAGTCACAGGCCCTGGTTCTCATGGGGGACTTCAACCACCCTGACATCAGCCGGGAAGACCATACAGCTAGGCAGGCGCAATCCAGGACGTTCCTACAGAGCATCGATGATAACTTTCTGATGCAAGTGGTGGAGGAACCAACAAGGAAAGGCGCGCTGCTGGGCCTTGTGTTAACAAACAAGGAAGGACTGGTGGAGGATGTGAAGGTTGGAGGTAGACTCGGCTGCAGTGACCATGAAATGGTGGAGTTCAGGATCCTGCGTGGAGGAAGCAGGGCGATAAGCAGGATCAAAACCCTGGACCTCAGGAGGGCTGACTTTGCCCTCTTCAAGGAGCTACTGGGAGGAATCCCGTGGGCCAGGGCTCTCGAAGGCAGGGGGGTCCATGAGTGCTGGTCGCTCTTTAAACAACACTTCTTCCATGCACAGGAGCAATGCATCCCCCTGAGAAAGAAATCGAGCAAAGGAGGCAGGAGACCTGCATGGTTAAACAAAGAGCTTCTAGCAGAGATCAGGCAGAAGAGAAAGGTCCATGGAATGTGGAAAGAGGGGCAGGCCACTTGGGAAGAGTACAGGAACGTGGTCAGAGCATGCAGGGATGCAACGAGGAAGGCCAAAGCCCACCTAGAACTGAAGCTGGCAAGGGATGTCAAAAACAACAAGAAGGGCTTCTTCAACTACATCAGCAGCAAAAGGAAGGCTAGGGACAATGTGGGGCCGCTGCTGAATGAGGCGGGTGTCCTGGTGACGGAGGATGCGGAGAAGGCAGAGCTACTGAATGCCTTCTTTGCTTCAGTCTTCAGTGCCAAGACTGGCCCTCAGGAATCCCAGGCCCCGGAGGTAAGAGAAGAAGCCTACAGAGAAGATGACTTTCCCTTGGTCGAGGAGGACTGTGTGAGGGATCGCTTAAGCGATCTGGACGTCCACAAATGCATGGGCCCCGATGGAATGCACCCACGAGTGCTGAGGGAGCTGGCGGATGTCATTGCTGAGCCACTCTCCATCATCTTTGAGAGGTCCTGGAGGACAGGAGAGGTGCCCGAGGACTGGAGAAAGGCCAATGTCACTCCAATCTTCAAAAAGGGCAAGAAGGAGGACCCAGGGAACTACAGGCCGGTCAGCCTCACCTCCATCCCGGGAAAGGTGATGGAGCAGCTTATCCTGGAGGTCATTAACAAGCAAGTGGAAGAAAAGAAGGTTATCAGGAATAGTCAGCATGGATTCACCAAGGGGAAATCATGCCTGACCAATCTAATAGCTTTCTACGATGGCATGACTGGCTGGGTAGATAAAGGGAGAGCCATGGATGTTGTCTACCTTGACTTCAGCAAGGCTTTTGACACTGTCTCCCATGATATCCTCCTAGGGAAGCTGAGGAAGTGTGGGCTGGATGAGTGGTCGGTGAAGTGGATAGAGAACTGGCTGAATGGCAGAACTCAGAGGGTTGTCATCAGCGGCGCTGAGTCTAGTTGGAGGCTGGTAACAAGTGGTGTCCCCCAGGCGTCAGTACTGGGCCCAGTCTTGTTTAACTTCTTCATCAACGACCTGGATGAAGAGTTAGAACGTACCCTCAGCAAGTTTGCTGATGACACCAAACTGGGAGGTGTGGTAGACACCAGAAGGCTGTGCTGCCATTCAGCGTGACCTGGATAGGCTGGAAAGTTGGGCAGAGAGGAACCTGAGGAGGTTCAACAAGGGCAAGTGCAGGGTCCTGCACCTGGGGAGGAACAACCTCATGCACCAGTACAGGCTTGGGGTGGACCTGCTGGAGAGCAGCTTTGTGGAGAGGGACCTGGGTGTGCTGGTGGACGACAGGTTAACCACGAGCCAGCAGTGTGCCCTGGCTGCCAAGAAAGCCAATGGGATCCTGGGGTGCATCAAGAAGAGTGTGGCCAGCAGGACGAGGGAGATTCTCCTTCCCCTCTACACTGCCCTGGTGAGGCCTCATCTGGAGTACTGTGTCCAGTTCTGGGCTCCCCAGTTCAAGAAGGATGAAGAGCTACTGGAGAGAGTCCAGCGGAGGGCTACGAGGATGATGAGGGGACTGGAACATCTCTCCTACGAGGAGAGGCTGAGGGAGCTGGGCCTGTTCAGCTTGAAGAAGAGAAGGCTGAGAGGGGACCTAATAAATGCTTATAAATATCTGAAGGGTGGGTGTCAGGAGGATGGGGCCGAGCTCTTTTCAGTGGTGCCCAGTGTCAGGACAAGGGGCAATGGGCACAAACTGAGGCACGGGAAGTTCCGTCTGAACATGAGGAAGAATTTCTTCCCTCTGAGGGTGACGGAGCACTGGAACAGGCTGCCCAGGGAGGTTGTGGAGTCTCCTTCTCTGGAGATATTCAAGACCCGCCTGGATGAGGTCCTGTGCAGCCTGCTGTAGGTGACCCTGCTTCGGCAAGAGGGTTGGACTAGATGACCCACAGAGGTCCCTTCCAGCCCCTACGATTCTGTGATTCTGTGATAATGGTCCTGCTCATGTTTCACGGACAATTTCTATCTTCCTACAAGACTGGGGTATACAACATGTTACAGGTATACCGCATTCTCCCACTGGACAAGCCATTGTTGAACGTGTCCATGGGACCCTCAAAGCTGTGGTAAATAAACAAAGAAGGGGGAATCCTCTGTGCAGTGTTACCCCACAAGAACAGTTAGACAAAGCATTATATGTACTTAATTTTTTAAATTGTTTTGATCATCAATTATTTACAACAGCAGCTGACCATCTATTTGGGATGGTCCCTGCATTTGTGGCTCGACCAAAGGTATGGTATAAAGAATTTGGGGAATCGCAGTGGACAGGTCCTGTAGAACTAATAACGTGGGGAAGAGGGTATGCGTGTGTTCTTCTTTCAACAGGCCCTCGATGGTTACCAGCAAAATAAGCGAAGCCATATCATGAGCTGAAAGAACGCAACACAGAATCCGATGCCAGAGATGACCACACACACTCTCAGGGAGCAACCTCTGACGTGGAAGCGAAAGAGATCCACTCCGGATGATCCCATTACATGGGGAACACTGAAAAAACTACAGCAAACGCAAGTACTCTGATGACTGCAGTGGGTGCACCACCCACTCCGATTAATACATTCCTTGCATATTTGGCAATTATCTCCCACAACAACTTTTGTATAACGAACCAATCTTGGAGGACACGGTATACGTGATTTTAGAACTGAGTCTGCACAAGAGCAAAGGTCAACTAGCAGACACCGTGAGGAAAAGTATGAACCTTCACCTGAGGGCTCCCGACAACTGCCCAGAGGTGCCAATAGACATGTACAAAGGATATTAATATATACATATTAAAAAAAAAGGGGAAAATGATAAGCACTTCTCTGAAATGTAATGATTATGTATGTTAACATGGCATAAATATCTAGTAGTTGTGTCTTTTTGGTACGCACATTGGGGTGGAACTATCCCCTGTGCATCCAGTACTGCAGTAAAGAATGCCTGCTTTCTAGAACTCCAAAATTAAGTTTTAGAGAGTTAATTATTTTGCTGCTTTCCGGTAAACAGATTTAGGCACCCCAGATGGCACCCTACTCCTGAACCTCCGAGGGATCGCAGGACCTCCAGCCAGCACCGAGGGATTCTCGGGGAGAACCTCTGATCCCTGGACCGAGAAGTTCTGAGCAAGGACCATCAATAAGGTAAAGGCATTCTTCTAGTATTATTTCTTGTTGCTTGCCTGCTAGTCGTAGTGAAAGCTTCACAGCATTGGGCTATATCGCTGGGGAGAAGGGCACGTACCCTTCCTGAAACAGAACTGAAAAGAAAGTACTCTTCCCAAAACCGAGGCTCGGGAATTTGTCTGTTAAACGCTGAATATTGTTGTAAGTCTCTGTATGTTTGTAATATTTGGATTTATGTTGAAATTTCAGTGTGCCTGTGCATGTGCGGTCGTGAATATGATTGTGTGGTTTTATGTGTTTGTTGTCATAGGGTTTGTATTTATGTAATCTGATGGATTTATTTGGTTTCTGTGATCTAACAGATTTGTCTGGACTAAGTAACTGCCTTTGTGTCTTCCGGTTTGGTGAGTTCTGCAGGTATTGATTATTTCTGGTTTCTGACTTTGGATTGTTGTATCTGGATTCTGATTTCTCGGGGCTGCGGAAGCATCTGATGCAACAGGGAATAGATGGGGTGATATTTGCAGATTTATGCTTTGATGTACATTGATTTTAGCCGATATAGTTAATGAGTCATGCTTCTAGATACATTGATCTTAGCCTAGGTGATTAATATGGATACCCAATACTGAATGTTATGGATATTTGTATGTGTGATGAGTATACCTATAACCCAAGTGCAAATTTACTGAGCTCATATCGTTGATCTGCCATTATTTCGACCCCTGACACGGGGCAATGCATCCCCTTCGATTGGCAATAATGATATGTTGTGGTCAGGCGGTGCTTGGGTCCCACCATCCACACAGGACGAAAACTGGATGCAAGTAAATCAATCTACACCCGTATGTTAGGTAACAGATTTGCCATCAATATGTATCATTCTCAGGCTAATTTGACCCTTCTTTACACCCAGCAGGTTATGGTATGCATTTCACATCTATGTCTTCTTATTAGGATTTGTGTTCTTATGTCTGTTTTTAGTGTTGCAGTTTGTGTGGGCCTCAATGAGAAGACTGTAGAAAGCTGAAGGCCGAATTATGTCAGCTCTTATCATCAACAGTGTCTGGCTAAACAAAAAAGGGGGAGATGTGGGAAACCGTATAACTTGAGACAGAACAGTGCTGTCTTATGACCCTGAAGGATCAGCGCATCCTGTGCCTCCCTTCTCTGTTCTCAGGAGATAAGCTGTTTTCACACATCCACTTACAAAAGATCCTGGAAAACAGCAACCGTGAACTGGCATTTGCAAAGCCACGAATCCAAAGCTGATTGGCTCTAGTAACTATTGTATTAGTATATAAGGTATTCACTTGAGCAATAAAATGATTCTGATCGAGCACAAGATTGGAGTCCATGAAGCATTTGGAGGAGTGTGGCCAGCAGGTCGAGGGAGGTTCTCCTTCCCCTCTACACTGCCCTAGTGAGGCCCCATCTGGAGTACTGTGTCCAGTTCTGGGCTCCCCAGTTCAAGAAAGATGAAGAGCTACTGGAGAGAGTCCAGCGGAGGGCTACGAGGATGGTGAGGGGACTGGAACATCTCTCCTACGAGGAAAGGCTGAGGGAGCTGGGCTTTTTTAGCCTGGAGAAGGCTGCAAGGGGACCTTGTAAATGCTTATAAATATCTGAAGGGTGGGTGTCAGGAGGATGGGGCCAGACTCTTTTCAGTGGTGCCCAGCGATTGTGGAATTATTAGTAAAATTAAGGTTTTACATCTGAAAATTAATGTTTATATGAAAAACGTAGTGGTGTTCACCCATTGAGGAAAAGCATAAAATCAAAAGGAGCTCTGAGGATGGGACACAGCTGCAGCAGGCATGCGAGGAATCCACTAACACAGCAACTCCCTGCAACATACCATAGAGGATGGAGCGGAGTGGAGACTCCGTGGCCATGCTCTGTGATGATAAAGCGGGAAGAGATGGTCCTCTAGAACTGATAAGCAGCTCATCTGGTCCCCTGAGCCAACAGGTGTTCAAGACCTTGCCAAAGTGCTATCCTCTCGTGAATTTTGCTCATTTTAATATCATTTTAATACCAAAACACACCTCCATCCCAAAGGCTACCTGCCTCTGAGGTGCGACCACTCCTCTTCGAGTCTGCGCTCTCGATTTTTTTTAAACTATACCTTTAAACGTGAAGCGAGAGAATTTTACACCAATCATGATAAAAGGTATGTATGACTACAGTCACTCAAACTCCACCTTAAAGGTAGAAAGGATATAAAAATATCCAGGGAAATAGGGGATTTTCGGAGAAGAAGATAAGAAGATAACACCATGAGCAAGTCAAGGGAAACTCCACCTCAGACTGCCTCTGACAACCGGGACTGGCTGATGGGCTGAGCCTTGCTTCTCCCCACCTTGGGCCGCCTTGGGTGAGACTTAAACTAAGCGCTTTTCTCGGGAATAATTACTCCCTAATGTTTATAGCCAGGCTGTATTATTTATAACCTTTTCACGCATTTTATATTTGCACGTGCTTTCTTGCAGACAGTCACTATCACCGGCAATTCAAAAAACCTATATATCTGTTGCACAAATAAACCTGCACTGTTTAAGTAGCCAGTTGTCACAGTTTCTCACTGAACGCGGCCGTGCTAGTTCATGAGCATGACTGGACTGAAGGTGCAGACTGCTATTAGTGTATCCAGAATTGTGGTAGTTTAATATACATATTAAATGCGACTGGACTGGTAGTGGCAAATTGGATATCACTCAGAATTTAAACCTAGCCGCACCTAGCCTCTCACTCCGGTGAAGAGAGTTAGAATGCAAGGGGGTTTATTTTCTGCCAAATTAACGCAACAGTGACAGGACAAGGGGCAACAGGCACAAACTGAAGCACAGGAAGTTCCAGCTGAACATGAGGAAGAACTTCTTCCCTCTGAGGGTGACGGAGTACTGGAACAGGTTGCCCAGGGAGGTTGTGGATGCTCCTTCTCTGGAGATATTCAAGACTCATCTGGACAAGGTCCTGTGCAGCCTGCTCTAGGTGACCCTGTTTCGGCGGGAGGGTTGGACTAGATGACCCACAGAGGTCCCTTCCAACCCCTACCATTGTGTGATTCTGTGATTCCCCTATGTCCAACAGAGCCAATGCCAGCTAGCTCCAAGATGGACCCACCACTGCCCAAGGCTGAGCCAATCAGCAGTGGTGGTAGTACGTCTGTGATAACATATTAAGAAGGGGAAAAACTGTTGCACAACACCAGAAAACCAGCAGCAGTCAGAAGAGAGGCATGAGAATGCATGAGAGAAACAACTCTGCAGACACCAAGGTCAGTGAAGAAGGAGGGGGAGGAGACGCTCCAGGCGCTGCAGCAGAAATTCACCTGCAGCCCATGGTGAAGATTATGGTGAGGCAGTCTATGGAGCTGGATGGGATCCACCCAAGAGTGTTGTGGGAACTGGCAGAGGAGCTTGCAAGCCACTCTCCATCGTGTGTCAGCAGTCCTGTCTAACAGAGGAGGTCCCAGATGATGGAAGGATCGCCAATGTGACACCCATCCATAGAAGGGCCGGAAGGAGGATCCAGGGAACTACAGGCCTGTCAGTCTTGAATGCGCTCTGACATTCCCCTTGTTTTCTGGGGGTTTCCTTCTGCCCTCCATTCCTCTCTTCCTGCTCAGGGGGCTGGGTGTCCGGAGAACAACTTCCCTTACTGTTAAAGACTGAGGCAAAGAAGGCATTAAGTATCTCAGTCTTTTCCTCTTCCTTGTTGACAGTATTCCCCCCTGCATCCAATAAGGCCCTCTTTTTGTTGTTGATGTATTTGTAAAAACTTTTTTTATTGTCCCTTACCACAGTGGCCAGCCTGAGTTCTAGCTGGGCTTTTGCCTTTCTAATTTCCTCTCTGCACCACCTAACAAGACCCCTGTACTCCTCTTGAGTCGCCCGCCCTTTCTTCCGTAAGTGGTAGACCCTCCTTTTTTTATTGTTTTTTATGGCAGTAGCCAGGCTAAGTTCTAGCTGGGCTTTGGCTCTTCTAACTTTCTCCCTGCATAACCTCATGACATCCTTGTAGTCCTCCTGAGTGGCCTGCCCCTTCTTCCATAAGTGGTAAAACTTCCTTTTTTTCCTGAGTTCCAGCCAAAGCTCTCTGTTCAGCTAGGCCGATCTTCTTCCCCACTGGCTCGTCTTTCGGCACATGGGGACTGCCTGCTCCTTCGTCTTTAAGATTTCCTTCTTGAAGAGTGTCCAGCCTTCCTGGACTCCTTTGCCCTTCAGCACTGCCTCCCAAGGGACTCTGTCAGCCAGGCCCCTAAACAGGCCAAAGTCTGCCCTCCGGAAGTCCAAGGTGGCAGTTCTGCTATCCTTCTTCCTTACTTCTCCAAGAATTAAAAGCTCTAGCATTTCATGATCGTTATGCCCAAGATGGCCTCCAACCATCACAACACCCACAAGTCCTTCCCTGTTCGCAAACAACAGGTCCAATGGGGCACCTTCCCTAATTGGCTCATTCACCAGCTGCGTCAGGAAGTTATTTTCCACACACTCCAGGAATCTCCTAGGCAGACATCTGGTAAGTTGAAGTCCTCCACGAGAACAAGGGCTAGTGATTGTGAGACTTCTCCCAGCTGCTTATAGAATATTTCATCTGCCTCTTCATCCTGGTTGGGTGGTCTATAACAGACTCCCACCATGATACATGCCTTGTTGGCCTTCCCCCTGATTCTTACCCATAAATATTCAACCCTATTGTCGCCATCATCAAGCTCTAGACAATGAAAACACTCCCTAAAATACAGGTCTACTCCACTGCCTCTCCTTCCTTACCTATCCCTTCTGAAGAGTTTATAACCGTCCATTACAGCACTTCAGTTGTGCGAGTCGTTACACTATGCTTCCGTGATGGCCACTATAGCATAGTTTTCCACCTGCACAATGGCTTCCAGCTCCTCCTGTTTGTTGCCCATGCTGCATACATTGGTGTAGATGCACTTCAGCTGGGCTATTGTTCCCACCCCATTTCTGGGGGGAGACACCTCAATTCCTATGTGACCATTCTCAGATGCTTCAGTGGTTTCTAACACATCAACAACCCTTGCATCTTTGCTGCCTCATGGATCTCCATTGCTTACCTCCACTGAGACGGCAGCCCGAAGGACCTCGCGAGCCCACCATCCCTCACGTATTGGTGTGTCTCCACCGGTCTTATCTCTAGCGAGCCTGTTATTGTCTCTTTCCCCCTTCAAATCTAGTTTAAAGATCTTTCAATCAGCCCTAATAACTCCTGTGCAAGGATCCTTTTTCCCCTTTGAGACAGGTGTACCCCGTCTGTCACCAGCAGGCCTGGTGTCAGGTAAACCAATCCATGATCAAAGAACCTAAAGTTCCACTGGTGACACCAGGCTTGGAGCCAGATTTTTATCAGCTGGCTTTTCCTGTTTCTTCCCTCATTATTCCCTGCAACTGGAGGGATAAAGAGAACACTGCCTGTGCTCCTGATCCCTTAACCAGTTGCCCTAAGGCCCTGAAGTCTCTCTTGATAGCCCTCAGATTTCTAATTGCCACTTCGGCTGCCTACCTGAAAAATCAATAATGGATAATAGTCCAAGGGCCATACCAGGGTAGTAAGCTTTCTCTTCACATCTTTAACCCAGGCCCCAGGGAGGCAGAAGACTTCCCTAAGAAGTGAATCCGGTCTGCATATTGGGCCTTCTGTTCCCTTTTATACCTTTTATAACTGAGAAGTTTATTGTACTGCATATAGAAATTAATGTCTAACAATTTTCAAGTGGAACATTTTTCAGTTATAATGCCTGCAATATGATGGCATTAGTTTTCTCTTGAGTTATGATCTCACAGTGCTTTTACTTGTCTAAGTAAAATCTTGCCACGTCCAGAGGCATTTTCATCCAGAGGGTTTATTTTTTGTCTATTTTCCACTTGAAACTCTCTTTGTGTTTTATCATAAAGGCCCCAAAAGAACATAGCATTCACCCTTCAATTCAAAGGGCACCAGACAAATCCATCAATTCTAGGGCTACCACACAGAAAACACAGGTTTTCTCTTATTACACTGTTGGCTTCCCTGATTCAGCTGGAAAACATAGTTGTGGTTTCTCCCTTGTTTTCATACCGCTGCATCTTAGCTGCTGGGCATCCAGAACTCTGACTCTGGTGAGTCACAGGTGTGCAGTGGCATTGACCTTGAAACCATTGGACTTGTTGTATGTGCCTCACTGCATTACCTTGTGTGTATGTGTCCCTCTCTGACTGTGCCACATTTGCTATCTAATTTGCTTCCCCACTGTAAAAACCTTTGGTCATTATTGTACCCAGAGTCTCCAAAACCACTAAGATGTTTTTGGAAACTCCTCCTCACTTGAGTGTGGGTTTTAAGCATGCAGCTTGAAACAGCCTAATTGGTTTAAACACGAAGTCCAAAGAAATCAAAAACATTTGGACACCTGGTTAACAGGATCTTCTTTCCAGAATGTGCATATTATTTCCATCAAAATTAACACATGGAAATCCCAACCCTTTGCCACTAGGTAGTACCCACATAAATCATTATGTTTCACTCTTAATTGTATACACACTCTTGTTTGCAGGTAAGGTTTGATCTGAATGCACTCATGATAGCATATGTGAGTGCTGAAGTCTGTAAGTTTTCCCTAGTAAAGAATCTTAATATGCTTTGGATACTTAGTTATCAGATAATCACTCCTTGTGATTGGCTTCAATTGATTTGATATAGAGCAGAACTCAGGTCCTGGTTAAGGGATGTTAAAATTCAGGCCAATATTGAATATTGCAGATTTTCATATTCAGGTACCTTTTCAGGAGGCAAAAATATTTGTATCCTGGAGTACAGAAATTAACCAGGCAGTTGTCCTCCGTGGCCTGATACCTGGTAAGTACAAACCTCCTTTCTCCCCAGGCCCCTCTGGGTATGTCAGAAAGAATCTCAAGGCAGCCAGGTTCTTCTCTCCTTGGGAAAATGGTGATTAAAAATGGATGAGGCAGAGATTAAAGGTCATTGATCGTGTGCTCCTAGTTTTAGTCAATATTTTTTCAACTGATAGCCAAATATAACTGGTACCTTGTATTTTTTTGGAAGTCTTTTGTTAATATTCTGCTCCTTCAGAACTTTATTCCCCTTGATTTAACTTTATCCACATAAGGCAGTATATATGTGGAGTTGGGGAGCTGTGCCTACTTTTGAGAGGACATTGTGATTAAAATACTGAGATTCTTGCAGCAGTCGCCTAAAAGGTGAGTGGCCTTTATTCAATTATTTTCTCTGTGGGTTGGACTTTCTCTCCTGCTCCTGAAAAAGAGAAGTGAACAGTACACTGGAGAACAGTCTGGAGCAAAGGAAAGGTTTTTCTCTTCACATCTCCTGCTGTGACTGCTACAGTTTGCATATTTTAAATAAATATTCAATAGGAAAGGGAGAGATGACTCTAAAATGTAGTGTTTAGCCAATGCAGCTGAGAGAAGGGTATGAGGGTGTGACTGGTACCCCCTTCTCCCGGACTCTTGGTAATATGGCTAGCATAACTAATGTCATTTTATGAGACAAGCAGCCATTCTGTGTGACTGTCACGTATTCATTCCCTTTCCCTCATTATCGGGCCCTGAAGGTCCTGTGAACCAAGTAGACAAACCAAACAGATCTCTACTCCCCCTCCCTACCGGCCTCAAGATTCCTGGGCACCAGGACGATTACACCCATTCTTACTGGCCTTGAAGGTCCCAGGCACCCGGCCAACCAGGTGTTGTTGATGACCCTGTCACAGAACAGGGAAGCATAACAGCACACAGAGCACTGTCTATAAAATCAAGCAGTTACAAGTCCTAAGTGGGGAACTTGGATGGGAACTGCTGCTGGACAGTAGGACCTGTGACTCCCTGGTAGCCAGGGATGCCACCACTGTTGTCTGCTTCCTCTGAGGACTGACTCGTATTCTTTTATATGATTTTCAAGTCTAAATTATGATTGTTACATTGATACAGCAAACCATGTATTAACATTTTACCTGATCTGAAGAGGGTCCAGGTGATGAGAAATTATAAGTTAAGTTTTATTACAAATTCTGTATTACACTACTTATAGGTTGCATACTGTATTGATTCTGCTTGTAGAAACCCTGTGCCATTTGAATCATAAATTCTGTGTTATACTAATCATAATTGATCAAGCTGTACACAACATATGGAAGATTGATCAAGAATAAGCACAGGAACACAGAGATCTGAGCAGGCCACATGGGAAATAGTTATTGTGTACATGAATGGATGAAAGGGTCAGGCTGGAAAACCGCCTGGAGCACCTGGATGGTTGTTTGCGACTGAAGAGAGTCATGAGGGATGAATGTGTGAGAAAGCTAACTCTCTCTGATTAGGGAGTGTGAGAAAGGAGGGAATCATCCTGTTTGGCCTCATAGCTCAGACTCATATCTGCGGACATAAATTACTTTCTTGACTGTGTTGCAAGGTCGTTCACTTGTTCGTTCGTTAGCTTGCTTGCTCGCTCGCTTGCTTGTTAGTTCGCTCACTCACTTGCTTGACTTCGGAATAAAGGAAACTTGCCTTGAGAAGAGAGAAAGTCTGACTGATTTCTTCACCACATTTGGTGATTTCAATCGCTGCATTGGGCTGATTTCTTCACTGCATTTGGTGCCCCGTGTGAGCTCAAATGGCGATCACACAATCCGACGGGTGAGTAAATACTTTTAATTATTTGTGGCTACATCCCTATACTGGGACAGTAGTGCTCGTTGAACGAGATAACTACAGGATTGTGTTAGTATGGGACAAACAGTTTCTCAAGAGCATAAGCTATATTTAAAAGTTGTACAGCAAGTACTACGTGCTTC
Organism: Opisthocomus hoazin; assembly: GCF_030867145.1. Lineage (NCBI taxonomy): Eukaryota > Metazoa > Chordata > Aves > Opisthocomiformes > Opisthocomidae > Opisthocomus > Opisthocomus hoazin. The sequence continues at coordinate 43,957,159 of NC_134453.1, read as the reverse complement.
AGGATATTGTTTATCAGAAAAAGAAATATCTCAATTGTTACTATGGGTTAAAGAGAATTGTAACTGTTTTCCTAGTGAAGGCACCTTTGATAGCACAATATGGGAACAAGTCAGAGAACATTTACAAACTAGGAGTAAACTGGGTTTTGGTTTACCAGATTCTGTTATGGTGATGTGGCGACTTGTATACTCAGCTTTAGTACATTTACAGCCAGCAGAGACTGTTGTACGGAAAGATAAGGAGGAAGAACAGAATGTATATGAACCCATTGCCAAAAAGAAACTAGATAATCCGTTTGATCCAGGACCGATTGATCCTGACCGTGAGCCTGATCTGTATCCCCCATTACCAGAGACACCTGTAAAACCTGACACAGTGTCTGTGGTAGCCACCACAACGCCGGGCGCCCCCCCCCCCCCCCCCCAAAAAAAAACAGCTTAATAATGTATGGGGTTTGGTTTGTTTAAAGAGAAATTGGCACGATTTAGAAACTGAACTGGGAATTTGGGAATTGGTTTTAGGGTACTGACGTGCGGAATCAAACTTCACAACTCAGAGAGTTATAAAGCAGGTATGTTTATTGTGGCGCCAGGTGCAAGGGGGATCACTCCTCCTAACTTGCACACCGAGTCACAAAGCATGCACCTATTTATTACAAAGCTTATCTAAGTAGGCTGGACTATTGTAATTATTTCTAGGAATTCATTATCACACTCCACCCCCCTTTAGCACTTGCACAGTGTCGTCTGGTGGTCGTCTTCTGGATGAAGGCTCGTGGTCTTTCTCGCTGTGTGCTTTCACCTTTGGCTCAAAAATTCCTGAGTTGTCTGTGTTGGCTGAGTCCCAAACCATAGAAGCAGTTTCAGCTAGAGAATTGCTTCTTATAGACAACAAAGTTCTGGTTATCAGTCCTTGTTTCTCTTTTTTTGTCTCGCAAGTAGTGCTTGTTAGCTACATTTGAGCTCACAACAGTCTCTGTTATCAAGGTTACAACGAACAGAACTAAACTGAATAACAGTGTTTAACTCTTACCTTAACATAGATGCAAAGTTATATAACAAAATTAAACTAAAGCTATAGCAAAATCGAACTAATCGTCAATTTCCCACATCAGTACTTACAAGTCAATACATATTGTGGGGTTACAAGTTCTCTGGTTATTTGGCACTGATTGATCATTTTGGGACTCTGATTTTGGGGCATATATTGTATATACTGTATATATTGTTTTGAATGAGCTCTATGTGTATATATAAACATATTAGTTGAAGTAGTTTGCCTGTATATACTGTTGTACATAAGTAATACACAATTTGTAGACAGAAGGATTTTAAAAAAAGATCCCCTCTAGGATATGTGTGTGTGCATGTGTGTTGTGGTAACTGATTGGTGGAGAAGTTGAGAGGTTATTTTATTGTAACATGGGCTTTGGAGGCAGGTGATCCCCTCACAAGGAAGCAATTAATCGAATACGGTGTTCATTGGTGGCCAATGAAGTACCATATGTTGATTCGTTCTGTAATGTTTGGTGAATGATGTATGATTTGGACGATGGCAAGAAACAGCCTAAAAAGGGAACTAAAATTATGATACGCTGTTACAATTGATGCTGTTTTGTAGACAGTTACAAAAGTCTAAGAGATTAAAAGTTTAGCCCAGTATTGAAAAAAACAGAGGAAAATTTGTGCGGTTGTGCAAAGTGATTAGGACAGAAAGGTATCAAGTTACAGGCTTCTTTGCTAGTTGCTGCTTAGAATGAAAAAAAGGCAGAGGAGTACTTAAAAGTCAAGAGACAGAAAGACGGAATGAAAAGGGAAGGGGACACACACACACACACACAGGGTAGTCTTCCCCAGCAAAGAAGGGCAAGTAAGTAGAAAAAATTTCAAGAAAGTAGAAATGGACTACGAGGAAGAGGACGAAGTAGAGGTCTTCCTAATCCTGTAGTGGGGAGAAATCAATGCACTTATTGTAAAAAGGAGGGACACTGGAAAACAAACTGCCCTTCCTGACAGGGAATAGAAAGAGCTGACTCTGCTTTAACAACAATAAATGCAGTTGACACTGAGGAATGAAGGAGACCGGAGGAATCTTCCCCAGCAGAACCTCTGGTTAAAATACAGCTAGGGGAAGGTCAAACTGACATAGAATTCTTAGTAGACACTGGAGCTGCTTACTCGGTTTTGAATGAAATGGTTTTGAACTTAGCAACAAGAAAATCAAAGTTGTTGGTACAACTGGTAATGCTGAAACTAGACCATTCTTTAAGACTTTAATATTTCAAATGGTAGTTGCTGCTGCAATAGAACCAACAAGAGACGGATTTGGTCAAAGTATTATCTATCATTATATGGATGATATTGTGATTTGTGCAGAGAAAACTGACTATTTGAATGACACAGTAGCACATTTACTGTGGTCTGCAGATTGCAACTGAGAAAATATCTCGGTTGGATTCTTACTGAAAGAAATATAAAACCACAAAGATTGCAACTGAATACTAACGTGCGCACTTTAAATGAATTACAGAAACTCTTAGGAACGATCAACTGGGTCCGTCCTATGCTTGGTATTGCTAATCATGAACTGACCCATCTCTTTAATACATTAAGAGGAGACAGTGACCTGACATCCCCACGCACATTGTCATTGGAAGCAAAGCAGGAGTTGAATTTGGTAGCTGATAAAATAGCTGATTTGCAGGCTGATCGTATTCGTCCTAATTTACCAATGTGTCTGTTCCTTATGGAAACTAAAGCTCATTTAATCATAAATCACATTTGGTGATTTCAATTGCCGCATTGGGCTGATTTCTTTGCTGCACATATCTTGTTAAGAAAATAAAGCTTTAATTGTAACTATGATTTAGTGCTGTCATCATTCTGCCAAGGATCCCTAAAAGAACCTGTCTATCCCCTTAGTATCAGGTGACAGAGAGCAAATGTCCTACTGGACTCATGCAGGAACTCAACTTCAGCTCTCCTCTGCAGAGCATCAAGAGAGGAACTGAAAGACAGTGTTCATACCTCCCCTCCTTCTCTTCTGGTTTTCCGATTGAGAAAAAGATTATCACTTCCTTGGACTTCAGAAGAAAGGGTCAAGGTACTTAACTCCCAGGGAAGGTTTAGGGCTGCAAATCCTGAATGGGAGGAATCACTCCATGCAAGGCAGAGAAAGTGACAGTCCTGGAGGGGGACAGGGTTCAACACCCATCTCTTTCTCCAGCATTTCCTTCTGGTTGCCTACAGTGGGGTTTGACCTATGAGAATCCATTAATTCTATCCTTTTTCCGAAGCACCCCACCTGGGTCTTATGAACGCTGCAAAGAAACAGGGCACCTAAGAGTGCAATACTTGAGTTGCTGGTCATTTTGCTCACTAGGGAGGTTGAGCCAAATTCTCTGCTGACATAGGCAGGTGTAACCCCATTGACTTAATTAGAGCTGCACCTACTTTCATCATCAGCCAATTTGGTATCTTGCCCTTTTGAAGAAAAGGGGAAAATGTAAAGGTTGGAGCTTATAAACCTGGAGGTGGAGCACAGAGGACAAATGAAAGAGGAAATGCATTAATCTGAAATGAGTTGGCCAGAGTTTCTCTAGAAAACTAGCTGGTAAAAGCAGCCAAAACTGACTTTACCCTCTTCAGGAAGGACTCTATGTTAGAACTTGCTAATTAAATGATATGAAAATAATATGAGGTTTTAATAACCACTTGAAAGAAACAAACATATAATTGTTTCCGGAACAAAGAATAATCATTTCCCTTTTCTGAGGAAGAAACTTACTTTAGAAAGATAACAGAGATAGTGCAGAGATACTGTTGACCCAGAGCAGGGGGGAGGCATTTGTATTTAGAAGTGCATACTAGTCCTGAAAGGGTGGAAGCGATAATGGGGAAGTGGAAGACAGGAAAGGAGGCACCTGGACACTCGTCTTTGTCCAAGACAAAGGCAGTGACCTCAGGAGGTGCCAGGTGCCCCCGGGAGTGCAGCACCCTGTCTGTTCACAGACACTGCAGTGGGAGTCTCCACTGTCACCTTGTGCAAAACAGAGCTACATGCCCTGACTGCCTCCAGCAGAAAATTTGCTTGTATTGGGTCTGTGGGAGTGGGATCTCTGTGGATGGACTTGATTTGTATTTATATGATTGTGTTTATATTCCAGGAAGAGATTACAGGAATTACCAGAATAGACAAAAAGGTCATTGCAATCATGTAACTTTATGCTGGTATAAAGCTGTGCAAGCTGCTTAGCTGTGCAAGAGACTGAGTGATGTTCTCCTACCATCTCGCCTAAGAGTCCAATATAAAGGTTTTGTTATTTGCTCAAGCAGTAGGACTTTTTTTTTTTATTTGTAATCTACCAGGGTTTCTTTAACACTTCCAGATATATTTTGGTCAAAGTCAAGGAAAGTTCAACAATACAAAAAGCCAGTTTATGAACTAAACCAAGAGATGTGTAGGACTGAAGATCAGAGATGCAGGAGCAGCTGGCAAGAGAGAAAGAGGATATTTCTTGTGCAACAGAAAATTCCTGTTGATTATATTACATCTACATCACAGAAGTGTTTGGGTTTTTTTTTTTTTTTAGGAACTTTATGATTTTAAAGGCAGGATTAAGTATTCTATGCATCAAGGAAGTCTCCAAAAAGGGTTTTGGTACATTCTGCACCACCTCTGACCATTGTAAGTGTTGGTAAGAGAAAGAGGAAAGAGATGAAAAGTGGTGGGTTATTTATCAGCCAACAGTAGTGGTTTATGTAGAAATTTCTTTCTATCCCTTTTATCTGCAAAGAAGAAAATGTTTACTTGTCCTGGTTTTTTTTAATTCTTTCCAGCTTCTCTGTGGGGCAAGTAGACACAACTAGATCTTTCACTGTCTGCAGTGGGAGCCTGTGATATTCCCAACACTGTTTGCAATTTGCCAAGACCCCTGATGTCCTGTCAGGTCAGCTCTGTAGCCCTCTTCCTGAGCTGTGGGACCTGGATCAGTCAACGGCTCTCTGTTAGCAGCCGTTGACAGGGCTCAGAGCTTGTGAGACCCAGCCCTCAGTGACAGCCCTATAAATGGTACATCACTGTTTTTTCTGAATACTGCCTAAATACAAATCTGTATTTTCAAAGAGGTTCCTTTGGGAATGCTGACTAAATGGAAACTCATAACCACATCCATCATGGTGTGAGAGAGACCGTCACAGTGCTATTTATCTGTTGTTTGTCAATTCAGAAGACAGAAGCACTATCTTGCAACAGGGGATTTGCAGAAGTACATTATTTATTAATTTATTTGTGGTGTGTTATTTATTGGAATATGGTTCTGTCCCAATTTGCTCACAATCTTTAATTTAGACCACAGGTCTTGGTTTACTTATTTCACAGCATCAGTAAAGTTTTGAGTTTTTAAATTTGGAAATTAATGTATTGTTAGAAATTATGATCCCTGTGCAGAGCAAAAAGCTGAGAAGCACAACCACACTGCACCAAAGACTGAAGCTGGAATACTGTTGTGATTTAACCTGGCAGCTGGCAACTAAGCACTAGACAGCTGCTCGGTCACTCCTCCCCTTCCCCCCCAGTGGGATGGGGAGCAGAAATGGACAAAAGGGGAAACTCGTAGGTTGACATAAAGACAGTTTAATAAGACAATGAAGTAAATACTAATACTACTAATAATACTATAGCTAATAATGATAGCAATAATGATAATAATTAATATGCAAAACAAACTACATACAATACAATTTTTCTCAACACCCGACGACCGATTCTCAGCTAGTCCCTGAGCAGCGATCATGGAATCCAAAAAATTGTGAATTGTGCGAATTTCACAAAACTTACTGTCCTGGGTTTGGCTGGGACAGGAAGAGAGCTGGGCATTGAGCGATGAGAAAATTGCACTCTGTATGATTCACTTTTGTATATTCTTTTTTATCAGTATTATTGTTATTCTCTTCTCCCTTTGCTGTTCTGTTAAACTGTCTTTATCCCAATCCACGTGTTTTGCCTTTTTCTTCTGATTCTCCTCCCCAACCCACCGGGGGAGAGGAGTGATAAAGCGACCTCATGGTTCTTTGTTGCTGGCTGGGCTAAACCATGACACTCCCATAAAAGACCGAACTCCTGGAAAATTTCTATCTCCTGGCCAAGTGAGGAGTCGAACCCGGAGAAATGAGAGAAGAAAGATTCCTAACTATCTCCCAACCAAGAGAATTCGAACCCATGGAAATGAGAGAAGAAAGATTCCTGCCCTCAGGCCAACCTCCATTCATAAACTGAGCATGACATTTATGGTATGGAATATTTCCACTGGCCAGCTTGGCTAGCTGTCTGGCTATGCTCCCTCCCAGCTCCTGCACACCTGATCATTAGCTGAATATGAGAAACAGGAAAAAGTCCTTGATTTCGTAGCATCAACTGAAAACATCAGTGTTATCAACATTCTTCTGGTACTAAATCCAAAACACAGCAGCTGAGAGGAAAATTAACTCTATCCCACCCGAAACCAGGACAAACACACAGCCACGCCACCTCCAATTAGAACAGAAACCCGTAGTACCCCATATTAAATTACAGAGGACAGAGCCATAATGAGTGAAAATAGTGGACTGGATCCTAGAAGCAGTACAGAGGCATCGATTTACTAATTAGCTCTGCCGTGCCATGGTGATAGGGTGCTGGTTTTAAGTAGCTTCTGGAGGTAGCTCAGACTTTGCTGGCTTAAGGCTTTCACCTATGCCCCCCTATGCAGGACAGGTCTTCTGCCCCTTGACAAGGCACAGCATGGCCTGAATGACTGAAAACATTCTTTATACAATAATCAGACTTAACCAAATCACTGTTTATAATGTGTGTGTGTGTGCATATATGTGCATAAGAGAATCACAGAATCACAGAATGTTAGGGGTTGGAAGGGACCTCTGTGGGTCATCTAGTCCAACCCTCACGCCAAAGCAGGGTCACCTACAGTAGGCTGCACAGGACCCTGTCCAGGCGGGTCTTGAATATCTGCAGAGAAGGAGACTCCACCATCTCCCTGGGCAGCCTGTTCCAGGGCTCCGTCACCCTCAGAGGGAAGAAGTTCTTCCTCATGTTCTGACGGAACTTCCTGTGCTTCAGTTTGTGCCCGTTGCCCCTTGTCCTGTCACTGGGCACCACTGAAAAGAGCTTGGCCCCATCCTCCTGACACCCACCCTTCAGATATTTGTAAGCATTTATAAGGTCCCCTCGCAGCCTTCTCTTCTTCAGGCTGAACAAGCCCAGCTCCCTCAGCCTCTCCTCGTAGGAGACATGTTCCAGTCCCCTCACCATCCTTGTAGCCCTCCGCTGGACTCTCTCCAGTAGCTCTTCATCTTTCTTGAACTGGGGAGCCCAGAACTGGACACAGTACTCCAGATGAGGCCTCACTAGGGCAGAGTAGAGGGGAAGGAGAACCTCCCTCGACCTGCTGGCCACACTCCTTTTAATGTACCCCAGGATCCCATTGGCTTTCTTGGCAGCCAGGGCACACTGCTGGCTCATGGTCAACCTGTCGTCCACTAGGACACCCAGGTCCCTCTCCACAGAGCTGCTCTCCAGCAGGTCCGCCCCGAGCCTGTACTGGTGCATGAGGTTGTTCCTCCCCAGGTGCAGGACCCTGGATTTGCCTTTGTTGAACCTCCTCAGGTTCCTCTCTGCCCAACTCTCCAGCCTGTCAAGGTCACGCTGAATGGCAACACAGCCTTCTGTTGTATCCACCCCTCCTCCCAGTTTGGTGTCATCAGCAAACTTGCTGGGGGTACATTCTAACTCTTCATCCAGGTCATTGATGAAGAAGTTGAACAAGACTGGGCCCAATACCGACCCCTGGGGGACACCACTAGTTACCGGCCTCCAACTAGACTCAGCGCCGCTGACGACAACCCTCTGAGTTCTGCCATTCAGCCAGTCCTCAATCCACCTCACTGACCACTCATCCAGCCCACACTTCCTGAGCTTCCCTAGGAGGATGTTATGGGAGACTGTGTCAAAAGCCTTGCTGAAGTCAAGGTAGACAACATCCACGGCTCTCCCTTTATCTACCCAGCCAGTCATGCCATCGTAGAAAGCTATTAGATTGGTCAGGCATGATTTCCCCTTGGTGAATCCATGCTGACTACTCCTGATAACCTTCTTTTCCTCCACTTGCTTGTTGATGACCTCCAGGATAAGCTGCTCCATCACCTTTCCCGGGATGGAGGTGAGGCTGACCGGCCTGTAGTTCCCTGGGTCCTCCTTCTTGCCCTTTTTGAAGATTGGAGTGACATTGGCCTTTCTCCAGTCCTCGGGCACCTCTCCTGTCCTCCAGGACCTCTCAAAGATGATGGAGAGTGGCTCAGCAATGACATCCACCAGCTCCCTTAGCACTCGTGGGTGCATTCCATCGGGGCCCATGGATTTGTGGACATCCAGATCGCTTAAGCGATCCCTCACACAGTCCTCCTCGACCAAGGGAAAGTCATCCTCTCTGTAGGCTTCCTCTCTTACCTCCAGGGCCTGGGATTCCTGAGGGCCTGCCTTGGCACTAAAGACTGAATCAAAGAAGGCATTCAGTAGCTCTGCCTTCTCTTCATCCTCCGTCACCAGGACACCCGCCTCATTCAACAGCGGTCCCACATTGTCCCTAGCCTTCCTTTTGCTGCTGATGTAGTTGAAGAAGCCCTTCTTGTTGTTTTTGAGATCCCTTGCCAGCTTCAGTTCTAGGTGGGCTTTGGCCTTCCTCGTTGCATCCCTGCATGCTCTGACCACATTCCTGTACTCTTCCCAAGTGGCCTGCCCCTCTTTCCACATTCCATGGACCTTTCTCTTCCACCTGATCTCCGCTAGAAGCTCCTTTTTCAACCGTGCAGGTCTCCTGCCTCCATTGCTCGATTTCTTAGGGGGATGCACTGATCCTGAGCATGGAGGAAGTGACTTTTAAACAGCGACCAGCACTCTTGGACACCCCTGCCTTCGAGAGCCCTGACTCACGGGATTCCTCCCAGTAGCTCCTTGAAGAGGCCAAAGTTAGCCCTCCTGAGGTCCAAGGTTTTGATCCTGCTTATCGCCCTGCTTCCTCCACGCAGGATCCTGAACTCGACCATTTCATGGTCACTGCAGCTGAGTCTACCTCCAACCTTCACATACTCCACCAGTCCCTCCTTGTTTGCTAATATAAGGTCCAGCAGAGCACCTTTCCTTGTTGGTTCCTCCACCACTTGCATCAGAAAGTTATCATCGATGCTCTGTAGGAACGTCCTGGATTGCGCCTGCCTAGCTGTATGGTCTTCCCAGCTGATGTCAGGGTGGTTGAAGTCCCCCATGAGAACCAGGGCCTGTGTCTGTGAGGCTGCTTGCAGCTGCCTGTAGAAGGCCTCATCAATTTCCTCCTCCTGGTCAGGTGGCCTGTAGTACACACGCACCGTAATGTCACCCTTATGAGCCTGTCCCTTAATTCTAACCCACAAGCTCTCAACTCGTTCCTCATTTGCCCCCAGGCAAAGCTCAGTGCATTCCAGTTGCTCCCTCACATACACAGCAACTCCCCCACCTCTCCTTGCTGGCCTGTCTTTCCTAAAGAGTCTGTAGCCATCCACGACAGCATGCCAGTCATGTGAGTTGTCCCACCACGTTTCTGTGATGGCGACCAAGTCGTAGCCGTCCTGCTGTATAATGGCTTCCAGCTCCTCCTGTTTATTGCCCATGCTACGTGCATTGGTATAGACACACTTGAGCTGGGCTGTCAATCTCACCCCTGACCCTGTCAATCTCAAGGAAGTTACTAGGCGCCACTCTATAAAGCTAGCTCAGGTTTCATCACCACTGCATTAACCTTGAAGAGACTAACTGTATGCTGTTAGTGTTATGTAGCATTTAACATCTAACATCGTACAGTTCTAAACTGAGTATTCTCACCAAGAATCAGATCTCCTTCAGGTGCGCATCAGATTTCACCATCCTTTTGCATCACCCACCAATTACATCCAGGCCCTTGAGCGAAAACAATTCCACGAATGGGTTTGTCTTTGCGCAAAGCAGGAATAACCCAGACATTTTTCCCCAGCATATTCCTTTCATGCACCACAGGGACTTTATCCCCTTCTACTTATGTAAAAGATCTGGCTGAGCAGGGCCAGCTCGATTGATGGATCCGCTGGTGTTAACAAACCAGGTGGCTTGTGCCAAATGTTTATCCCAGTTTTTGAAAGTTACACCTCCCATTGCTTTCAGGGTAGCTTTTAGCAATCCATTGTAACATTCAGTCTTCCCAGAGGCTGGTGCATGATAGGGGATGTGATATACCCACTCAATGCCATGTTCTTTAGCCCGGGTGTTTATGAGGCTGTTTTTAAAATAAGTGCCATTGTCTGACTCAATTCTTTCTGGAGTACCGTGTCACCACAGAACTTGCTTTTCAAGACCCAGGATAGTATTCTGGGTGGTGGCATGAGGCACACCTCCGTATCCAGTCATCTGATGGTTGCCTCCACCATTGTGAGCACATAGCACTTGCCTTGGTGGGTTTGTGGGGGTGCGATATAGTCAATCTGCCAAGCCTCCCCATATTGATATTTCAACCACCGTCCCCCATACCACAAAGGCTTTAACCGTTTGGCTTGTTTGATTGCGGTGCATGTTTTGCAGTCGTGGATAACCTGTGCAATCATATCCATGGTTAAATCCACCCCTCAGTCACGAGCCCATCGGTATGTTTCATCTCTTCCTTGGTGGCCTGAAGCCTCACGGGCCCACCGAGCTATAAACAGCGCACATTTGTGTTGCCAGTCCAAATCCACCTGAGCCACTTCAATCTTAGCAGCCCTATCCGACTGCTGGTTGTTTTGATGTTCTTCAGTGGCCCGACTCTTAGGGACATGAGCATCCACATGACGTACTTTCACAGGCAAGTTCTCTAGCCAGGCAGAAATAGCTTGCCACAATGGGGCAGCCCAAATGGGCTTGCTTCTGTGCTGCCAGGTACTCCGCTTCCACTGTTTTAACCACCCCACAAGGCATTTGCCAACAGCTGTGAGTCAGTATAAAGATAAAGTACTGGCCACTTTTCCCATTCAGCGATGTTTAAGGCCAACTGCATGGCTTTCATCTCCACAAACAGACTTGACTCATCTTGTCCCTCATCAGCTTCTGTGATTTGTTGTGTAGGACTCCATACTGCTGCTTTCTACTTAGGATGTTTTCTTACAAGATGGCAGGATCAGTCAGTGAACAGGGCATACTGCTTTTCATTCTCCAGTAGTTCATTATATGGTAGGGCTTTCTCAGTACACGTCACCTCCTCTTCTTCTGTGACATTCTGAAATCTTTACCTTCTGGCCAGTCCATGATCACTTCTAAGATTCCTGGGCGATTGGAGTTACCTAGTCAAGCCCACTGTACGATTAATGCAGTCCACTTACTCCAGGTAGCATCGGTTGCATGGTGAGTAGCAGAAACCTTTCCCTTGAACATTCAGCCAAGTACTGGCAGTCGGGGTGCCAGGAGGAGCTGTGCTTCAGTACTGATCACTTCTGAAGCAGCTCAAACTCCTTCATAAGCTGCCAATATCTTTTTCAGTTGTAGTATAATTGACCTCAGATCCTTTGTATCCTCAGCTCCAAAAAACTAAGGGTCAACCCCGAGTCTCCCCTGGTACCTTTTGCCAGAGGCTCCAGGTAGGACCATTGTCTCCACCTGCAGTACAGTGCACATTTTTAATATCTTGTCCTGACTGGACTGGTCCAAGGGCTACTGCATGCACAATCCCGAATCACTCAATAGAGAGGGCTCACTATGTGACTATAATCTGGAATGTGCATTCTCCAAAAACTCACAACGCCCAAGAAAGCTTGTGTTTCCTTTTTGTTAGTTGGTGGAGACATAGCTGTTATTTTGTTAATCACCTCTATAGGGATCTGGTGATGCTGTTGTGGGTTTGCTTGGCAAGGTTTTGGTAGCAGGGGGGTCTATAGGGGTGGCTTCTGTGAGAAGCTGCGAGAAGCTTCCACCATGTCTGATAGAGCCAATGCCAGCTGTCTCCAAGACAGACCCACCAATGGCCAAGGCTGAGCCAATCAGCAATGGTGGTAGCGCCTCTGTGATAAAATATTTAAGAAGAGGAAAAAACTGCTGTAGGACAGCAGTCAAGAGAGAGGAGTGAGACTATGTGAGAGAAACAACTCTGCAGACACCAAGGCCAGTGAAGAAGGAGGGGGAGGAAGTGCTCCAGGCACGGGAGCAGAGATTCCCCTGCAGCCCATGGTGAAGACCATGGTGAGGAAGGTTGTCCCCCTGCAGTCCGTGGAGGGCCACGGTGGAGCAGATATCCACCTATAGCCTGTGGAAGACCACGCTGGAGCAGGTGGATGCCCGAAGGAGGCTGTGACCCCGTGGGGAGCCTGCGCTGGAGCAGGCTCCTGACAGGACCTGTGGATCTGTGGAGAGAGAGGAGCCCATGCTGGAGCAGGTTTACTGGCAGCACTTGTGACCCCGTGGGGGACCCACATTGGAGCAGCCTGTTCCTGAAGGACTGCAGCCCGTGGGAAGGACCTATGATGGAGCAACCTGTGGAGAACTGTTTCCCGTGAGAGGGACGCCACAGTGGAGCCGGGGAAGAGTGTGAGGAGTCCTCCCTCTGAGGAGGAAAGAGCTGCAGAGACAATGCGTGATGGACTGACCGCAATCCCCATCCACCTGCGCCGCTCAGGGGGGAAGGAGGTAGGAACTCAGGAGTAAAGTTAAGCCCGGGAAGAAGGGAGGGGTGGGGAGTAAGGTGTTTTTTAAGATTTGGTTTTATTTCTCATTATCCTACTCTGATTTGACTGGTGATAAAGTTTTTCCCCAAGTTCAGTCTGTTTTGTCCATGAGGGTAATTGTTGAGTGATCTCTCCCTGTCCTTATCTTGACCTACAAGCCTTTCGTTATATTTTTTCTCCCCTGTCCAGTTGAGGAGGGGGAGTGACAGAGCGGCTTTTATGGGCACCTGGCATTCATCCAGGCTAAACCATGACAGATGCCCATCTTGCCATTTAATTCCTAAAAAATGGATCTCTTGTGCAGGTCCCTTGACCTTACTTCTTTTTATGGCAAAACTTGCTTTCAAAAGAATGTTAACTATTTTCTCACCTTTCTCAAAAGCTTCTGCTGCTGTGTCACCCCGTACAATGATGTGTTCTAGGGCTTTACCTCATCCCAGTGCAGTTTGAATCAGTCCATGGCAGATGGCAGGGCTGTGTTGCCACTCCTGGGGAAATCGATTTCAGGTGTACTGGACGCCCCTCCAGGTAAAAGCAAACTGTGGCCTGAACTCTGCTGCCAAAGGAATAGAGAAAAAAGCATTAGCAATATGTCAGTTGTGGCATACCACTTGGCTGCCTTTGATTCCAGTTCATATTGAAATTGAAGCATATTTGGCATGGCAGCACTTAACGGTGGTGTAATTTCATTTAGGCCACAATAGTCTACTGCTAATCTCCAGTCACCATTAGGCTTTTGCACTGGCCATATTGGACTGTTAAAGGGTGAACGAGTTTTGCTGATCACTCCTTGATTCTCTAATTGTCGAATCATTTTCTGAATGGGGATCAGGGAGTCTCGTTTGGTGTGATATTGTTGTTGGTGCACCGTTGTGGTAGCAATTGGCACCTGTTCTTCGACCTTAAGCAACCCTACAACAGAAGGGTCCTCTGAGAGGCCAGGCAAGGTAGACAGCTGTTTAATGTCCTCAGTCTCTACAGCTGCTATACCAAAGGCACTCCCATACCCTTTTGGGTCCTTAAAATACCCTCTCTTGAGGTAGTCTATGCCAAGGATGCATGGAGCATCTGGGCCAGTTACTATAGGGTGCTTTTCCCATTCATTTCCAGTCAGGCTCACTTCAGCCTCTAATACAGATAACTCGTGAGATCTCCCCGTCACTCCACAAATACTGATGGATTCTGTTCCTTTATGATTCGATGGCATTATGGTACACTGTGCGCCAGTATCTGCCAAAGCTTTATACTCACATGGTTCTGACCTACCAGGCCATCAAATCCACACAGTCCAATAAATTTGATTGCCCCTCTCCTCCACCTGGCTGGAGGAAGGGCCCCTCTAATTCTGTTTACTCGAGTCTGGTAGGGAGAGACAAGAACTCCACCTACCCTGTCTAGAGAGCTGCCCACTGGAAACGGGAGCAGCTTTTCTCTTGGGAATTTTCTTGTTTAACTCACCTACTCGTGCCTCTAAGTCAACAGTAGGTTTTCCATCCCATTTCCTCATATCTTCCCCCGGTCACGAAGCAAAAACTACAAGTTACCCCATGACTTGTTCTGTTTCTCTTGAACTGATCCCAGGAAAGGGCGTCTTCTCCTAATGGCTGTGACACGGGCTCCTGTAGATAGAGAGTTGAGTCTGTCCTCCATCTTGGACAATTTGTCTGGCATTTTTTTGTAATATGTTCTCGTTTTTCTCAGCTGACTGAGTCAGCTTTTCCACAGCTGAGATGCAGGCCTGTAGGGGGAAAGAGACACTGTCTTCTAACCGCCGCAATTTGTTGGCCGCTTCACCCACAGTTGCTGCCTCGTCATCTTGTATTAAGGTAAATATTACCATTGAGTGGGCATATGCCGATGGTGCACTCTGCACAACCTTCTGCAATAAAGGTCGGGTACCTACAGTTGTCTGTGGGTCTCTGTGAATTATTTCTCGCACAGCTAATTCTCTTAGATACTTAATGCCTTTCTCCATGGTGGTCCATTTGCCTAGGTGGCATACAATATCACCCTTAAAGGGATACCTGCTCTTTACTGATGACAAGATTTGCCTCCAGAAGCCTTGAGTTTCTGTCTTTCTCCCAATCGACTTATCAATGCCACCTTCTCCGGCCAGGGATCCCAACTGCGTGGCTTCTCTGCTGTCTAAGTCCAAACTCTCAATTAATCAGCCCTGTTATGCCAGCATCAAATCAACCAGGTGGCAAGTGACTCACCTTCATGACAGCTAAAATATTTTTCCTTACCTCGCAACTCCTCCAGAGATAAGGAGTGGATGATTATCTCTGGTTCTGATGATGGACCGTCTCCCTGCTCTGATTTTCCTGTGTATTTCTTCCTGGCGGCAGGGGCAACTGATACCGCTGACGCCTGAGTAATCACAGTGCCTGCTGTGGGGGTTTGAATGGCTGCAGGGGCTGTCACCGAGGTTGGCGTAGCTGCAGTGCCAGTTGTTGGGGTCAAAGTGGCTGCAGAGCCAATTATCGGAGTTTGAGTGGCTGCAGTATCTGTTATTGGAGGTGCAGTGGCTGCAGGGGCCATAGCAGGAGCATCAATGGTTGTAGCACTTGTCACGGAGGCCATGGTGGCTGCAGTGCTTGTCGCGGAGGCTGCAGTAGCTGCAGTGGGGGAGGAGGTTGCATTGGCATGCCTCATAAAAGTTAAAATGGCTTCACTGCACTTATGCCTGCACAAAGGTTTAATCTTACACCACGCCTGAAAAACATTCAGGGAAAACGAAAATAGAAGCAGGCTAGTTAGATAGTCCCAAGAATATCCGAAATTTTCGAAATCTGGCAAAGTCATGTTAACATAATAAGGAAACGTACGATTTCTCAAATTAAAAGTGTAACCACTAACAAAGTCTGCTGTGTAGCACCCGATGTACTCAGGTGAAGTTGTTGTCACTGCTTCAGGTTTTGCACTTTCCATTATCATCACTTGATAAAGATAAGTGATCAGAGCAATAATGGCCCATCATATCACAGCATAGATCAATACTAAACACCCGAGCAAAACAATGCCTTTCATCCAATGCCCAGAAGTCATAAAGCACACATAAACACTCACAAACAATGCATACAACAGATATGGTAGTATCAAGACACTTAACTCTGAATAAAACTCTAAGAAGACATGAAATAGTACTGTGCTTAATGACAAGACACTTGGCATGATGAAAACTGCCTGTTTTAATTTCCAAACTCCTCAAAACTCTCAAAGGAAAAACCCTATACTCTCCTGACTGAGCCTGGGTCTCCTCCTGCTGTAGCCTGGATTCGAACTCAGACTGCCTCTTGTGCTCCATGTTGGGCGCCAATAAATCTATCATGGTTTAGAGCAGGGCAGCAATCAACAGAGTGGCAGATGCTCTCTATTAACCCCCACCCTCCCCTCCAGGGGAAGGGAAAAAGGAGGAAAAGGGAGAGAGACTTACAAATTGAATAAATGTCCTGGTTTCGGTTAAAACAGAACTGATTCTCTTTTAGTGAATCTTCCTTACAGTTAAGTTCTAAATTAGTAGTATTACTATTATTAGTGTTATTATTAATTCATTATTAATATTAGTATTATTAGTGTTATTAATAAAACTTTTAAAATTTAATTTGTGAGTCTCTCCCTTTTCCTCCTTTTCCCTTCCTCTGGTGGGAGGGTGGGGGTTAACAGAGAGCGTCTGCCACTCTGTTTATTGTCGCCCTGCTTTAAACCGTAACAGGAGCTCAGTAAAGTGCACCACGAAGTCCTGGACTGTCCTCAGCAGTAGGTAGCAACTGGATTCAGGAATGCACAGATCAGAATCTGGATCAGGATCGCATGCAGGACAAGGAGCAGGGTCCTCTTCAGAAGGCGACTATGGATGAAGAGAGCGAGACCCTCGTGATCCCCCAGCTTTCAACTGAGTATGATGTGCATGGCATGGAATACCTAGTTGGTCAATATTGGGTCACCTGTCCTGTCCGGCCCTCCCCGCAAGTGTGACCCTTTATGGCTCCTCACTTGCGGGGCCTAAGAGATCTATCAGTGACCTTGGCTGCTATAGGAATAATTATAAACAGGGGCCTTTTCCTGCATTCCTTTCCTACTGTTAGCTCAGTATAACTGTAAACATTAGGTGTTATCAGCTTTGGAGTGGACAGTGTCTGTAAAACACGCAGCCAGCTTCAGAAAAATGCAATTACTTAGAAGAACTTAGCTGTAAGGAAGATTCACTAAAAGAGACTTCGTTCTATTTTAACCAAAACCAGGACAAATCTGTAAAACAACAATCTCACCTCAAGACAGTGGACTAAATTTTACATTTTACCTCCTACAGTGGAAGTCCTTAACTTCATGGATAACCAAATGTCACAACTGCTCCAAATTTCCCGTGTTTGACACAGATAAGTTGAAATGTAAGAGGAAAACTTCCCTGTTTAATATACCCTGTAACCTAAGGAAAGTTCTATTGGGCTGAAAGCCAGAATTTCCAAGAGTCTCTCTTCCAAATACTGTTGCTAATGTTTCCACAAGGCATCACTGTCATTATTGAGCTAGGCTTTACGTTCTTCTGCCAGGGAACAGAACTAAAATCTCTTAAGCGACATACCTAAGTCAATTCCCTTTGCATGCCAAATTGAAATTCCCGATTACACTATCTGCATCCCCAACTCTAATCCCTAGACTGAGAATATAACCAACGTATCCTGACACCCAACATTACACACGGCTCCCCCATAGCTGAATTACCTCCAGGATGCAGTGTATGGTCTATGGGTCTCTAAGGACTGCTCTGTGTTCTGCATAACCAGATAGGTGCTCCTCTGTGTGGCATCCATGGTGTTTCTGAAGGCTCCAAGTCCAAACCATTACTCTCATCAGATGGAGCAGAACTGCATGGTCCTTGGAAAATAAGCTATTACTTTTTCCTCAGAAGAATCGTCCCTAACCCGGGATAAATCCTCTTCTCCATCTCTGTATTTAGACTGAGAACTTCATTCAGCAAGGCTGTTAGACCTATGTCTTTCATCCAGTTCTCCTTGGCCTGGCATATCTACACGGCCAACCTGCACTCACTGGATGTTCACCAACTTCCTCTGCAGCTTCTCAGGATGAGCAGTGCAAAGCAGGACACTCTGTTGGCGCCATGTGAGGTCACAGAGATTCATGTCTTTCACTGTTCTTCAGCTGATAGCAATTGTTTTTTAAAGTTGAAGGTAAAAAAAAAATACAGCACATGTAACCATGGTGCAGAGTTTCTGCAAATACATGAGTTAGCTTCTTGAGTCATTTGCACAAGACATCACACATGAAGCTACACAAAGATTGGCAGATCTCCCTTTGGATCACTGAAGGCAGAATGCAGCTTCTTTTTTGAGCCCGAGTACCATAAGGCATGGATGGAAGGGCATGAATTTACATATCCCCTACTTCTCAGGGATGGAGAAGTCCAGGGTGAGTTAAACAGAGAGTGTCAGCCAAAATACTCAGCTCTGACAATAAATATCCTTGATTTTGTGAATCTAAAATAAATCAGACTTTACAATGTACCCCTTAATGTAACTTCAATGCAGTTTTTGTGCATTAAATCCCTTCAGATCCAGTCCTTGTTATTAGTATTATCTATTGGCAAACAAAGAAGGATTTCTGTTTTGGTTTGGCCTGGATAAATGCCAGGTGCCCACTAAAACTGCTCTATCACTCCCCCTCCTCAGCTGGACAGGGGAGAGGAAATATGATGATTTTCATCGTGGGTCGAGATAAGGACAGGGAGAGATCACTCACCCAATTACTGTCACGGACAAAACAGACTGAACTTGGGGAGAAAAGGAAAGTTTAATTTATCACCAATCAAACCAGAGCAGGATAATGAGAAACAAATCCAGATCTAAAAACACCTTCCCCTCACCCCTCTCTTCTTCCCAGGCTCAACTTCACTCCCGATTTTCTATACCTCCTCCCCCCAAGCGGCACAGGGAATGGGTGTTATGGTCAGTTCATCACACATTGTCTCTGCCGCTCCTTCCTCCGCAGGGGGAAGACTCCTCACACTCTTCCCCAGCTCCAGCGTGAGGTCCCTCTCATGGGAGACAGTTCTCCACAAACTTCTCCAACGGGAGTCCTTCCCACAGGCTGCAGCGCTTCACAAACTGCCCCAGTGTGGGTCCCTTCCACAGGGTGCAGCCCTTCAGGAACAGGCTGCTCCAGTGTGGGTCCCCTACAGGGTCACAAGCCCTGCCAGCAAACCTGATCCAGCATGGGCTCCTCTCTCCAGGGGTCTTCAGGTCCTGGCAGGAGCCTGCTCATGCACGGGCTCCCCACAGGGTCACAGCTTCCTCCAGGCATCCACCTGCTCCGCTATGGGGTCCCTTCCACGGGCTACAGGTGGATATCTGCTCCACCATGGACCTCCATGGACTGCAGGGGGTCAGCCTGTCTCACCATGGTCTTCATCATGAGCTGCAGGGAAAACTCTCTGCTCTGGCTTCTCGAGCACCTCCTTCCCCTCCTTCTTCACTGACCTTGGTGTCTGCAGAGTTGTTTCTCTCACATAGTCTCACTCTTCTCTCTCAACTGCTGCTTCACTGCAGGTTTTTTCCTTCCTCTTCTTAAATATGTTATCACAGAGGCCCTACCACTGTCGCTGATTGGCTTGGCCTTGGCCAGTGGTGGGCCCATCTTAGAGCCGGCTGGCACTGAGTCTATCAGACATGGGGGAAGCTTCTAGTAACTTCTTACAGAAGCCACCCCTGTAGCCCCCCCCACTACCAAAACCTTGCCACACAAACCCACAACACCCTTCTCGTCCAGGCAGGTCTTGAATATCTCCAGAGAAGGAGACTCTACAACCCCTCTGGGAAGCCTGTTCCAGTGCTCCGTCACCCTCAAAGCAAAGAAGTTCTTCCTCATGTTCAGGTGGAACTTCCTGTGCTTCAGTTTGTGCCCATTGGCCCTTGTCCTGCCGCTGGGCACCACTGAAAAGAGTCTGGCCCCATCCTCCTGACACCCACCATTGAGACATTTATAAGCATTTATAAGATTTATAAGTTCCCCTCTTAAAGAGAATTAGTTCTGTTTTAACCAAAACCAGGACATTTGTTGATCTTCTTGACTTCTTCCTATGTAGAGAGGAAAAAAAGTTGGCTTGAATCCACTTTATTTCAAGGATTGATTCAGGTTTGTAATCTCA
This sequence comes from Opisthocomus hoazin, assembly GCF_030867145.1. Lineage (NCBI taxonomy): Eukaryota > Metazoa > Chordata > Aves > Opisthocomiformes > Opisthocomidae > Opisthocomus > Opisthocomus hoazin. Next base: position 43,937,247 of record NC_134453.1, on the reverse strand, counting down.
CAGTTCCTATAGCCTAGGAAACAAGAAAGCCTCACATAAAATTTAAGACCCCCTTACACACCCAGAGTCCTTTGCTTCTGAATAACCAAGTGTTCAAAATGAATAAGCACATGGCCTCAACTCCCAGGTTTTGCAGGACTACATGAGCCAACCATCTCTCCCTTCATCAGCATCTGAGTTAAAAAGAATTTGTATAAATTAAACATTTGCAGCAAAACATGGCAGATAAAGCTATGATTCAATGAGAGGGAAGGACTTTAAATCTGAAAGCAGATATCTCAGAGAAGAGTATGTACATAAGCAGAAAAAGGCATTGCTTTAAAATGTCTAATATCCATATTGCTTCAACCCTCACAAGTGCTTCAGAGACAAGATGAACCACCAGTGAAGATCTCAGTCTTAGGCGGAAACTAATTGCACAGCTTTTTGTCCTGGGTTCGGCCAGGACAGGGTTAATTTTCACCAGACTCCGAGAAGGGACACAGCCGGGCAGGCTGACCCCACCTGGCCAAGCAGAGCAGTGTATTCCATACCACGTGCCATCATGCTGGGTTCCGGTGGGGGGGAGCTGGGCGGCGTGAACTCACTCGCATCTCGTAGGTGCGCAGCGGTGGTCCGGTCCGGGAGAGTGGCTCTCTGTGTTGTGCGGTTTGTGTTGTGTATTCTCCTTATTGGTATCGTTGTTGTTCCTGTTCCCTTTGTTTGCTGTTCTGTTAAACTGCCCTTATCCCGACCCACTGGTTTCTACCTGTTTCTTTCCATTCTCCTCCGCACCGCGGCAGGGGGAGGGGCGGCCGCGTGGCGCTTTTGTTGCTGGCTGCAGCCAAACCATAACACTTTTACAGTAAATAATACAGTACACAACAGGGGCAGGAACAAACCCGTGCTAATTGCCACCCTATCCAGGTGCACATGAGAAGCACTGGAACTGAGTTTTGGCGGTTTCCTATTGAATAAATTTGCCATCAGATGGTGAGGAGCAGAAGATTGGAGAGCAGTTCTGTCTTCCACAGGAGCAGAGAAATGGCATCCACTGTCACTCTGGCTTATCGCTCCTTTGCCTTCTTCCAAAAAAGCCTTTTTACCCTTCTGCTGTGCTCCATCTATGCTGCTCTGTTGAGGGTCACAAATACTGAAAACATTGAATTAAAGGAAAGACGTGCCTGGGTCTCATTGATTTTTGTCATAGGTCTTTCAGTATTTCTGACAAGGAGATTTTTTTAGGCACTGGCCACGTTGCAGGGTAATTGCTTTGGTGGAAGAATAGATGCAATATCAAGGAGGCTGACAGAGTTTGTGGTCTGCACACTCTTGCCTTGAGGATTTGTTTCTGCCCACCCGCCCAATCCACAGACTGAGATGACCCTGAGAGGAGGAGAAAAGTGACTGCAGATTTGCATCCCTCCTATCGTGACAATCACTTCATAAATAAACAATCTACAACAAGCTTAACAGGAAAGGCTGTAAATAGCAACACTTCACAATATTAAAGGAATGCGTACAAATTGCATATATCTGAGTTTATACCTGCCCATTGTGCTTACCAAATCCTCTGGATTTTACGCAGCCACTAGTGAAACCATTTCTTTTCAATGGGATCATCACCAGTCTTGATAAGGTGTTTGACATGCACATGATGAGGTGTCTGAGCACACGACAAGATGTTTGACCAGACCAAGCCCCTTGCGCTCAGCATACCACAAGAAAGAAACTGGGAGAAAAATGAAGAAATTAAAAGCCGATTCTCTATTTGTCAAAACACTAATTCAGGGCATCAAGCCTGTGGCAGCACGCCACAAAAAGTTACGGCAGTCACAAAGCAAGCTAAAGCAAGCAGAAGCAGAAGCAGCAGCAGAAGCACTTTAATGGTTAATCATAACATTTTTATATCACCTTGTCCCCCACCCCCAGAGTCTCATTGGTGAGGGTCTTTTGGCATGTAGCTCCTTTGTTCTTCTGATTGGTCATCATGTGTCCATTCACTTGACCTTCACGCTTATCAAAGATTGGATTTTCCCATCCTGTTTCTTCGTTCCTTTTCTCCTGTTTTTCAACCACAAGTGCACAAAATAATTAGCTCATAGATATGGCTCTATTCCATCAAGACTATCAAGGCCGCCCGCAGCCCAGCTGATTCCCACATCTCCCACTTTTTGTTTTTCTAACAAAAATGCAGTGTTTACCATTCTCTGCAGGGCCCTTTGCAGACAGGATAGCAAACACGGAATGATGAGAAGGAGGCCACAGATAACACACAATAGAATTAACCCAATCTTCATCAAAACTTTAAGCCAACTACTAATTCCCCAATCACTAAAAAGACTTTCTATCCAACCCCATCCATCATCAATCTGCATGTTTTTAACTTCCTCTTTCAGTCGTTAAAGGCTACGGTGAATAGATTCCGAGTGATCTGAAAGATTCATACAACACACACTTTCAAATTCTTCACACCCACGCCCTTGTGCTAAAAGTAAAAAATCAAATGCCACACAATTTTGCAAAGTTGCATGTCTAACCTAATCAACATCTAAAAGCAAACTACTCAAGGCCTGAGAAGTAGCATTAGTCTGCTTGGTTAGCCAACATCCCAATTTCTTCAGGGTAGCTAGAGCCTGAGAGGCTGCAATCCCAGGAGCTAAAAATGATGCAGAGATTATTTCACCACTATTCCAAAATTCGATATTGCCTTTGCAATCTGAGGTAAAAGCATGAATTGCTCTTTTCCCTCATTATCGTGTATTTCTGTGGCCAATTATCATGATCTGATTTGGTGTTAAAATCATTAACCTCCCTAGACTACAGGGACCTCCCTTTATATGGGATGGGATGGCCATCCAAGCACGATGATCCCTACAAATGATAAATACTCCATGGGGTAAAGCAAGTGGTTGATTAGTTGATTTAGATATGTTGCTTGTGGTATAGTTGCACCAAGCGCTTGCATTGCAATATATAATGTCTCCATGCATGTGTTTGATTTCTCCCTATATAGTTAAAAAACAAACAAAAGTCCATTTGTATGGAGTCAAGTAACTCCATCTCCTGAGGCTCTAACTGGGCCAACAGCCGTTGAACAGTCCATAGGTCCCACATATCAGTGACTATGCCATTGTTTGGGGGGACCACACTGGTCAGTGCCAGTGGTATGGGCCGTGCATCCAAAGGGACACCAACAAGGCATGTTGAAAAGGGGTTCCCTGGAGATGCAATGGACAGGCAAATTGAATCTTGTCCTGTTAGATTCGCTAGTGTGACCCACACATTCGTTTTTGGTTGTGGTGGCACCCACATTGCTTGTATACACCCAATCAAGCTTAAGAGGGTCGTTATCATTTCCATCTTGTATACCGATCTGTGTTACAGCAAAAATAGCAGATTGAATAGATCTTACTTACAGTATTGATTTTTTGCAGCAAATGCACAATGGTGTTAAGGTGCGATTCAGACAAATGCGTTGATTACTATTAAAATAAATCAAATACCTTTTACAAAATATATCATGTGCAATAATCTACCCACAACAGCGCTTACAGACTAAACATCTAGACACCTGTGGCCTAGTGAGGCCTGATACACAGCTTCTTACAGTCTCAAATTAATCACTTCCCATCAAACAGTGTGTTATCACTCAAAATGTCTTCTGACGGTTCAGCAGGCACTTCAGGGTCTTCTGTGGTTGCCTGTTGCTTGTCTGGTGCTGGCTTAATGCACTTCGCTAGGAACCATTTAGGTCCTACATCTGTGGAAACACAAGCATACCCACGCCCCCACATTAATAGTTCCCATGGGCCTGTCCAAGCTCCTGATTGCAAATCCAGTGCCAGCACCTTTGCCTTAGGTCGTATATCAGCATTCTGTAAAGACAGAAAAGGAGTTAGGATAGGAGACGATTCTTGAGATGCCAGAGTTAGGAGAGTTAGGTGTTTCCAGGTGAACACGGCTTTGTGCAAACAGTCATGTACCCGGACGTTAGTTCCTGGGAACTTTCTATCCCGATCAGGCAGCTATTCGCACGAGGTTCTGTGTTTTACTTCTATCCAATCCGTAGCCATATCACACGCAAGGTCAGCCAATGAGGATGCTGATCACGCGCTCTCCATGCGCTGGCTGGCAGTACACAACCGCTGTTATTTAACTGCTGATCATGTACTCAGCTCCTTCAGCACATCCACAAGTCCTGTTTACTTCAACATTTTTCTCTTCTGTTTTTACAGCAATCTGCTTTTGTCCCATTCCTCTACATCTCCCCCGTTTTTATTTAATGAATTCAAAGCAAGTGCTACATTGACATGCGTAAGCATCACTATTGGATTTGTGGTCCAGTAACAGCCCCGCTACAGTGCAACACTAAAAACAAACATAAGAACACAAATGCTAATAAAAAGACATAGATGTGAAGTGCATGCCGTAATCTGTCAGGTGTAAAGAAGGGTCAGATTAGCCTGAGAATGGTACATATTGATGCAAAATCTGTTATCTGACATATGGGTGTAGATTGATTTATTTGCATCCAATTTTCTTTCTGTGTGGATGGTGGGATCCAAGCACCGCCTGATCACAACATATCATTATTGCCAATTGCAGGGGATGCATCCCCCCATGCCAGGCGTCGAAATGATGGTGTATCAATAATATGAGCTCAGTAAATTTGCACTTGGGTTATAGGTATACTCATCACACATACAAATATCCATAACATTCAGTATTGGGTATCCATATTAATCACCTAGGCTAAGATCAATGTATCTAGAAGCATGACTCATTAACTATATAGGCTAAAATCAATGTATATAAAAGCATAAATCTGCAAACATCACCACATCTATTCCCTGTTGCATCAAATGCTTCCGAAGTCCTGATAAATCAGAGTCCAAATACAACAGTCTGAAGTCAAAAACCTGAAATAATCAATACCTGCAGAACTTACCAAACCAGAAGACTCAAAAGCGGTTACTTAATCCAGACAAATCTGTTAGATCACAGAAACCAAATAAATCCATCAGATTACATAAATACAAACCCTATGACAACAAACACATAAAACCACACAATCATAGTCGTGACCACACACACACAGGCACACCAAGTCCTCAACATAAATCCAAATATTGCAAAGACTTATGAACAGAAAAGGACTTACAATATTATTCAACATTTAACAGACAAATTCCCGAGCCTCAGATTCAGGAAGAGTACTCTCTTTTCAATTCTGTTTCAGGAAGGGTACTTTCCCTTCTCCCCAGGGATATAGCCCAATGCTGTGAAGCTTTCACTACGACTAGCAGGCAGGCAACAAGAAACAATACTGGAAGAATGCCTTTGTCTTATTAATGGTCCCTGCTCAGAACTTTTTGGTCCAGGGATCGGAGGTTCTCCCCGAGAATCCCTCGGTGCCGGCTGGAGGTCCTGCGATCCCTCGGACCTTTGATATTCAAGAACAGGGTCCTACCTGGGTACCCAAAATCTATTACCAGAAAGCAGCAAAATAATTCAATCTCCAAAACTTAACCCCAGAGCCCTAGAAAGCAGGCACTCTCGAGAACTCATTAGCATATACTAATATCATAATCAGCTAGAGCGGTTTGCAGCGATAAGGATTCTCTATTTAATACCACAAAGTTGTCTTTAGCCAGCAGCAGGTAAATAGCATCAGGATCACGTCCTGTCAATTGTTGACAACGATTCCGACCTTGTGCTGTTAAGGACACTATCATGTCTACCTTTGTGGTTAATGTTTTCATGGGCATATGAGACAAAAAAATCCATTTCAGTCTTCAACTCCTGCACGTTAGCACACCACTGACCTAAAAGAGCATAAGGCTGGAAAAAAAACCCCACATAAAATATATGCAAATTTGTTGGTAAATTGACATTAATTCTGGAGGTAAAGGCAGTTGCAATTTTACCGAAACTTTTTGTAAGACAGTTTTCGCTTCTGGCGTCAAACTTCGGGAAAATAACAAATCTGAGTCCCTTTTAACAAGGTAAATAGAGGGGACAACTCTTCAGTCATGATGCCTAAAAGGGATCATACCCAATTAATTGTTCCTAATAATTTTTATAAATCATGAAGAGTGCTCTGTCTGCACCTTTTCCGGGGCTATCTGTAACCCGAAGATCTTTAATGATGATTCTAATTTAGCGAAAGCAGTGAGCAGTACATTTTGTGTTTCAGCAGCAAGGAGGATGTCATCCATATAATGATATAAGTAGATCTGATTGAAAGATTGCCGTACTTCTTTTAGTGCTGCATCCACGACTACCTGGCAAATCGTGGGGCTATTCATCGTACCCTGTGGCAGAACAACCCAGTGGTATCGCTGCATAGTTTTGCTGTTGTTAACTGAAGGCACAGAAAATGCAAAATGAGCACAATCATCAGGGTGTAAAAAAATTGTAAAAAAACAGTCCTTTAAATCAATAACAAAAAGAGGCCAGTCTTCTGGAATCATAGTCGGGTTAGGACACCAGGCTGTAACAGCTCCGTTGGGCTCATTACTGCATTTATAGCCCACAGATCTTGTAGTAATATCCATTTACCAGACTTTTTTGGAATGACAAATATAGAGGTGTTCCACGGGCCAGTAGATGGTACCAAGGAGACCTAATGCCAGCTGCTTGTCCACAAGGAATTCCACTGCAGTAACAGAACTGTACACACTTTTGCTAACCAAGGGCTTGAATGTAAGGAAGACGCTTCTCGCCATGCCACTTCCGGGTTGTACCTGGCTGGGCGAACGCGCCGGGGACAGGGGTGCCGGGCTGCGCCGTGCCGCCGGTTACCGAGCAAGGGGAGCCCACCGGCAGCAAGGGGTGGCGCACGGCAGGTACGGCCCGCAGTGGGAGGCCACAGGCCCCAGCAGGTGTCAGGTTCGCTGACCCGTCTGTTGTGGTGACCGCTGGCGCTGTGGCCAAACTGAGCCCGACGCTGCAGGCTGTATTATGTCAGAGGGACTGAATGGTTTTACACTGGAATTCACTATGCTTTGATCTCAGGTCAGGTACGCCGATTGCTGTAGAGGGACCCCGTTGTACATTTTCGGGGTGCCGGGCTTTGCACCCCACTTCCCATTGCTTTGGATTAAAAGAATCGTCAGGTTCTGGCGGATTTACCTCCCGCATTTCTCGTGTTGGGTTAGGAATTTCATCGTATATAGGGTTAAATATTTCAAAAGACTGCTGCTCGGTCTGTTCCTGCTTTTGAGATAATGGTGGAGGAGTAGCAGCCGCTTGTAAGATAGGGGGTCTGTGGGTTTTAGAGCATTTAAAGCTGTATGCACTGTTTTCCAAGTAATGATTTCCTCAGGGATTTTAAGCTGCAAGACTTTGTTCTTTCAAAATTCTCTGTAAAATCTTTTGATGGAGCTTTTGCTCCTTTGTAGCTGACTGTCCCATCCTTCAGTGAGCCAGATGGGGGGGACAGACCTGATTCCTGCTCAGGGTCTGTTGGACCCAGCCCCTGCTCACGGCTCCGGCCCCTGGTTAGGATGGTTTGTGCAATACCCTTGCAATCACGTGGTGTGAGCTCAGCGGTAAATATTGAGCATAATAGTGACTGAGCATACGGGGATCTTAAGCCACATTGCATTGTGGAGGATGAAGCATTAAAGGACTGGGGACATGTGAGCAATCCAGCATTTTCTCTACGAGGCCATAAAGCCTTAACATAAGGCCGCAGAGCCTTAGCATAAGGCCGCAAGGGCATCTAGAGGACAAACGGTGGTATAAACAAGGAAACGAATGCAAAGAAAATCAGTCTAGGATACTGAAGCGGAACTTGCCACCTACAAGAAGGCCACGAGCACAGCACGTGAACAAGTAATGCACACCAATCATAATCAGGTTGCTATGTGATTTAATTTGATTATTGCCAATGGGAGATCGCCGCATATGTAATGGAGAATATAAATGTGAGCTATCTGGGGCTAATAAACGGCTTGTACCTGATCACATTGATCGTCGTGTCGAGTCCGGTTCATCCTCCGCGACATTGCATGCACATCGAACACAATTCTTTGATGACTCCCCACTGAAAAGGTTCCCATTCTGTTGCCCCGCCATCCCGATAGACTGGATAAGGGGTTATTCCCCCCCCCCCCATTGCCTTAGCTGTTTCAACATCACCGTCATCCCAGGCCTGTTGGCGTAGGCGTTTCCAGAACTTAGCTGGATCAGGACCAGTGATAGTTACATGCGTGGGGGAGACACTAAACAACTCAGTAACAACAGAAGACCCAGGTACCCCGGCCCTATTAATACAACGTGTACGTCCCGTCCCAATACCCCCTGTATCAGACAAGTCAATCAGCGGAGGCTCAGGTAATGGGGAATGACGAGTCTCAAGGAGAGGTATTGATGCAGGATCGACCGATTCTCCTGCAGTCTGTTGAGCCCCTTCAGTAGGGCGGAGTTGTGGTGTCGAGGACACGGGGAAGGTAGAAGGCAACACTGGCCGAGGAGAAGGCTCGGGGTCGGTAGCACTCGCAGCAGCAGCTTTTGCTTTTCTATCCACCCGCAGCTGAGCTAGTGAGTCTTTAACCAGTCACCACATTGTCAGATACTGGGTTGCAACCTCATCCCCTTTAAAGGCAGCCTCAAACAGTTTTTTTCCTGCTTCCTCCCATGTCTCTATATCAAAGTCAGTTTTAGCAGTAGCAGGCAGCTCATTACGCTTACACCATAGCAAAAGCATGTGCACAGCTTGTTCTTCATACTGCGAGTATATGCATTAGTGTATTCAGGATAGACTTTTCTTCTACAGAAATTTGCGCGCCCATGTTCCCAACGTCTCACCTCTCCAGGTGTCGAAATTGCCGGCCGGCTACAGACTCTCCTCGTCCGTCCAACAGCTTCGTTGGGCTCTGTCGTCACCGCTCACCGTCCGTGGTCAATGCCTCTGTGAGATAGCCTCACACGGGGCACCATTTGTGGCAGCATGCCACAATAAGTTACGGCAGTCAAAAAGCAAGAGAAAGCAAGCAAAAGCAGGAAGAAGCAAGCAGAAGCAGAAGCACTTTAATGGTTAATCCTAACACTTTTATATCACCTTGTCCCCCACCCCCAGAGTCTCATTGGTGAGGGTCTTTTGGCATGTAGCTCCTTTGTTCTTCTGATTGGTCATCATGTGTCCATTCACTTGACCTTCACGCTTATCAAAGAGTTGGATTTTCCCATCCTGTTTCTTCGTTCCTTTCCTCCTGTTTTTCAACCACAGCTGCACAATATTTTTAGCTCAAGGATATAGCTCTAATCCATCAAGATCGTCAAGGCCGCCCGCGGCCCACACTCACTGAGGTTTGAGTAGCCACATTGCCTGTCGCCAGGGTCGGAGTAGCTGCAGTGCTTTTCATGAGGGTTGGAGTAGCCGCAGTGCCTTTCGGTCTGGTTTCCCTCTTTTCCCCCGAGGGTGCTGCACAATATTGAGCAGTGTTTGGTAGATACTGGCCAGGGCCCAGCACAGTGCAGTAAGTTCTGCCTCTTTGGAATAGCCACAGCATTTTCCTTTCAAATATTCTGTCACTTTGTTAGGGTCCTGTAGTTGTTCAGGAGTGAAGTTCCAAACCACTGGAGGTGAGAAGTTCTCTTAGATACTTGCCTATATTCTCCCACATGCCGTACCACCCATGACTATTCGGGCTCGGGGCAGATCTCTGGGCGATAATTTTAAACAGTTGCTTAACCCTAAACAAGACCTGAAACACATTCAGGAGACATACCAATAAGAAAATGATGTCTTGAACATTGCAAGGATACTCAAAATTCTCAAAACTCATTGTATGTAGCCTGAAGGAGAAAGAAGTGGGTGAAGGAGCGGGAGAAAGTAGCCCCCTCTCTCTTCCCATAGATTGGGTGTGATTATTAAGAAATTCCAAGAGATAGCGCTCAAGCTATGGGCATGACACCAATGCCGCATACAAATGCCAGCTTAACCTCATGACTAGTGATGTTATCATATCATAAACCGATATTACACAGTACAGTAAAATGACAATCCCAATTCCTCTCCCAGAGGTGATAAACAGCACCACAGGGAATACATAGTGCATATAAGGATTTACATAACACAACCATGTGACCAAACAAAACAGCATTGCAACCAGCGACTATTTAACTGATATAATAAATGTATATAACAAATTTGTTTTAACACGCTCTGGTCAGATCTGTCGTTATCTCAACCCTTTTGTGCCCCACGCTGGGAGCCAAAAAGGACTGTCGTGGTTTAGCCCCAGCCAGCAACTAAGTACCACACAGCTGCTCACTCACTCCTCCTCCCTCCCAGTGGAATGGGGAGGAGAATCGGAAGAAAAAGGTAAAACTCGTGGGTTGGGATAAAGACAATTTAAGATTAAGGATTAGGATTAAGACAGCAAAGGAAGAGAAAAATAATAACAATAATACTAATAAAAGAATATACAAAGCGAGTGATGCACAGTGCAATTGTTCACCATCCAGAACCTGATACCCAGCCCGTTCCCAAGCAGCAATCCCTGCCCCCTGGCTGACTCCCCCTGTTTATGTATTGAGCATGATGTCATATGGTATCGAACATCCTGTTTGGACAGTTTGGGTCAGCCATCCTGGCTGTGTCCCCTCCCAGCTTCTTGTGAAAATTAACTCTATCCTAGCCGAAACCAGGACAGTGCCTCTGGAAACTCTCCTTCTTTTCAGCTTCCCAATGCAAACAGCAGTTCCTAGGCCACGTTAGCTGCTGTGGGGGCCCAGTGGCTGGTCTGCTCTGCACAGCTAGTCCCTGGACATAATGCAATGAGCCTTCATCCCAAGCGCACCCCTAGTGTCTCTGGATGGATGAAAAGGAGCATCTTGAGCGTCCCCTTCTCAACTGTTGCTGTCAAGGAGAAGTCCCAGGCTGAGGAAGGCTGGAGGTGTTATCAAGCAGATGGGAGGAAAGAGCAGGGTTAGTGAGACAGCCCAACTAAGAAATAAAGATGTATATGCTATTCTATAAGGATATATATTCTATAGGAACCTTTGCCATATTCCCTTCTAATGTAATCAAGTACAAAATTCAACAAGCTTTTAAAATTCTATCTATCTGCTGAAAAATGAGCCAGTAGTATGAAATTCCTCCCACATACACCTGCTGTAATGTTTCTCTAAAATCTATTTATCTTAGTCATGACCTTATGAGCATGAACAGAATGTGTCAAATATTTCTCAGCTTAAGAATGTGTCTAAACTTTGGAAAAAATTGTTGTAGCTGAAAAGGTATAATTTCTACACAGCATTCAGGTTACACACTGTGATAAAAAATACAGATATCAGAAAAGGTGTTACTTTGTGTTTTACACTTTACTTAAAATTACTTCTTTTTAAAATTTTGATCTAGTACTGCAAGTTACTGAGTGCTCTCAGCCCCCACGGACAGCAGTGGAAGCTCAACGTTGTCATGCCTTACTAGCAGACATTCAGTAACTCACAGGACTAAGTCCTTTAAGAAATAAATAATTTCCAACTGACAAAACTGCTCATTTACGGTAATTTTCTGCTGATATTGAAGCTGAGGAGAGTTTTTCATTATCTTCAAGGATAACAGAAAACAACCTTCAGAAAATGGTAATAAATTAGTATGGGACACAGAAAAGGAGTGTTCTTAAGTGTATTTTGGCATTTCATGAAAAATCTGAATAGCAATGAATAGAAATAATAGAATCATAGAATGCTTTGGGTCGGAAGGGACCATTAGAGGTCATTTAGCCCAACTCCCCTGCAGTGAGCAGGGACATCTTTAACTAGACCAGGTTGCTCAGAGCCCCATCCAACCTGAACTTGAATGTTTCTAGGGATGGGGCCTCCACTACCTCTCCGGGCAACCCATTCCAGTGTTTCACCACCCCCATTGCAAAAAAATTTCTTCCTTATATCCAGTCTAAATCTACTCTCCCTTAGTTTAAAACCATTACTCCTTGTCCTGTCACAAAAGGCCTTGCTAAAATGATTAAGATGCATCCAAAACAGACAAGTTGGTTGAACATTGGCTGATTCTACTAGAATTGACAGGATTTTTCTAGAATCTTCATTATTTTTCTTGAGGGATGAACACTAAACAATAAACAGGGTTGGTTTAAAACAGGATTAGTTTGCATCCAAAACAAAAGTTGAACTGCCCAAGGAAAAGAAAAAGACTGTCCACAGAAACGTTGGACCATCCCTGTGTATGTTTTGGGATAGATCCAAGAATAATATGTTCTGGAAAAAGATGACGTGCCAGAGAAGTTGACCCCTGGTCAGGCATTCCCTAAACTCTAGAAATGTGTAAACTGAGATACCAAAAATATTTCACAGGCATATTCAGTATTTATGGATGCCATTTAGCAAGCATGAGGTCAGAGGCAATGAAGTTGCTACGCAATGTTATTCCATGTTACAGCATATGATAAAAATGAATGGACTTTTTTCCACATTGAATGACAGTATTTATTACACCATACACCAACGATGAACCAGAGAATGGTGCCTACTTTGTTCATGTTTATAGTACTAGTCTGGAAGGTGAGGCAAGTTACCATGCTTCAAACTGAGAAACCTATTTAAAAACACATTAGTTTTAGTTTATAATTGTCACTTTGAAGAGTGTTCTGCAGTTTGGTGGTCATATAGATAGTAATGTAATTTGCATTCTGTTTGGGGGAACAATATTAAACAACATTAAAATCTTTTCCTTTGACTTATGAGTCAGGGAAAGAAATGCAAGTCACATGCCTCTCACCCAAATTCTACAGAAGCATGACTCCACTGAGTTAACTCCAAGATGAGAAAAGGTGTTGGTTATAGATGAGCTGTAAAAGAGTATCTTGAGAGGGTATAGAAAGACTCCTCCTAGGACTACAGATGTTCCTCCAGACCAAACAATTTGTACTCTAGGCTTTGTTTTTGTAGGATAAAAGCCTAGAAGTTTACTTCAAAAACAGCCAAATAAGACCAATCCCTCCCCAACAACATCCTAAAGTTTAGGTTTCCTTCAGCCATCTATCATGCTGTAGTCATCATCCTCATGTCAATATCTTACTCGGCAAAAAAACTTATGTAAGCAAATAAATTTTGGTCCCAGGTATTAAGTCACGGCTCAAGAAGTCTAGTGAATGTTTCATCCAATAAAATTTTTACCTCTTCTCTAGATGTGGTTTTCAATCAGCTCTAATTTTTTTAAAATTCCATTTCAGGAGATTGTGTCTGCTTTTCACACATTTTGTAGATAGACTAGACCTGCAGTTAGGAAAATCTGTCAAGGTTGAGATCAGTAAGGTCAGGGGAGGAAGGAATATAATTAGGCTTACAATGGTAATTCTGCTAGGTTTTTGTTTATGCAGTAGCTCCTACTACTATGTGACATCTTTCTCCTCTCTCTAAGCACACAAGTCCACCAGCAGGCAGCCCATAGAGAGTGTGCAGGACACACAGCTGTGTAGAACAACTGCCTACCAAGTTCCTCTGAGCTCTTTTGCAACTGGCTTAGAGCTGCACCAGTCTCCCCCAGCCTCTTCAACAGCTTCTGCCGCTGACCCAGGGGAGATGTTCCTCATCATTTGCCACCTCTACAGAGGAGGTCACCTAGATGTGAAGCTGACTCTGTCCTGCTGAGCAGCAAGCCCCCAGGTCTTACCCTGCAGGGACTGCTCAGACTAGCAGGTCACAGCAGAAATAAGTTGGTAGCTTCACAGAAAGTTGTGGCCCTTTTCTACACTGTACTATACTGCATTAAAAATTATATCTGTATGACTTTTGATTATTCATATCTTATCACATTGCCCCTGTTCAAAAAAGGAATTTTTTTTCCAAGTGACAGCAATTTTCATTATGCATCCTTTTTCAGGATGACCTACCTTATAGGTCAGCCTTTCTGTTCCAGTCGTCCATTATCTTTCCCAATAGCAGGCTCCTCTTAGGGTCTCACCTGAATTTAAGCAGCTCCAGATTAAGCCTAAGACTTGTCTAGGTCACCATGGATGTGGAAAACAAATCATCCCCTTCCGCAATTTTGTGTTGCTATGTTTGTCAGGGCTGATTCCTCCCTCTGTCCTCTGCAATTTAGGCTAATCCCAGATGGTTTATTTGCTTTCTTTCTAGACTCCTGGTCAGTTTTAGTGGTCTCCTCTGGACTTTCTACTGTTGATCCACATGGTTTTCAAAAGACATCACCCAACATGGAACACAGCCCTGCAGCTGTGCAGGTGGTTTGGGCTCACTGCGGCTGAACAGAGTGGAAGGATTTCACACATCTTATGTTTCTGTTTATACTGCTGTAACTTTTACTGGCTTTGCAAATATTTCCTCTTCCTTGGCTCATGATTCACAATGGTCCTCTGATACTTTCATGAGAAACCTGCATTTTTGCCAGCTGGTCTTTATCATTTCAGTGACCATGAAATGGTGGAGTTCAAGATCCTTAGGGCAGCGAGGAAGGCACACAGCAAGATCACTGCCCTGGACCCCAGGAAAGCAGACTTTGGCCTCCTCAGGGATCTGCTTGGTAAAGTACCATGGGATAAAGCTCTGGAGGGAAGAGGGGCCCAAGAAAGCTGGATAATATTCAGGGATCTCCTCCTCCAAGCTCAGGAGCGATGCATCCCCACAAAGAGGAAGTCAGGCAAAAACACCAGGAGGCCTACATGGATGAACAAGGAGCTCCTGGACAAACTCAAACACAAAAAGGAGGCCTAGAGAGGATGGAAGCAAGGACAGGTAGCCTGGGAGGAATACAGAGAAATTGTCCAAGCAGCCAGGGATCAGGTTAGGAAAGCTAAAGCCCTGATAGAATTAAATCTGGCCGGGGACATCAAGGGCAACAAGAAAAGCTTCAGTGATAAAAGGAAGGCTAGGGAAAATGTGGGCCCTCTCTGGAAGGAAGCTGGAGACCTGGTTACCTGGGATATGGAGAAGGCTGAGGTACTCAATGACTTTTTTTGCCTCAATCTTCACTGGCAAGTGCTCCAGCCACACTGCCCAAGTCGCAGAAGGCAAAGGCAGGGACTGGGAGAATGAAGAACCACCCACTGTAGGAGAAGATACGATTCAAGACCATCCAAGGAACCTGAAGGTGCACAAGTCCATGGGACCTGATGAGACGCATCCATGGGTCTTGAGGGAACTGACAGATGAAGTTACTAAGCCACTCTCCATCATATTTGAGAAGTTGTGGCAGTCTGGTGGAGTTCCCACTGACTGGAAAAGGGGAAACATAACCCCCATTTTTAAAAAGGGCAAAAAGGAAGAACCGTGGAACTACAGGCTGGTCAGTCTCACCTCTGTGCCTGGCAAGATCATGGAGCAGATCCTCCTGGAAACTATGCTAAGGCACATGGATAACAAGGAGGTGATTGGTGACAGCCAACATGGCTTCACTAAGGGAAAATCGTGCCTGAAAAACTTGGTGGCCTTCTACAATGGGGTTACTGCATTGGTGGATAAGGGAAGAGTGACTGGTGTTATCTACCTGGAGTTGTGCAAAGCATTTGACACTGTCCTGCATGACATCCTTGTCTCTAAATTGGAGAGACATGTATTTGACAGATGGATCGTGTGGTGAATAAGGAATTGGCTGGATGGTCGCACTCAAAGAGTTGTGGTCAACAGCTCGATGTCCAAGTGGAGACCAGTAACGAGTCGTGTTCTTCAGGGGATGGTATTGGGAGCGGCGCTGTTTAACATCTCTGTCGGCGACATGGACAGTGGGATTAAGTGCACCCTCAGCAAGTTTGCTGATGACACCAAGCTGTGTGATGCTGTCAACACGCTGGAGGGAAGGGATGCCACCCAGACGGACCTTGACAGGCTTGAGAGGTGGGCCCTGGGCAAATCTCATGAAGTTCAACAAGGTCAAATGCAAGGTTCTGCAGTGGAACAGGTTGCCCAGAGAAGTTGTGGATACCCCCTCCCTGGAAGTGTTCAAGAACAGGTTGGATGGGGCTTTGAGCAATGTGGTCTGATGGAAGGTGTCCCTGCCCATGGCAGGGGGGGGTTGGAACTAGATGATCTTCAAGGTCCCTTCCAACCTAAACCATTCTGTGATTCTAAGTCAGCAAGTTGTGGGTTTTCTCCTGGATCTTGATGAAATTATGGGGGTTTTTTTGAGCATTCCTGATCTGTCTTTCATACTAGGTACTTCCCTTTCTACAGCCTGGGTTCTGGAGCACACCATGTATCCTTTTCTGTCATTCTGCCTAAAATAGGGGAAAATGGCTGCTCTTTGCACATGCTGCATTAAAACAGAGTGGGAAAAGGGCATTAGACAGGCTAATTACACAAAAGCTAAGCTGTTGGGGTCGATGTAGCTTGAGAATTAGCACAACTAGGCCGCTTAAGCAAAACAGCATAATTGAACAGGCTGCTGGAAAGGACAGCTAAGAATAGCCATTGAGAAAGTTCTGAGAGTGTACATGATGTGGGTTAGCAAAAACAAGATGTGTTCAAGGACGTGGAGGCAGTCTGTTGCTATTGGTGTTAGTGCATAGTTACCAATCATAAGGGAATGTGGGGCATGTGAACAGTGTGTGATTTATGTCTGTAGCCTATCCGATGTAAGCGTAATCGCGTGTACAGATATGAAAAATGTATATAACCGCACAAGTGGGAGAATAAAGGAACCGACTGTGCATCGTATCAATGCGTGTGAGAGTCGTTCCCGTCCTTTCACAGATGCTGAAACTCGGCATTGTGGTGACCCTGAAGATTTATCGCAGCCAAAAAAAAAAGCAGGGGACTGCCGGCTGGCGAGGTAAGCCGGGCTGCCCGAGAGAGGCAGGAGCAGACCCGTGGCACGCCGGGGGGGGCATGAACATCGGCAGCATGGGTTCCAATGTATCAGCGTTGGAAAACACAGCGCTGAAAACCCTGTTGGAATTGGCGGATCGAAACAATGCTAAGTTAACTGAAGGAGACATATCGGGACTATTATTATGGTGCCGCCGCCGAAAGCTGATAACAACACTGGATCAGCTGTTCGATCCGGATGCGTGGCACAGAGTTGGGATGGACTTGTGGGACTCTGTGCAGGTCGGAAACAAAGAGGCACAACAATTAGCCCCTGTTTTCCGAACTGTTAAAAATATGATTGCCGATATGAAGGACGATGCTACTGTGGCTGCAGCCACCGCGAGAGCTGTTTATGCAATCAGTCAACCCGCTGGAGAGTGTCAAGATCCCTGTACGGCGCTGCACGCGTATCCCGTTCGTCCTAGTGAAAAGGAGTTTTGGAGAGAATCGAGTACTGAATTGGGAGACTGGGCACCAGCGCCACCTACAGCCCCACCACTGCCAGAGAATGTGCCGCTCCCGGACTCTGATTTTCAAGAAATGGATACTGACTCACCCGAAGGACCAACATCGCTATTATACCCAAAGATTCATAAAAGTGAACTTTTGGACGCATTGAGAAAGCAACAGGATCAAATGACAAAGCTGCTGGGCGAGATGCAACGACTAGATAAAGGATCCCGTAACGCCACGATTTAACAGGCATATCGAAAGGCTCACGAGGCCATAACGGACGGTTTGCGAGCGGTCGAGCAGCACATATGTGGGGAGTCGGATGAGATGGGGGAGGTGATTTCAGGGGGGTCAAATAATGGAAGCATTAACGAAAGTAAGCCACCAGAGCATTTGCAATGGTGCTGGTTTAGGCTCATGTTGGAAGACAGGGAAATGAGCTTAGCTGACGCTGATTATTATTTACGCAGTAAATACGGTAAGGGGGTGGGGGATGGCGAATGTGAGGCATGGAAGAGGGGCGTGAAGTGGAGAGAGCAAGGAGGGGGGGCATCCGGTGTTCAAAAGCCTGATTGCGCGCACGGTGGGTGTGGTCTGCAGGGACCCGGTGGTACAGAGGGGGGTGGTGTGGCCGCTGGAGGTTGGAGTGGAGACGGGACGCCCCCGATACGTGACCCTAATTTTAATATGAGACAACGATGGAGGGGGGTAATAGAAAATGCTGTAATTGAAGGACAAATGCTACCAAACAGTTTAACAGCATTCCCGGTGTTTATGCAGGGGAATCAATAGATATGGGCTCCTTTTGACTGGAAAACAGTGAGTCAGTTACAAAAAACTGTAATGAACTATGGTTTGGATAACAAGCAAGTTATGACGCTGGTTACCACCTTTTTCAAAAATCAGATATTAGTGCCAGCTGATGCCCGAGCCTTGTTAGAATTGGTGTTGCCCCCCACTGCCTTTATGTTGTGGAAGGATAAGTGGCGGGATAAATGTGAGGTTGCAATGATGCAAAACCTTCATTTAGGTGCCGATGATCCTTTACGTGTAGTTACCCTAGACCAGATCATGGGTACTGGCACTTTCCGCGAGGGGGCGGCTCAAGCAGCGCTACACCCTTGAATATTGCAACAGTCACAGAGCTTAGCCCTGGCCGCTTTAACTGAGTTACCACAGATTGGGAAGCCTGTATTACCTTATACGCAGATTCGTCAGGGTCCTGATGAGCCGTACATGCACTTTATAGACCGATTAAAGGAAGCATTAGATGCGGCACCAAATCTGCCAAGTAAAGCAAAAGGTGCAGTAGAAAAGGTTTTAGCTTTTCAAAATGCCAACACTCAATGTCAACAGATAATTGCATCCCTACCTAGTGGGTCTACCCTTAGTCAGTACGTGGAGGCTTGTTCCCGATTACCTCGCTTAGCAGAGGAAAGAGAGAAGGCCAGAATACATGCGGCTGCTATGGCCGCTGCTTTACGACCTGCCATGCAAACGGGGAAAGGGGATCGAGGTGTTAAAGCAAAAACTGGTTGTCTTATTTGCAGAGAGGAAGACCATTACAAAAGAAACTGTCCTCAGATCAAGAAGCAAGAGGTGGTGGCTGACAAATTTGTAGGGACATGCCATAGATGTGACAAGTTCGGGCACAAAGCAGCTCAATGCAGGTCGCAGTTTCAAAAGGATGGTACCCCCCTGTCGGGAAATGGGCAGAGCAGCACCAGGATGGGGGGGCGCGAGGACAAGAAAGTTCCCCACAGCTATGGCTGTCTCAACGAGCTCCGACCCGCCACAAGTGGCTCTGCAGGAGTCGATCTGGCCGTGGGAGAAGACATCACTATAGAAGATGATAAGGTGCATGTCGTCCCCTCGGTAGCCACAGGACCTTTAGGTCATGGGCTGAGTGCATTGTTGGTGGGGCGATCCTCTGCAACTAGACAGGGAATTTTTGTCCTACCAAGGGTAATTGATGCAGATTTCACAGGCCCAATAGGGATTATGTTAAAGGTATTCACGCCACCATTAACCATCAAACGAGGCAGCAAGGTTGCCCAGTTGATTCCTTTCATTGCTCAGGTCCCCCTAACTGACCCTAACTATAGGGGAAGTGACGCCTTTGGCTCAAGTGGACCCCCCTTGGTGGCATTCGTACAATCTCTTTCCACAGAACAGCCCATAAGAAAGATCACTATTAAAGGACCGAATGGCATTGTACTAAAAGACCAGAAAATGTTGTTAGACTCCAGAGCAGATGTTACTATAATCCCGAGGGCCCAATGGCCAGAGTCACGGCCATTGACGGTAGTGTCGGGCATGGTGACAGGAATCGGTGGTGCAACAGCGACACAAATGAGTACTGAGTTCATTACCTTTGTAGACCAAGATGATAAGTTGCTGGCACAAAGCACGCCCTTATGTCTTGAATACCACTATTTGGCTATTAGGCAGAGACGTACTATCACAATGGGGTTGTGTCATTCAGATGCCTTTTTGACAGAAGCCATTGAAGCGAGCGCATCCAGGCCTACACTGAAGCTCACGTGGTTGACAAAATAGCCGATCTGGGTGGACCAATGGCCGCTGTCTACTGAAAAGCTCACCCGTCTCCAAGAATTGGTGGATGAACAAGTGAAGTTGGGGCACTTGGTCCCGTCCACTAGTCCTTGGAATACTCCTGTGTTTACCATTCAGAAAAAGTCCGGAAAATGGAGACTCTTACAAGACCTAAGAGCACTTAATGCAGTAATGCAGGATATGGGGCCGCTACAACCCGGACTACCGTCGCCAGCTATGATACCTGAACAATGGGATATCCTGATTCTAGATTTGAAGGACTGTTTTTTTATTATCCCGTTACATCCGGACGATTGTGAAAAGTTTGCACTTACAGTACCCGCCATTAACAGAGCATCACCCACGAAGCGGTACCAATGGGTAGTGCTACCACAAGGTATGAAAAACTCACCAACAATGTGCCAATGGTATGTGGATTTGGCGCTGCAACCTTTCCGACGATCTCATCAGGAACTAATTTTGTATCATTACATGGATGACTTATTATTGGCCTCACGATGTCCAATCCAAGATGACATTGTTCTTGAATTAAAGGGGATGTTGGAAGATTGGGATTTAGTGGTGGCTCCTGAAAAGATTCAATGACAACCCCCATGGAAATATTTGGGCATGACTTTAACTGAAACCGTGATTAGGCCGCAAAAGTTGACTATACGTGCTGACAACGTCAAAACCCTTAATGATGTCCAAAAGTTGGTGGGAGACCTTCAATGGATTCGGAACGTTTCTGGAATAACCAATATGGATTTACAGCCCCCGTATGAACTATTGCAGGACGGAAAGGATCCTCACGAACCACGCCAATTAACACAACCAGCAGAGGCATCACTTCAAATTATCACGCAGAAGATTTCACACAGTTCTATCTCCCGGATACTTGAAGGCTCCCCGATCCAGTTATATATCTATGACTCTCGGGAAGAGATCATTGGGATATTAGCTCAATGGCGGGAGCAACAATCAGACCCATGATGCATCCTGGAATGGATTTTCGGTCCTAGCCATTTCAAATGAACTGTGACCACAAGGATTGAGGCTATTGCGGCTATAATCCATAAAGCTTGCCTGTTGTCGTGGGTTACGGAAACGTTGTAACGATGTGACCCCAATATGAGTATGATCGTTCACCTTTATTAGTCAGCAAAAACAAGGTTTATATAGCAAAGCAATTACAGCATCTGATTAGTCAAACCCCCAATCCATATATAGGCAAAACTACTGCAACTCGTTGTGATTGGTGCAGAGCTGCATCTTGAAGTGAAAACAGTGCTGTGGCAGGAAACAACAGCATGGCAGGAAGGAAGTGACAGTGTGGCAGGAAACGGCGACGTGACAGTCCCCCTGCTCCAGTGTCCCTAGCTCGTCACTCTACCTTCCCAGCAGGGTTCCGTGTCAGCTGCTCCCAAGGCTCACTTCCGGATCGGAACCTGGGTTGCTCAACGCACCAAGCTATGTCCCCTCTCGTCCAGCCAGGACTCCACAATTCCCCCTTCTTGTTTTTGAGCAAGCCAGGTTTGCTTCGTCATCTTGGAGAGAGCCCTTTTAAGACAGCTAAAGCAAATACATATTATAATTCCAACAGCAAGTAACACGATACATATACACAAAATTTCTACAGTTAAACTGTTAAGCCAAGCGGGCAGATTACCAAAGAGCGAGGTGAGAAATCCATCAAAAAATCCCTGGTTTTGTTGTATTTGATTGGCGTGCTGTTCGATCCATTGTAATTGCTTGTGGATGGACTTACTATGATCGGACAAGTTCATACAGCACATGCCTTCAAAGTCCTCACAGCAATGTCCCTGGGCCAGCAGTAAAAAATCAATTGTGGCTCTATTTTGCAATACCGCATGTCGTAGACTACTCTGATCTTCTAGCAGGGATTGCAAAACTTTTGTGGTAACACTGGCTTGCTTCTCTGCCCAGCACGTCTATTTCCCTAGTTGATTTAACGCTGCGCCGGCAGCGGCACCGGGCACCAATAATGCCATAAATACTCACTCGTTGGTACTTGGGAGAGTGATTCGATCATCGCAGTCAGGAGGAAGACCCGTAACACCTCGTTTGGGACGAGTTGTTACCTTCTTCCACCACTGTCGATCTGGAGCTAGCAATGTCAGCTGACCTAAGTAACACGGGCCGCCATAGACATTACGAGGAATTCCTTGCCATGCCCTTTCGCCACAGATTAAGAACACATCAGGAGGCAAGGCTTTAGGCATAGCATTATTCCACAAGGGAGAACCACCTTCCATCCCATAGGCGCCCAGGCTTTGGGGGCTTCTTTTGTTCATGTCATTGGTACCACAGAAGGTGACAGCTCTAGAGTGGCCCTGATAGTCATAATGAGAAGCAATTGGAGTGACATTGGCCCACCCTGACCGGTTGAAGAAATGGCGATGGTTAGGCCTAGCAATAGCAGGCCCTGCAAATACAAAACAAGTTTGAGTCCAGTTTTTGGTCGTGTTACCAATCCTCATTGACCCTAGCAAGTTCAACTCTTGAGGATCCCAGGGCAATGTGCGATTCAGACCTTGTATGAGTTTGGCACTGCAACTACTCACTTGAATCCCCTTTGTACATCTGCCTGCACTATAATTAGCAAAATGAATAACATTGTAACTAGGTACTCCTATTAGACAGATGCGAAAAGGTTCTGTTGCGGAAGCAAGAGACAAACAAAATGCTGATTGGCCCGTTTTGTTCGCCCAGGTAACCCAAAGATTTTGTCGGGGCTCAATGCGGTAAAGGGTTTCTTCGCCTACTATAGTCTGACAACATGTAAAGAGTATGGCTAACAGGGTAACCACTCGTTTTCCTGTCATTCCCTTCAACGCTGATGTAAGCATCGCACTCTCGTCTTTCCCCCTCCGCTTTGAGGACGGTCCAAACAGCAAGCACTAACTTACTTTGGCTATATTAAAAGAACTACTTACCCTTACGGTTTTAGCTCTCCGGCTTGCTAACCTTACCCACTTCAAGCGGCTACAGAGATAAGCATCGCTCCCTTTTGTCTTGAGCTTTGTAACAATTAAAATGCGAGCTACGCTGTGCCCTATTAAAGGCACTGATTACACTGATGCTTTGCAAACGATATTCGACGCTGCCGCTATGGTTAGCAAGTGTAACAACTACATAAAACCCGAGGCTTACAGATCTTACAAAACATCACAGGTGGTATCAGTGACAAGTACCTCCTGGTAACCACTCATATACTCTTCCCTCTATTCAGGTTATTTCTACTTGATTGCTCTGCTCGTGAGAGTCTGCTTGTTGCTCCTCGGCTAACTTGTCTTGCTGATTCAAAGCAGGCTTCACCGCTCGGCTAGGCACCCAGACTGGACCGCGATCTGTGGAAACACACATATACCCTCGACCGTTAAATATCACTGGTACGGGTCCAGCCCATTCTCCAGTAGTCGGGTCTCTATAGATCACTTTAAACCGCGGTAAAGTCGTTGCACTATTGAATTTTAAGTTCTGGTGATGCACCACAACAGGCGGTGCCTCCTGATCACCCATAAGGCACAAACAGTTTAAAGTAAAAAGAACTCGATGCAACCTTGATTGCGCTTCTGTTTCAACTCCTCGCTGTTTATCTAAGTAGTCTTTCAGCACACGATGAGTGCGCTCTATGAGGCCTTGCCCTGTCGGAGAATGCGCAATTCCCGTGGTGTGCTTAATTCCCCACGTCAACAAGAATGATCTCAGCTTTTGACTGACATAGGCAGATCCATTATCGGTCTTAATTTCTTCAGGGACCACCAGTACTGCAAAACACGAAAGCAGATGTTTACAAACATGTTGCCCTTTTCCCCAGGTAAAGCAGTGGCCCATATCATTTTCGAAAAGGTGTCTATTGTGACATGCATGTACTTCAGTCGCCCAAATTCGGAGAAGTGCGTGACGTCCATCTGCCACAGTGCAAGTGCCTGCAGCCCTTTTGGATTGACCCCTTGGCCTATACCTGGTCCTTGGTTTCCGCACTTAGGACAGGCCTGTACAATATAACGAGCCTCATTCTCTGTCAGTCCAAATTGCCTTCGCAGACCTCTTGCATTTTGGTGAAAATTCTCATGACTCTGTCTGGCCTGCTGAAACTTGTCTACTGGAGGCATAGGGCATGTGGGACTGACTAAGTTGTCAGCAATCTGATTGCCGTGCCCTAGTCCCAGATCCCATTGGTGGCTACGTACATGAATGACGCAACAAGGTACGGGCCGTTGAGACAGTACGGTCCGCAACTGGATAAACAGCTTCCCTAATCTAGGATTGACTGCCTCCCTAAGCAAGGCATCCGGTATTCGAGGCACTATCCCAGCTACATAAAGGGAGTCAGTTACAACATTTAAAGGCTCATTTAACCAATTAGTTAAAGCCCAGACCACGGCAGTCAGCTCTAAAATTTGTAGCGAATCTCCATCCTGTCCTTGTATCATATGACAACACCACTGGCCCCCTTCTTGCCAAACACAAACTGCCTTACGCAGCCTCCTGCCTGCATCTGTATACACTGTGATTCCTTCGGCCAGCGGCTCCTTCTGAACTCTGGACTTCTCAAGCCATAGATTACACTTCAAGAACTGCCACAATCTCCCTTGCGGCTGTCGGGAATGTATCCTCCCATCATAGCCTAACAGAGCTTCCTGTATGGGTAGAGCATGCCTCAACCACCATTCCAAATCTGCTGCTTTGACCGGTATACTGATGTCCTGCGGCTCTTCCCCTGTTATTTCCACTATCCTCGTCCTACCTTTTCTGATTAGCTCTCCCACAGCTTCTGATCGTGTCTGTGTACTAGTCTTCGGCTGCACACTTAAAAACACCCATTCTAGTATGTAAAATGGATCATCGCCCCTAATAGGCTTGTCAGTGGCAAAATCAGGACTATTCAACGATGCTGTACAGGAATGAGTCTCCCCCTTCTTGTTTTGCCACTGACAAACAAGGGCATATGGTGACTCTGCAGGGTTGCAAATAAGCAAGGAAACAGGTAGGGTTAGCAATCGCCTAGCAGTCCAGGCTGTTTGAAGCTTCTGTACAATGTGTTGCAAAGCTGCTTGCTGCGTCTGTGATAGGGTGACTGCTGTGCTGGGATGCGAGCCACGTAGTAGTAATGTCAAAGGTGCAATGTCAGCATTGGAAATACCAGCACAGTTGCGCACCCACTGGATGTCTCCAAGCAAAGTCTGTACATCAGTCAATGTGCACAAATTTGTCGCTAATTCCAACTTTTGTGGTTGGATCTTAGCGTCAGAGATGCGCCACCCCAAATACTTCCATGGTGCAGATCGCTGAACCTTTTCTGGGGCAATAACAAGGCCCTTGCTGGCTAAAACAGTACTCAGCTGTGTCAAGGAATCGTCATTGAATGCTTCCTGTTGACAGCAGAGGATGTCATCCATATAACGATAAATGATTGTATTTGGCCATTGCTCCCTGAGTGGAGCTAAGGCCC
Source organism: Opisthocomus hoazin (assembly GCF_030867145.1). Classification (NCBI taxonomy): domain Eukaryota; kingdom Metazoa; phylum Chordata; class Aves; order Opisthocomiformes; family Opisthocomidae; genus Opisthocomus; species Opisthocomus hoazin. The sequence continues at coordinate 43,911,983 of NC_134453.1, read as the reverse complement.
AAGCCACATAAAGTTGACACAGCGTGGGTGAGTTTCTCATGCCTTGTGGCAAGACAACCCACTCATATCGCTCTGAAGGTGCTGCTTTGTTGGTTACCGGTATCGAAAAGGCAAACCATTGAGTGTCTCGCGGATGTAAAGGTATAGTGAAAAAACAGTGTTTTACAATAATCATGTGCCAACCCGATGGAAGCATAGCAGGTGATGGCATTCCTGGTTGTACGGCTCCCATGGGTTGCATTTGCTCATTAATCTTACGTAGGTCGTGTAAGAGGTGCCATTTGCCGCTCTTTTTCGGAATGACGAAAATGGGGGTATTCCATGGGCTGACTGAAGGCTTGATGTGGCCTGCAGCGAGTTGCTCTGCTACCAATTGCCTTGTTATTTGCAGTCGCTCTTCTGCCATGGGCCACTGGTCAATCCACATGGGTTTGTTGGAAAGCCAGGTTAGCGGTGGGTTGGGCGACTGCTCGCCAGTGCCCATAACTAAAAAGGGGTAGTAGTTAGTACAACTCCAATTTGACTCAAAACGTTGCGCCCAATTAGGGCTGAAAGAGTTTTTGGGCAGCTGCATGACATAGACCTTTAAACTGACCTCCTGCCTTTCAGGAAAGGTTATTTGCACAGGGTATTGGCTCATCATGGGAATGGAGTGTCCCCCCACCCCTGCGATAGCCGTTGTGGGAACACTTAGCGGCCACTCCTCCGGCCAAACACCCGTACTTACGATTGTGATCCATTAACCTGTACCACAGGACAGGCTAAGGCTTGTGTACCTCCCATAGTGGTGGCAACGTTCCACTGACCATCTAGTATGGCATCCCTTATAACACCGCTCCAGCGGGCAGGTGTGATCGATGCCGGAGGCCCAGCTAAACATTTTGGAGAGGAAGCCTCATTTTCCCGGTGGGGGGGGTTGGCAATGATTGACATATGCTGGAACTGCAAGCTCATGTCTTGAAGACGCTGCAAAACTGACTGCAAAAGATCGCACGCTGTTTTTCCTTGCAATTCGTTCTGGCCGCCATCAGAGGGCGTCGGGAGTGGAGACGCCTCACTGGAGGGTGGCAACGGAGGATAGAGAGGAGGGGCCGATGTTGCAGGCCGCGCCCCAGGAGGGGCCGATGTTGTAAGCCGCGCCCCTTCTCCCTCCCCCTCTGGGGGTGGTACTAGCCGCTCCTCCCCTCTTCTGGAAGACAGTCGCACTTCTGCGCCCGACTCCTCCCCTCTCCCCGGGGGCGGTCGTACTACCGCATCCAGCTCGCATTTCGACTTGATCTCTCTAGCGGCAACTTCCGGTGGGCCCCCCCCCCCTGCACCCAGACTGGAATCACGCTCCAGACTCGCCCGAATCTCGGCAATTGTGTTACAGGTGATCCCAGTCATCCCTCTAACGGCAGGTAGCCCGAAAACCCGTGCTAATGTCCCAGGCTTAGGCGCGTGATCTTTCCCGGGCTCCGGAGCTAGCATCTGAGCTGCAGCACACGCCACCTCTCGTTCAGCTTTCATGGCTTTTAAGGTCTGTAATACTCTTCGCCAGAGCTCGCGGACGGCTTTTATCTCCTTTTCCTCCTTGTCCTCCGCGGTTATTGTAAGGTTTATATAGCAAAGCAATTACAGCATCTGATTAGTCAAACCCCCAATCCATATATAGGCAAAACTACTGCAACTCGTTGTGATTGGTGCAGAGCTGCATCTCGATGTGAAAACAGTACTGTAGCAGGAAACAACAGCGTGGCAGGAAGGAAGTGACAGTGTGGCAGGAAACGGCAACGTGACAGTCCCCCTGCTCCAGTGTCCCAAGCTCGTCGCTCTACCTTCCCAACAGGGTTCCGTGTCAGCCGCTCCCAAGGCTCACCTCCGGATCGGAACCTGTGTTGCTCAACGCACCAAGCTATGTCCCCTCTCGTCCAGCCAGGACTCCACAGATGCCAACGAGCAAAAATTATTGCTGGAGCTGTACCACACCAAGTAATAATGCCACTCACATCCCAATTGGTCGCACAGTTTTGTCAAACCAATGATGAATTTGCGGCGGCCGTATTGAACCAACCGTTTTTAATAGATAATCACTACCCGCGTCACCCATTGTTTAAGACATGTTTACGGTTGTTGCCACGGAATATTGTGACTGATTGCCCACTAGACGCATTGACAGTGTTTACGGATGCGAGCAGCAAATCGAAGTGTGCTGGGTTTGTGTGGCAACTACATGGCTACTGGTACTCGCACACCCTTGTGGCAGAAGGATCTGCTCAAATTTTAGAACTTTTAGCAGTAGTGGAAGTGTTGAAACGGTGGCCTCAACAACCTCTTAATATTGTGATTGACTCACTATATGTTGTTGGTATCGTACAAAGGTTACATTTTGCATTTATCGGTAAGATACAAAACCCATTGCTGTTCAGTGCCATAACTCAGTTATGGTACATGCTTCAACAGCGGCAAGAACCACTATTTGTAGCTCATATTAGAAGTCATACTTCCATGCCTGGGGGCCTAACAGAAGGTAACCACCGTGCAGACCAACTAGTGACAGCCACTCCCATACAACTGTCCACAAGCTTTGATGCTGCACAAGCAGCGCATGATTTTTTCCATCAGTCTGCGGCAGCGCTGCAATGACAGTTTTCATTATCTAAAGCAGATGCGCGTGCTATTGTTGCAGCCTGCCCTGACTGTGCGAGACTCACTCCTATACAGGATGGTGGTGTAAATCCTCGAGGTCTACAGCCCAGACAACTTTGGCAAACCGATGTGACCGAGTTCCCCCAGTTTGGGCGTTTGAAGCACATCCATGTCTCTGTCGATACGTGTTCGGCTGCCATCTGGGCAACAGCAGCTACTTCTACCAATGCCAAAGCAACCCAACGACATTGGGCGCAAGCCTTTGCTGTGTTGGGAGTACCTGAACAAATTAAAACTGACAATGGCCCAGCCTACAGGTCTCAGGTGGTGGCCCGTTTCCTTCAGCGGTGGGGTGTTAAGCATGTACGGGGCATCCCATACAACTCCACCGGTCAAGCTATTGTTGAGCGTTCCCATCGCTTACTAAAAGATCATTTAAATATTTTTAAAAAAGGGGGGAGAGCAATCCCCGATAGACTGTCTACACAAAACCCTTTTTGTCCTGAATTGGTTGAATGTTAGAGGAGGTCATAGTGACCCCCCAGCTGTTCAGCACAGGGGAACAAACAAAAATGTCTATGACAATGATGTGGTGTTAGTAATGGTATTCCGCCCGGATAAAGGGGTTTGGGAAGGTCCAGTACGACTACTCACTTGGGGGAGGGGATATGCTTGTATTTCTACAGATAATGGACAGACGGAGTGGGTGCCGGCAAAATGGATCAAACCCATCTTGAATGAACACGGAAGAAGAAGGGGAGGTGATAAAAAGACAGTGGGCCCAGTTAACAAAGATGCTAACCACATGTTTGAAGGCGCTACATCCTAACGATGTATAGCTGTTATCTGTACTATCTGACGAGTGTCAATATGAGTGCCTGCTTTCTAGGGCTCCGGGGTTAAGTTTTGGAGAGTGAATTATTTTGCTCCTTTCTGGTAGTAGAGTTTGGGTACCCAGGTAGGACCCTGCTCTTGAACATCAATGGTCCCAGGGATCGCAGGACCTCCAGCCGGCACCGAGGGATTCTCGGGGAGAACCTCTGATCACTGGACCAAAAAGTTCTGAGCAGGGACTATTAATAAGACAAAGGCATTCTTCCAGTATTACTTTTGTTGCCTGCCTGCTGTCTGTTCATAAGTCTTTGTAATATTTGGATTTATGTTGAAAACTTGGTGTGCCTGTGTGTGTGTGTGTGCATGTGTGTGTGGTCGCGACCATAAATGTGTGATTTTATGTGTTTGTTGTCATAGTGTTTGTATTTCTGTGTTCTGATGGATTTATTTGGTTTTTGTGATCTAATGGATTTGTCTGGACTAAGTAACTGCCTTTGCATCTTCTGGTTTGGTAAGTTTTCCGGGTTCTGACTTCAGACTATTGTATCTGCATTCTGATTTATTGGGGCTGCGGAAGTATTTGATGCAGCAGGAAACAGATGGGGAATTTCTGGCTGGTTAATGTCACTAATCAAAATGTTATTGCTTATTGTTGTAATGATTATAGCAGTGATTATGTTGGTCCTGTGTATAATATGCATAACACAAAAGGCACTAGAGGTAACTGTGAAGAAAATTTTTGTGATGCAACTACCACAAATTGAGCAAATGTTTTTAAGGTAATGATAAGATAGCTTAGCCTTTTTGAAAAGAAAAAGGGGGAGATGTTGGGGTCGATGTAGCTTGAGAATTAGCACGACTAGGCCGCTTAAGCAAAACAGCATAACTGAACAGGCTGCTGGAAAGGACAGCTAAGAATAGCCATTGAGAAAGTTCTGAGAGTGTACATGATGTGGGTTAGCAAAAACAAGATGTGTTCAAGGACGTGGAGGCAGTCTGTTGCTATTGGTGTTAGTGCATAGTTACCAATCATAAGGGAATGTGGGGCGTGTGAACAGCATGTGATTTATGTCTATAGCCTATCCGATATAAGCGTAATCGCGTGTACGGATATGGAAAATGTATATAACCGCACAAGCGGGAGAATAAAGAATCTGACTGTGCATTGTATCAATGCGTGTGAGAGTCGTTCCCGTCCTTTCACGGATGCTGAAAGTCGGCACTAAGCTAAATATGTGTGTGCATATGTCTGCAATAGCAATATCATACAGCAAGTAAGTAAGGTTTTTCAGAAACCCTTGCTGTAACTTTATTTCTCAACTGCACTGTAAAGCAGTCCCAAGGAGATCTTTTTCTTCCCTAGATTTTGGAGAGTTTTGCTACATCTTGTGGGTTGTAGTACCATATCCTCCATATGCTTCAGTGGATAATGTGAAATTGGATGCATTCGTCTGGGTTCCATATGTTTCCCCATCTTGATCCATTGCGCCATGTGAGGATGAGGACTTGTCCAAACCAGAGGATGCGGGAGCACGGGATTTTCTTGGTGATCATCATCAGATTGTTCAGACTGGTTAAAGAATGCAGGGATGAGAAAGACTCCCAGGCCAAAAAGTCCAGTTATTTCAGGCAACAATATTATAGCTTGTTTGTAGCCCCATAGAAGGATTAGTTAGGGTATTTGCTTCTACTGCTCCTACTGGGAGGCAGCTCCTGAACTTCTAGAAGTCAGGAATCTTCTTCCAGTTCTCAACTCAAATTTGTTCTTGGTCAAAGGACAACCTCTTTTTCTTGTACCAATGCTATTCTTTTCAGCCTTTCTTGCTGCATGCAGTATTTTGGAAATTTATCCCTGCTTTACAACAGTGATGTATTGAGTATTTTTGTAAGAGTACTGACAGCACAGTAATTATGGAGTTTATGATGTTATCAGTGTGAGCAGCATTTAATAATATGTACAGTAAGGTGCCCTATTTATCACTTTTCCTCTGCAAATTCCAGCATGCTGCACAGAGGTGGTTATTTCATATGTTCTCCCTGTTTTGCAGATAGGAAGACAGAGGTATGCACTTCCACACTAATGAGTGTAACCTCATTATATAAATCTATACTCAAACTTCTGAATAAATGATATGATGTTCAGAGACACTCTGTGTTTCTCTGATGCCACAGATTTAATATCACTCAAAATTAAATGCATAACTGTTGGCCCCTGTGTTTAAAAATGTTGGTCTTAGCCACCCTTCCCTTCAGATGAAACTTCTGATGTGAAGAACTCGCCTTCCCAGGTGCCTCTGTGCAACAGTTATGAGGCTCTGGATGTGGAATGCCAGTCAATGGCTGATGTGGACAATGGTCCATCTACACCAGAGGTGTTGCCAAGGTCAGAAAGGCTTACCCTCCATATCATGACCACCTCCATGAGGAAGAAAAGATGGGTTATAGCTGTAGGTGACTCCCTTCTGAGGGGAACAGAGGGTCCAATATGATGGACAGACCCTCCTCTTAGGGAAGTCTGCTTCTTCCCTGGGGCCTGGGTTAAGGACATCACTAGGAAACTTCCTAGCCTGATACGGCCCTTAGACTATTACCCATTACTGCTCTTCCATGTAGGTGGCAATGAAGCTGCAACACATAGTCCAAGGGCAATAAAAAGAGATTCAGGGCCTTGGGATGGTTGGTAAGGGAATCTGGAGCACAGGTAATTTTTTCCTCTCTCCTTCCAGTTGCGGGCAGCGACGCTGAAAGAAACAGATAGACCCAGTCTATTAATGCATGGCTCCATGGCTGGTGTCACTTCCACAATTTAAGGTTTTTCAATAATAGGGTGGCCTACATGGCACCAGACTTGCTGGCATCAGATGGGATTCACCTTTCTCAAAGGGGGAAGAAGGTCTTTGCTCACGAGCTAGTGGGGTTCATTGACATAGCTTTAAACTAGACTTGAAAAGGGAGGGGGATAACATCAGGCTTGCCCATGACCAGCCACGGGATGACACCCCAAGGTTAGAGGGACAGAGTGCTAGTGAGGGCCCTCAGCCTGTTGCTCTGAGACATGCTGGCTGCACTGCAGCACACTTGAAGTCATACAGAGTTAAGGAGTTAAGGGGTGTTCCTCTTAAAAGGTGACACGGCCGACAGCCCAGCTGAAGTGCCTCTACACCAATGCACGCAGCATGGGCAACAAACAGGAGGAGTTGGAAGCTATGCTGCTAGAAAGCTATGACCTAGTTGCCATTACTGAAACTTGGTGGGACAAATTCCATGACTGGAGTGTGGCTATTAATGGCTACAGGCTGTTCAGGAGGGACAGGCGAGGAAGGAGGGGCAGAGGCATTGCCCTCTACATCAACAAATGGATAGAGTGTGAAGAGCTGTCCCTGAAGAACAGCCATGAGCAGGTCGAAAGCTTATGGGTAAGAATCAGAGACAGAGGCAACAAAGGGAACCTTGTGGTTGGTGTCCACTAAAAGCCGCCCAATCAAGGGGAGCCTACTGATGAAGCCTTCTTCCTCCAGCTCCAGGAGACTTCGTGCTCACATGGTCTCATTCTTCTGGGGGACTTCAACCACCCCGACATTTACTAAAAAAGTAGCATGGTGAGCTGCAGGCAATCCAGGAGACTCCTGGAGTGCATCAAGGATAACTTCTTCGGCAAGTCCCCGGTGACTGGAAGAAGGGAAACATTGTGCCCATTTTTAAAAAGGATAGAAAGGAGGACCCTGGGAACTGCCGACCTGTCAGCCTCATCTCTGTGCCTGGGAAGATCATGGAACACATCCTCCTAGAAGATATGCTAAGGCACATGGAGGACAGGGAGGTGATTGGCTTGACCAAGGGTAAGTTGTGCCTGACCAAGCTAGTAGCTTTCTATGATGGAGTGACTGCATCAGCGGACAAGGGAAGAGTTATGCATGTCATCTATCTGGAATTCTGTAAGGCCTTTGACGTGGTCCCTCACAACATCCTTCCCTCTAAATTGGAGAGAGATGGATTTGATGGGTGGACTCTCCGGTGGAGGAGGTATTCACCCAGTTTCATTCATATTACGTAAGGACACCAAGTGAGTTGTCAGTGTCTTATTTAGTGTTCTGCATCTCCAGGATGCACTGATATCATCTGAGGTAGCACAGAAACTCCTGTATTTTTAGCCTCAACTTACAGATTTGCAAAAGTGATCTAGAACTGTCTTCTGAAAAAATAAAAGACAATTTTCTTAAATTTTAGCATCTTTGCTTTTATGTCTCTTCTGTGCTGGCTCCTAAGAGCTAGAGATTCACCAACTTTTTGTTGCAAAATAAAACCACCAACAACAGTCTCTGATATGACCAAAACTGATGATCATTACACAGTTCAAGTGAGAACTAAATGGTTTGAGTTGCTGGTTTTACCCCATTATTATCACTCTCTCCAGTATACCTTTGTCTTGAAACTGTTGTGTAAAAAAAGTTTGCTAGAATAAGGTAGCATTAAGGTAAGCATTAAGATAGGCACTCAATTTAACAATGCTTTCCCATGTGCTATTGATCTGCTTCAAAGAAATTGCTTTTTTTTCAGGGGACACTGCTGATCACCTTCCAGGAGAAACTAATTTTAATCCAGTCATTAAAATTTGCATGTAAAGTACATATTGCAATTAGAGTGCCCAACATTGTTGAAGGGAAAAGACTTTGAGGTCTGGGGTTTTGGGATACTTCAAAGAAGATGGAAAGAAATGTCTTAATCCTGATTTCCTCTGGACAAAGAGTAGGGGAAGGGGAAGAAAGGAGAAAGAGATTGTCATATAGAGAGAGTAGGAAAGGGTAGCTGCAGAGTGTCTTTGGTGAGGGGTGTTTAATGAGGCAGATGCCATACATGAACTTTCTTAATATAACATTTTTTATATTGGAAAATCAAACCTAATAGACTTGCCTCACTTCAGTCTCTTTACAGATAAGATGATAAAAAAATTCATCACACTTTTTCCCAGGATATTGCCAGCCTGCTGTTCTTGAGCGTCTCTGCACATCAGCTACCACACAAGGAGTAGCCAGCCCTTCAGTCTTCACTGCCCCCAATGCAGGAAAACTGTAACAGAGCTAGAAACAAGGGAAAAAACTGGGATTTCCAATATTTTTGTTTTACTTGGATTCAAAAGTCCAATTTAAGAAAAATGGAAAAAACATTTTATTTCAACTTCATTCTATATCATTTCATTTTGAAGAGGTGAGAGTGTTCTCTTTGGATTTGACTTTTCTGTTGCATTGTCTTTCAGGTGGCACATGCACTCACACCTTTGCTGAGGGCTTGGGATCCAACTGCTCAGCGTTTTCCAATGAAAAACAATTCTATGGGAACATTTTGGACAAACTGCTAGAGGGGAAAGGTACGTCCAAGTTTAAACTCATGATAAAATAAAGAAGGAAGAAGTTATCTGTACTAGTTTCTATCCATAGCAGGAAAGTCTCAGTTTGCATGAGTGATTTTCACCTTTAACCTTGCCAGGAGACTGTTAGGAGCAAAACAAATGGCAAGCAAAGCAATAGAAAAGATACTGTCGGTGTGGCTTCTACCCATGGAGGTAACAGCAGGGAAGTTATTTTGGGGGGAATATTCCATACAGCTTACAACTTTTCTGCTGACCAGCAGCAAAGACAATATTAAACTGTTAAGGTTTCCACTTCTGGGGAGATCAAGGGTGGAGCAGTTGGCAGTAACTGCGCATGAGGCTCTGAGAAAGAGGAAAGACATTATTGCAGATGGCGGTGTAAAACAAGCAGTGCCTGTGAATATCTCAGGCGCTGGCGTAGGATCATCTGTACTGTGAAGTCCTCATGATGGCCCCAGCCCAGGGTGGCTGACAGGGGCCCAGACCCCAGCACCATTGAGGGACCATTCCCTGTAGGTGGTTTGCAGGCAGCCACCCAGTTTTGGTGGGTCAGACTGCTTGCTCAGGTAGATGTGGGCTGTTGTAAGCCCATTGGCCTCCATGCCAAGTTTGCTCCCCGACATGAGACCTTTCAAGAAATGCCCCGGGGAGTGGTAGGGCTGTGAACCCTTTCTACAGTGCTGGAGGAAATAATGTGATACCTGTGGGTCTGCCCTCTCATAGCAGATGGGTTTTCTGGCTGCACGCTGTTTTATATCTTGCTGATTACTGAGTTACAATAATATCCTGGAAATTAAAGTTAAAATACTGTGGAAAAGGCAGATCAGTACTCAGAGACATCGTCTTGGGAGACTGTGATGATGTGCTCCCCCCCTGACCTGACTCAACAGGAGGATCTCCCTGACAGTTCTGTCTGACCCTGTCCTCTATGCAGTAAATAATCAAGTGTACCTTGCCATTGAATCTTGTTAAACCACTGTCATATTTACCACTGAATTTTGTTAGCTCACTTTTTTATATCAATAAAGTATATTGTTGCTTCTCTCTTACTAGTGAAGTGCATTGCTCCATCCACAACAGAGACCAACATAAGGCTCTCTGTCTGGAAGGTCATCATTTTGGGAGCACCTTCATCAGAGATGGGTTTCATCATCTCAGAAGTTGTCGGTTCATCAACCCCACATCTGCTTTAGGATACACGCACTCCCACACTGGCAGTGATGATTTCCCTCCTTTTTCTGCTAAGGGTCCTTAGGATGGCTAATCCATCTGCAGGGATCTGTATTTGGCCAGATTAATATCATCCCACATCTCTGACCTCACAGAAACCTGTGCAACGCTCACTTCTGTAAGTTAATAGAAAAAAGGAAAGAAAATGACTACAGAAATTTAAATTTATAAGTACAGAAGAAAGCAGTGTATGCAACCGCTGTTGCAGAGGGCTTCTTTAAGTAGGGCAGTCCTCAGCACCTTAAAAACAGTTAAAATAGAACTGATTCAAAGCCTGTTTAATTAAGTGGGAGATTTGCTTTTTGAAAGGGTCTGAATTGAGGTCACAGGTGGGAATTACTGAATAACTGGACCAGAAAGAAAGATTAGGATTGAAAAGGGTATGTTCCTGATGAGAGAGGAGACAGATGCATCCAGGGTAGGAGGCTCAAGTTCAAAGTATGAGAAAGCCACAGATCGGAGGGAACAGAGTGGGGAAAGCTGCAGGAGCAAAGCTCCATCACTGTACTTCAGTGGAGAAGGAAGTCTTGAAGTGGCCTCATTGCTGGACAGTCACCTGGGGGCTGGTGGGATCATCGACCCCCCTCCTTCCCCAAAAAAGGCCAATGAAAGTCTGGAGGGTGGTGGTTAGCAATCACTTCAGATTCCTGCCATCCCATCTAAACTCACTGAGTTGTGCAGGTGAGCTGGACCTCAGGGAAGTGGGGAAAGCAGAACTCCTGGCAGCCCCTTTTTCCTGAATCTGTGCTGTTTTTCATTGGATGAACAGGTGCTCCATGCTCACACTTCTTACACATGACACCTTCACCTGAACATCGCTGCCCAACTGCACTTCTCAGGACTTACAGGATTTTAAGGGACTGGACTTGCTTAATGAGAGTCAAAAAGGCATAACCTGCATGCCCCAAATGGCTGAATGAGGTGGCTTGTCTAAAAATCAGTCCTTCACATATATCCTCCTGCTTCTCTCATTTCCTCAAGTTTTACTTTAATAGTTTATTGGGTTTGCATGGCAAGGTTTTGGTAGTGGGGGGGCTACAGGGGTGGCTTCTGTGAGAAGATGCCAGGAGCTTTCCCCACGTCTGATAGAGCCAATGCCAGTCGGCTCCAAGATGGACCTGCCGCAGGCCAAAGCTGAGCCAATCAGTGACGGTGGTAGTGCCTCTGTGATAACATATTTAAGAAGGGGAAAAAATTTCTCCGCAACAGCAGCTGGAAGAGAAGAGTGAGAATATGTGAGAGAAACAACCATGCAGACACCAAGGTCAGTGAAGAAGGGGGGGCAAAAGGTGCTCCAGATGCCAGAGCAGAGATTCCCCTCTAGCCTGCAGAGAAGACCATGGTAAAGCAGGTTGTCCCCCTGCAGCCCATGGAGGTCCATGGTGGAACACATATCCACCTGCTGCCCTTGGAGGACCCCACACCAGAGCATGTTGATGTGCCCTGAAGGAAGCTGTGATCCCGTGGAGAGTCCATGCTGGAGCAGGCTCCTGGCAGGACCTATGGACCCATGCAGAGAGAGGAGCCTGTGCCGGAGCAGGTTGCTGGCAGGACTTGTGACCCTGTGGGGGACCCACACTGGAGCAGTCCATTCCTGAAGGACTGCACCCTGTGGGAAGGACCCACGTTGGAACAGTTCGTGGAGGACTGTCTCCCATGAGTGGGACCTCATGCTGGATAAAGGGAAGAGTGTGAGGAGGAAGGAGTGGCAGAAACAATGTGTGATGAACTGTGCACAACCCCTATTCCCCATCCCCCCTGTGCTGCTCGGGGAGGGAGGAGGTAGGATATTTGGGAGTGAAGTCAAGCCCGAGAAGAAGGGAGGGGTGGGGAGGAGGTGTTTTTAGATTTGTTCTCATTTCTTATTATCCTACTCCATTGTTAATTGGCAATAAATTAAATTGATTTCCCTGAGTCGAGTCTGTTTTGTCTGTGACAGTAACTGATGAGTGATTTCCCTGTCTTTATCTCGACCCACGAGCCTTTCATCTCATCAAATTTTCTCTCCCTTGCCCAGCTGAGGAGGGGGAGTGATAGAGTGGCTTGGTGGGCACCTGGTGGCCAGCCAAGGTCAACCCACCACAAATAGGATGAAACAAACCTGGTCAGGAAATCTTACGGTTTATGCCCTGTGCACTCATGGCAAATGATGCTTTTTAATGGATTCAGTCTTCCTTCACAGCAGGGTCAGTAGTAAAAAATTCACCTGTATCATCAACTATATATAAATCTTTAGTTTATACCAATTTGTTTAGAGCAGGATGCTGGACAGAGAATTGCAAATTTACCCAGCCTGAAGGCGGCAGGTTTGTAACTATTAGGACAGCTGTCCCTATGTCACGAATGAGCGGTTAGGTTGCTTAAATGATCAGTCAAAGGTTTTGCAAGAAAAGATTTTACTGAAAATTAAGAAAATGTGATCTTACAAAGTTCATTGGCACGGTTTACTCTATTACTTATTAAATGAATGGAATACAAGACTGAAGGAGGTTTTGAGTGGAAAATGATTTATACAGAGGTCAAAGAAAAGTGTAAGGGGTAAGGGAGACCCTCCCGTTGAGTCACCAGGTTCAGAATGGACCCCTTTGCTTTCTAAAATCCTTATCAGAGAGGAGCCTAGGTGCAGCTGGATCCAGACCTGGCCTTAGACCACAACAGTTTATGTCGAAGGAATACGTTTGGCAGTCACAGTTTAAAGAAAGAGAGAATCACAGGAATTTAGCAGATATTAATCACTGGTTAACTTAGCATTTACAGAGTGTATAGAAAGAATTTACTATTACAGTCACAGTAATAGGATATTATGCTTTGAATCGATTCACACACACACACAATCATAAAAATTCCCCTCGAGTTCAGTGAAATACTCATTTCAAATCAAATGATTTCTCAAAGGGTGAAGGCTGAGTCTCAAGGAGATCAGCCCAGGTAGTTCGTGATGTACTCTGAGAGATGTCCCCCTCAGAGGGTTACTGGGCACAGCCCATTGCGGACCAGAAGAGCTCAAAGGGCCTTCCTTGGTACCGCTATTTATAAGGTCTCAAGATGATGGACTTTAGGCATCAGTGATTTTCCATCCTGGTCACAATCCACATGATGCAATCCTGATATTTAGACAGAAACTATACAATTCTAGTACTTCCCAGAATGTACAGTTCTGACATTTACTAGGCAGGTGCGACTCCAGGCATCAGGAGTTTCGGTTGCGGTCAGGGAGTGCCTGATTGGCCCAACTAACTGCTCTTGTACAAAGAGAAGGAAAGTGCCAAGTCATCCCGATTCAAAGGCAAGACAAATGGCCAGTCACGCCAGCTAACTATTCTTGCAGTGTAAGCAAGAACACAATATTGGCTGGTTTTGGGATTGCCAGGTGTAAGGGGGGGGTGTTGCACCACCACACCCTAAAGCCTGCTTCTGCATGCAGAAGGGGAAATGACTACCTCATTTTAAGGAAAAGGACAAGAAGAAGAAGGAGGATTTAATAATTTTGTGCCAAGTCTTAAGGCAGGAGCAAGAGAGCATGAGGCTGATAGTGATGTTTTCATTTCACAGGGAGATGGAAGCTTCCTTGGTCTCCTAACCCAAAATATTGAGTTTTTTCTCTGGTTGAGGTGATATCTACCTCTTTAATAGGACTGTGACTCAGAGAGCAGGTGGTGGCTGCTTCTTTCTGTGTATAGAACTATAATCCTTCTCAACTATCAAAGACATAAATTACTATTATTTCCTTACCAGATTGAACATTTTCCTCAAATATGTGAAAGAAAAATTGTAGGTTGTCTAGTGAATTTTCCTCTTGGAAAAACTGCCTATTCTTAATACACAAGTTCAATGAAAGTTCAAAAGTTTATCAGTGCAAAGACTATTCTAATAATTTATCTGCCACCTTCTCAGCTCATATTTTGATACTTTGAATTAAGAGACATTTTTTACTACCTTCATGTAAAAGTAATCAAACAGCACTTTTCACAGGCCTATCATAATATCTATTGATCATAATCAAACTACACATAGAGTTAATAGTTAATAGTAGAGGTCCCTTGTGTAGGAAAATTTGTCAGTCATCACCAGAGCAAACTGATGATGACTGTTGCAGGATGCTGTTTTCATTAGCCAATATAACTCCACCAGGTTTCAACATATGAAGAGCTGCCATGAGGTAATGCTCGGAAGGCACCGAGGCGAAGGGCTCTGGAGCAGAGGTTCGTGCCAGGGGACACTTCCTAAAGTGGCAAAACCAGGACAACAAAAGCGCAGGGAGGGAGAGGGTACACCAGCACACACACCCCCCAAAACGGGAAAGAGGAAGTTCCTGACAAGCGGCAGCTCTGACGCAGCTGTGACTCAGTGTGGGCGGGGACAAGAGTGACGGTGGCCAAACCCCCTCACATACAAGAGCAGCCCCCAGGGAATGCAAGTGACCAGGAACACAGTGAACAGGGTGTGGCACGTCAGAAGGGTGTGGCACGGCAGTTTGCGCAGGCAGGGCGAGCAGGGAAGGTGTACGAGCAAGGCGCAGTCCCCCTCCTGCCTCTAAAGGGTAACTCGACTAGCGGTCATCACCCTCCCAGGAGAGGACCTAGCTATGGTTTCCACTCATCCAAAAGCCATTGCCAGAAGGAATGTGGCGACCCAGATGGAGCTCCCACACAAACACACAGCTGTCCAGGTCTCTGGCTGCAGGGAGTGCCTGAGCCTGGCGCTTGTACCGGATGTCAGCAGTGGCAACAGCTGTGTTCGGTGTGACCAGGTGAATGATCTGCTCAGCCTGGTGGTAGAGCTGAAAGAGGAAGTGGAGAGGTTAAGGAGTATCAGGGAGTGTGAGAGGGAGATTGGTGGAGCCACACCCTACCTGACAGAGCTGTACACAACATATGGAAGATTGATCAAGAATAAGTGCAGGAACACAGAGATCTGAGCAGGCCACACGGGAAATAGTTATTGTGTACATGAGTGGATGAAAGGGTCAGGCTGGAAAACCGCTTGGAGCACCTGGGTGGTTGTTTGTGACTGAAGACAGTAACAAGGGATGATTGGGTGAGAAAGCTAACTCTCTCTGATTAGGGAATGTGAGAAAGGAGGGAATCATCCTGTTTGGCCTCTGTCTTGGGTTTGGCCAGGACAGGGTTAATTTTCACCAGACTCCGAGAAGGGACACAGCTGGGGGGTGGGTGCTGACCCCACCTGGCCAAACAGAGCCCGGTATTCCATACCATATGATGTCACATGGGGTTCCGGTGGGGGGGCGTCGCTGCGGGGACTCACTTGCGACTCAGGAGCGCGTGGCGCCGGTCCTGTCCGAGAGAGCGGGTCTGTTCTGCGGTCTGTTTTGTCATGTTTTCTCCTTATCTCTATCGTTGTTGTTCCTGTTCCCTCTGTTTGCTGTTCTGTTAAACTGCCCTTATCCCGACCCACCAGTTTCTGCCTGTTTCTTTCCATTCTCCTTCGCACCGCGGCGGGGGGAGGGGTGGCCGCGTGGCCCTTTTGTTGCTGGCGGCAGCCGAAACCCAAAACATTAATTTGGCACCCAGGCGTGGGGCGGGGATAACGGCAGGGCTGAGCAGTGTGTGTTAAAACTGCTTTCTTACATTTTGTTATACGCATTTATTGTGTTAAATAGTCGCCAGTAAAAAATGTTTCTGTCTTTGATCAGATGGCTGTGGTATTTGAATCCTTATTTGCTGTAGCTGTTCGCTGCCATGCTGTTCATTACCTGGGGGAAAATGACCAGGATGATGATTTTGCTGTACTGTGTGATATCGACTTATGATAACATCACTATGCATGAAATTAGGCTTATGTTTGCATGCGGCACTGCGATCATTTCCGTACCTCGGATACTATGTCTTAGAATTTGTTAATAATCAAACCCAATCTGTGGGGAAAACCGAAGGGGATACCTTCCCCCACTCTTTCGCCCCTCCTCTTTCCCTCAGGCTAGTCCTAACTGCTTTTGAGAATTTCAAGTACCCGTGGGATGCTCAGGCCAGCACTCTCCTTTTGTTCTGCCTCCTGAATGGGTTTTGGGTCTTGTTTAGGGTTAAGCAAGTAGTTAAGAACATCATGCAGAGACCTGCCCCGGGGCTGGATAGCTGTGAGTGGCTGGGTGTGTAGGACAGCATGGGCAGGTGTCTAGAGCAGTGGGCACACCCGGTGTCTTTGAAACTCACACCCCCCCCCCCCCCCCCCCCCCCCCGAACAAGTACAGAATCCGGACAAACAAGTAAAATATCTGCAAAAAGTGTGCTGCCACCCTGGGAACTCCAGAGAGACACAGATCACTGCAACGTGCTGGGGTCTGGCCCACGCCTACCGAGCCATGTTCAACCTGATTCAGTGCCCTAAAGGCGAAAGGGGGGGAAACGAAGCAGCAGGCATTGGCGCTGCTCCCCCAGCTGGCCCTGCAGCCCCTCCAGCCCAGCAGGCAGTCACAGCCCCCCCGACCGGCACCACCGCTGCCACAGCTGCAGGGTCTGCCTCGGTTTCCCCAGCGGGCATAGCAGCTGCTCCAGCCCCAGCTCCAGCTGCAGGCATTGCGGCTGAGCCCAATGACCAACCTGTGTCGGTAGCAGTTGCCCCTGTAAAACTAAAGAAAGACGCAAAGAGAGCAGATCGCTCCGGGAGGGATGATGATGAGCCAGGGTCATCGCGGGAGATAGAGACAGAGATCATCACCCGGTCCCTGTCCCTGGGCGAGCTGCGAGACATGCAGAAAGATTTCAGCCGCCACCCAGGCGAGCACATTGCCACCTGGCTGCTGCGGTGCTGGGATAATGGGGCCAGCAGCTTGGAATGAGAGGGCAAGGAAGCCAAGCAGCTGGGATCCCTAGCCAGGGATGGGGGCATTGACAAGGCCATTGGGAAAAAGGAACAAGTCCTCAGTCTCTGGAGGAGACTTCTGTCAGGCGTGAGGGAGAGGTACCCCTTCAGTGAGGATGTTGTATGCTATCCTGGCAAGTGGACCACTATGGAAAGGGGTATTCAGTACTTGAGGGAATTAGCTGTGCGGGAGCCGGTTTACTGTGACACAGACGATGAGTCACAGACCCAGATGAACTCCAGTGCTCACAATCCATGTGGAGGAAGTTTGTGCGGAGCGCACCCTCCTCATATGCCAACTCACTGGCAATAGTAGACTGGAAAGGTAAGGAGGCACCAACAGTGGATGAGGTGGCTGTCAGACTCCGGCAATATGAGGAAAGTCTCTCTTCCTCCCTTGTCTCAGTTGTGGAGAAACTGGCCCGGGAGGTCCGGGAAATCAAAGAGAATATATCGTACTCCCCACCTGTACGGGCCAGTGTCTCAGCTATTAGGGGCAAGCGTTTCTCTGCTCAGGAGAGGGAATACAGAGGTTATACACCACGGGGCACCCTGTGGTTCTACCTGCGTGACCACGGAGAGGACATGAGGAAGTGGGATGGAAAAACCACCTCAAGTCTAGAGGCACGAGTGCGTGAGTTGCGAGGTAAAACAATCACAAAAGGGGATTCTGTTAGGAAAAATGCCGCTCCAGTTTCCAAAAGCCAGCTCTCCAGACCAGGTAGACAGTTTGATCTTGATTCCGATCCTCTTGAAGGGACCTCCAAGTCATTTTTACAGGAAGTGAGCAGCAAATTCTCTGACCAGGATTAGAGGGGCCCTGCCTCCAGCCAGGTGGAGGAAAGGGACAACCGGGTTTATTGGACGGTGTGGATTCGGTGGCCTGGCACGTCAGATCCACAAGAGTATAAAGCTCTAGTGGACAGTGGTGCACAGTGTACTTTAATGCCATCAGATTTCAAAGGGTCAGAGTCCATTTGCATTTCGGGAGTGACAGGGGGGGTCCCAAAGAGCTGACTGTATTGGAGGCTGAAGTGAGCCTCACTAGGCAGGAGTGGCAGAAGCACCCCATCGTAACTGGCCCCGAGGCTACGTGCATCCTTGGCATAGACTATCTTAGGAGAGGGTATTTCAGGGACCCAAAGGGGTATCGGTGGGCTTTTGGTATAGCTGCTGTGGAGACGGAAGAAATTAAACAGCTGTCCATCTTGCCTGGTCTCTCGGAGGATCCTTCCGTTGTGGGGTTGCTGAGGGTTGAAGAACAACAGGTACCCATCGCAACCACAACGGTGCACCGGCGACAGTATTGTACCATCCGAGACTCCCTGATCCCCATTCATCAGCTGATCTGCCAGCTGGAGAGTCAAGGAGTGATCAGCAAAACTCGCTCACCCTTTAATAGTCCCATATGGCCAGTGAGAAAATCTAATGGAGAGTGGAGAGTGACAATAGACTACCGTGGCCTGAATGAAGTCACACCACCGCTGAGTGCTGCCGTGCCAGACATGCTAGAACTTAAGTATCAGCTGGAGTCAAAGGCAGCCAAGTGGTATGCTACAATCGACATCGCTAATGCATTCTTCTCCATCCCTTTGGCAGCAGAGTGCAGGCCACAGTTTGCTTTCACCTGGAGGGGCATCCAGTACACCTGGAATCGACTGCCCCAGGGGTGGAAACACAGTCCCACCATTTGCCATGGACTAATCCAGACTGCACTGGAAAAGGGTGAAGCTCCAGAATATCTGCAGTACATCGATGACATCATTGTATGGGGTAACACAGCAGAGGAAGTTTTTGAGAAAGGGGAGAAAATAGTTCAGATCCTTCTGAAAGCCGGTTTCGCCATTAAGCGAAGTCAAGTCAAGGGACCTGCGCAAGAGATGCAGTTTTTGGGAATAAAATGGCAGGATGGGCGCCGTCAAATCCCAATGGATGTCAGCAACAAAATAGCAGCCATGTCCCCACCAACCAGCAAAAAGGAGGCACAGGCCTTCTTAGTTGTTGTGGGTTTTTGGAGGATGCACGTCCCAAATTACAGCCAGATTGTAAGTCCTCTGTACCACGTGACCCGGAAGAAGGATGATTTTGAATGGGGCCCTGAGCAACGACAGGCATTTGAACAAATTAAACGGGAGATAGTTCATGCTGTAGCCCTTGGTCCAGTCCGGTCAGGACAAGAAGTTAAAAACGTGCTCTACACCGCAGCCGGGGAGAATGGCCCAACCTGGAGTCTCTGGCAGAAAACACCAGGGGAGACTCGAGGTCGACCCCTGGGGTTTTGGAGCCGGGGATACAAAGGATCGGAGGCCTGCTATACTCCCACTGAAAAAGAGATTCTGGCAGCATATGAAGGCGTTTGAGCTGCTTCAGAAGTGGTCGGCACTGAAGCACAGCTCCTCCTAGCACCACGACTGCGGGTCCTGGGCTGGATTTTCAAAGAGAGGGTCCCCTCTACGCATCACGCCACCGATGCTACGTGGAGTAAGTGGGTCGCACTGATCACCCAGCGCGCTTAAATGGGAAATCCCAGTTGCCCAGGAATTCTGGAGGTCATCATGGACTGGCCAGAAGGCAAAGATTTTGGAGCATTGCCAGAGGAGGAGGTGACACATGCTGAAGAGGCCCCACTGTATAACCAGCTGCCAGAAGATAAGAAACCGTATGCCCTGTTCACGGATGGGTCCTGTCGCATTGTGGGGAAGCAGCGGAGGTGGAAGGCTGCTGTATGGAGCCCTACACAGCAAGTCGCGGAAACTGCAGAAGGAGAAGGTGAGCGGAGCAAGTTTGCAGAGGTGAAAGCCATCCAGCTGGCTTTAGACATTGCCAGTCGAGAGAAGTGGCCAGTGCTCTATCTTTACACCGACTCCTGGATGGTGGCCAATGCCTTGTGGGGGTGGCTGCAGCAATGGAAGAAGAACAACTGGCAGCGCAGAGGCAACCCTGTCTGGGCTGCCCCATTGTGGCAAGATATTGCTGCCCGTCTGGAGCAGTTGGTTGTAAAAGTGCGTCACATGGACGCCCACGTCCCTAAGAGTCGGGCCACTGAGGAACATCAAAACAACCAGCAGGTGGATCAGGCTGCCAAGACTGAAGTGGCTCAGGTGGATCTGGACTGGCAACAGAAGGGTGAACTGTTTATAGCTCGGTGGGCCCATGACACCTCGGGCCACCAAGGAAGAGACGCGACATACCGATGGGCTCGTGACCGAGGGGTGGACTTGACCATGGACACCATCGCACAGGTTATCCATGAATGTGAAACATGCCCTGCAATCAAGCAAGCCAAGCGGGTAAAGCCTCAGTGGTATGGAGGACGATGGCTAAAATATCAATATGGGGAGGCTTGGCAGATTGACTACATCACACTGCCACAAACCCACCAAGGCAAGCGCTATGTGCTCACAATGGTGGAGGCCACCACCGGATGGCTGGAAACCTACCCTGTGCCCCATGCCACTGCCTGGAATACCATCTTGGGCCTTTAAAAGCAAGTCCTGTGGCGACATGGCACTCCCAAAAGAATTGAGTCGGACAACGGGACTCACTTTCGCAACAGCCTCATAGACACCTGGGCCAAAGAACATGGTATCGAGTGGGTGTATCACATCCCCTACCATGCACCAGCCTCTGGATAGATCGAGCGGTACAATGGGCTGCTAAAAACCACTTTGAGGGCAATGGAGGGTGGGACTTTCAAAAACTGGGATACTCATCTAGCAAAGGCCACCTGGTTGGTTAACACCAGAGGGTCCACCAACCGGGCTGGTCCTGCCCAGTCAAAACCTCAGCGCCCCGTAGAAGGAGATAAAGTCCCTATAGTGCACATGCGGAACATGTTAGGGAAGACAGTTTGGGTTAATCCTGCCTCGGGCAAAGGCAAGCCTGTCCGGGGGATTGCTTTTGCTCAAGGACCTGGGTGTACCTGGTGGGTAATGCGGAAGGATGGGGAAGTCCGATGTGTACCTCATGGGGATTTGATTTTGGGTGAGAATAGTCCTTAAACAATAAATTGTATTAAGTTAATTGTTAAATAACCCTGTCACTGTCTGTTATCACTGTTATAATTGTTATGTGTTATACCAGTAGTAGCATAGTAAGAATCGTCCAGATTAAAGAAGGATGGACTTTTTTGATGAAAACCTAGCAGAGCACAGCGATGATGGAACTGGACCTGGTTTTCAACAACTGGCACCCAGCAACTTCATCAGGATCAACATCTCCTGCAGACTGTGGGCACGGGCCACACCAGATACATCAGCCATGAGCTCCGGATGCAGCAAGTGACCGCCCATCACCACACATCACCTCTCCTGCCACGGAAGACCATTACGACAGATGGAGCCTGAAGTCATGGATTAAATGAACTCAACGGACACTTCAGAGTGATGATCCATAGACTAAGGGAATGATATCTGGAGACAGGAGAAGTGGTGGTGATTGACTAGACAATGGCGGACCTGGGCATGACGTAGATGGTATGGAATAAGGGGTGGATAATGTCCTGGGTTTGGCCAGGACAGGGTTAATTTTCACCGGACTCCAGGAAGGGGCACAGCCGGGGGGTGGGGGCTGACCCCACCTGGACAAACAGAGCCGGGTATTCCATAACATGTGCCGTCACGCGGGGTTCCGGTGAGGGGACGTCGCGGCGGGGACTTACTTGCGGCTCGGGAGCGCACGGCGCCGGTCCTGTCCGAGAGAGCGGGTCTGTTCTGCGGTCTGTTTTGTCGTGTTTTCTCCTTATTTGTATCGTTGTTGTTCCTGTTCCCTCTGTTTGCTGTTCTGTTAAACTGCCCTTATCCCAACCCACCAGTTTCTGCCTCTTTCTTTCCATTCTCCTCCACACCGTGGCGGGAGGAGGGGCGGCCGCGTGGCCCTTTTGTTGCTGGCGGCAGCCAAAACCAAAACAGCCTCATAGCTCAGACTCATATATGTGGATATAAGTTACTTTCTTGAATGTTTTGCCAGGTCGCTCGCTTGTTCGTTCATTATCTCGCTTGCTCTCTGGCTTTCTTATTAGTTCGCTCGCTCGCTCGCTTGCTTGGCTTCAGAATAAAGGAAACTTGAGAAGAGAGAAAGTCTGACTGATTTCTTTACATTTGGTGATTTCGATCGCCACATTAGGCTGATTTCTTCGCTGCATGTGCCATCCCTTAGGCCAAGGCAGCAGGTGGTGGCTCCACAAGAAGCAGAGGATCCCCTACCCTCTTGCCACCGAGCAGAAAGAGGGGACTTAAGAGATGGGGGGGAACGGAAACGGGCCCTGCTCAGAGAGGCAGGCAAATCCCCTCCTGGCATCCCTCACCTCCCCAGTTGCCCTTAAGCAACTGATACGGGGCTCTGGAACATGAGGACCAGGCAAATGAGGATGCGGGTGAAGGTCCATCCAGGGGGTTGCCTAGGACAAGTCAGTCAGCCCCACGTATTACGACTGCCCCTGTTAAGAAAAAAGGAGGGTAACTGTCATAGGTGATTCCCTTCTGAGGGGAACAGAGGGCCCGGTGTGCTGACCAGACCCATCCCACAGGGAAGTTGGCTGCTTCCCTGGGGCCCGGGGTTAGGGATGTTGCTAGGAAGCTCCCTGGTCTGGTGCGGCCCTGATTATTACCCCCTCTTGGTAATGCAGGTTGGCGGGGATGAGATCACGGAGAGAAGTCCCAAGGCCATCAAAAGGGACTTCAGGGCACTGGGGTGACTGGCTGAAGGATCAGGGGCGCAGGTGGTGTTTTCCTCAATCCCATCAGTGGCAGGGAAGAGCACTGAAAGGGACAGGAAAACTCACCTGATTAACAGGTGGCTCAGAGACTGGTGCCATCGGTGGAATTTTGGTTTCTTTGATCACGGGGAGGTTTACACGGCACCAGGCCTGCTGGTGACAGACGGAGTCCAGCTATCTCAAAGGGGAAAAAGGATTCTCGCACATGAGTTGGCAGGGCTCATTGACAGGGCTTTAAACTAGGTTCGAAGGGGGAAGGGGACATCGCCCAGCTCACTAGGGACGAGCCCAGGCTTGGTGTGCCAGGGTCAGGGGTGAGATTGACAGCCCAGCTCAAGTGCATCTACACCAATGCACGAAGCATGGGCAATAAACAGGAGGAGCTGGAAGCCATTGTACAGCAGGACAGCTATGACTTGGTTGCCATCACAGAAACATGGTGGGATGACTCTCGTGACTGGAGTGCTGCAATGGATGGCTATAAGCTCTTCAGAAGGGATAGGTGAGGAGAGTCGGTGGGGTGGCTCTGTATGTCAGGGACTGCTTCGATTGTATAGAGCTCGACGATTGTATCGCTACACACCCTTGTGAATAGTCCCTCCCCATCCTTCCTGTAGGCCCCCTTCAGGTACTGGAAGGCCACTATAAGGTCACCACGGAGCAAACGAGTGGTCCATCTGTCAAACCCACGTCCTTCCAATTTAGAGACAAGGACATCATGTGGGACAGTGTCAAATGCCTTGCACAAGTCCAGGAAGATGATGTCCCCTGGGGGTAAGTCCTAAAGGGCAAAGGGTTACAGGAAAGCTAGACATTCTTCAAGAAGGAAGTCTTAAAGGCACAGGAGCAGGCTGTCCCCATGTGTTGCAAGATGAACCGTCGGGGAAGACGACCGGCCTGGCTGAACAGGGAGCTCCTGCTGGGACTCAGGAAAAAAAGGAGGGTCTACCTCCTATGGGAGAAAGGGCAGGTGACTCAAGAGAAGTACAGGGGTCTCGTTAGGTCATGCAGAGAGGAAATTAGAAAGGCAAAACCCGGCTAGAACTGAGGCTGGCCACTGGTGGAAGGGACAACAAAAAATGTTTTTACAAATACATTAACAACAAAAAGAGGGCCAAGGAGAATCTCCATCCCTTATTGGATGCAGGGGGTAACATTGCCACCAAGGATTAGAAAAAAAGGCTGAGGTACTTAATGCCTTCTTTGCCTCAGTCTTTAATAGTCAGACTGGTTATTCCCAGGACAGTCAAGCCCCAGTGCTGGAAGACAGGGAAGGAGAGCAGAATAAACCTCCCATAATCCAGGAGGAAGCAGTTAACGACCTGCTATGCCACCTGGACACTTACAAGTCCATGGGGCTGGATGGGATCCACCCGACAGTGCTGAGGGAAGAGGCGAGGAGCTGGCCAAGCCACTCTCCATCATCTATCAGCAGTCCTGGCTAACAGGGGAGGTCCCAGATGACTGGAGGATCATCAATGCGATGCCCATCTACAAGAAGGGCCGGAAGGAGGATCCCAGGAACTACAGGCCTCTCAGCCTGACCTCTGTGCTGGTGAAGATTATGGAGCGGTTCATCTTGAAGTGCGCTCGCCGGGCATGAGAAGAACAACCAGGGGATCAGGCCCAACCAGCATGGGTTCATGAAAGGCAGGTGCTGCTTGACCAACCTGATCTCCTTCTATGACCAGGTGACCCGCCTACTGGATGAGGGAGAGGCTGTGGATGTTGTCTACCTGGACTTTAGTAAGGCCTTTGACACTGTCTCCCACAGTATCCTCCTGGAGAAACTAGCTGCCCATGGTTTGGATGGGTGTAGAGAGAGGGGAGACCTTAATGTTCTCTACAACTACCTGAAAGGAGGTTGCAGTGAGGTAGGTGTTGGTCGCTTCTCACAAGTAACTAGTGATAGGAATGGAAAATGGAAATGGCCTCAAGTTTCATCAGGGGAGGTTCAAACTGGATATTAGGAAAAATTTCTTTACTGAAAGAGTGGTCAGGCATTGGAATAGGCTGCCCAGGGAAGTGGTTGAGTCCCCATCCCTGGAGGTGTTCAAAAAACATGTAGATGTGCACTTTAGGACATGGTTTAGCAGGCATGGTGGTGTTGGGTGGATGGTTGGACTTGATGATCTTGGAGGTCTTTTCCAACCTTAATGAGTCTATGATTCTATCATTCAGGGATTTTGCAGGTAAATCAGATATATTTTGCAGGCAAGTCAGATGTTTTCACACTTGCTTGGCTCAATGACACTCACTCGCTTGGTAATACAAGGGCTATTGGATGAAGTCTCAGTGTTGTTAGTGGTATCTTAAACAGCCTGCCCTGGAAAAGTGAGATGTCAGAGGGTGAGAAAGAACAAAGCACCTGTCTTTGTGAAGTGGCGCAAAACAAACAGTAGTTAAGAATGATGGGGCTCCCAGATTATTCTTAGTTCCTGGAAAATGTTGAGACAATTAATACAAACCTTTATAAACACCTAGCAGAAAACAAGACAGTGAGTAGAAGCAAGCAGAGATTTGCCAAGAGTAAACAATGCCAGTCAATCTAATGCCATTTGATAAACAGTTTTCAGACACAGAAACAGGAGTGATCCAGTATTTTTAATTTAGGGAGTTTTTCGTGCTCTCTCATATGACTTTTTCCTAACATGAGAATGGCCTGGATTGGGCAGCCTCTAAGATGGGGGCAATATTATCTGGGTGACATGAAATAGCCAAGATGTACTACTAAAACAAGTTTTAGGTGATGAGCTTCTGCAGGAGTCAGTCCTTGGTCCAATTTTTTTCAATATTTTCAATATCAAGCTATATGGGAGAAAATAAAGTATGCTTATTAAAGTTTCAAAAGGCACTTCATTGGGACTGACCACAGATAACTTCGAAGATAAAGCTAAAAAAAAAATTTATCCTGACAGATAGGGAAGATGCTCTGAAACAGTAATGTAAAATGCAAGGAACTATTCTTCGAAGGGCTTCATCAGATAAACATAGGATAGAATCATAAAATGGTAAGGGTTGGAAGGGACCTTAAAGATCATCTGGTTCCAATCCCCCTGCCATGGGCAGGGACACCTTCCACTAGACCAGGTAGCTCAAAGTCCCATCCAACCTGGCCTTGAACACTTCCAGGGAGGGGGTATCCACAACTTCTCCAGGCAACCTGTTCCAGGGCCTCACCACCCTCATAGAGAAAAATTTCTTCCCTATATCTAATCTAAATTTTCTGCCTTTCAATTTAAAGCCATTACCCCTTGTCCTGTCACTACATGCCCTTGTAAAAAGTCCCTCTCTCCAGCTTTCTTGTAGGCCCCCTTCAGGTAATGAAAGGCTGCTATAAGGCCTCCCCGCAGCCTTCTCTTCTCCAGGCTGAACAACCCCAACTCTCTCAGCCTTTCCTTGTAGGTGAGGTGCTTCAGCCCTCAGATCATCTTTGTGGCCCTCCTCTGGACCTGCTCCGACAGCTCCATGTCCTCATTGTGCTGGGGGCTCCAGAGCTGGATGCAGTACTCCAGGTGGGGTCTCATCAGAGCAGAGTAGAGGGGCAGAATCGACTCCCTTGACCTGCTGGCCATGCTTCTCTTGATGCAGTCCAGGATACACTTGGCCTACTGGGCTGTGAGTGCCCATTGGTGACTCATGTCCAGCTTTTCATCCACTAGTACCCCCAAGTCCTTCTCGACAGGGCTGCTCTCAATCCCTTCATCCCTCAGCCTGTACTAATAGCAGGGGTTGCCCCGACCCAGGTGCAGGACCTTGCACTTGGCCTTATTGAACCTCATGAGATTCACACAGACCCACTTCTCCAGCTTGTCCAGGTCCCTCTGGATGGCATCCCGTCCTTCTGGTGTGTCAACTGCACCACTCAGCTTGGTGTCATCTGAAAACTTGCTGAGGGTGAACTCGATCTCGCTAAGTCATTGATGAAAATGTTAAACAGCACTGGTCCCAGTACGGACCCCTGAGGGACACCACTTGTCACCGGCATCAATCTGGACATCGAGCTGTTGACCACTACCCTCTGGCTGTGACCTTCCAACCAATTCCTTACCACCAAACAGTCCACCCATCAAATCCATATCTCCCCTGTTTAGAGAGAAGAATGTTGTGAGGGACCATGTTGAAGGCTTTAGAGAAGTCCAGATAGATGACATTCATAGCTCTTCCCTTGTCCACTGATCTAGTCACTCCATCATAGAAAGCCACTCCATTGGTCAGGCAGGACTTGCCCTTGGTGAAGCCATGCTGGCTGTCTTGAGTCACGTCCCTGTCCTCCATGTGCCTTAGCATAGCTTCTAGGAGAATCTGTTCCATGATCTTCCCAGGCACAGAGGTGAGGCTGACAGGTCGGTAGTTCCCAGGGTCCTCCTTCCTACCCTTTTTTAAAAATGGGCACAATGTTTCCCTTCTTCTAATCACCAGGTACTTCGCCTGACTGCCATGACCTTTCAAATATCATGGGGAGTGGCTTGTCAATGACATCAGCCAATTCCCTCAGGACTCTGGGATGCATCTCATCAGATTTGATAGACTTATGTATGTTCAGGTTCTTCAGGTGGTCACGAACCTGGTCTTCCCTTACAGTGGGAGGGGCTTTACCCCCCTGGTCCCCATCTTGCAATCCATTGACTCTGGAGGGCTGAGGAGAGAAGTATACAGCGAAGACAGAGGCAAAACAATTTTGAGTATCTCAGCCTTCTCCTCGTCTGTTGACACTAGGTTGCCATTCTTGCTCATCAGGGGGAATATGCTTTCTTTAACCTTCCTTTTCTGGCTGACATACCTGTAGAAGCCCTTGTTATTCTTTTCATCGTTTGCCAAGTTCAGCTCCAGCCGCGCCTTGGCCCTCCTGACCCCCTTCCTACACAACTGGGCAGCATCCCTATACTCTTCCCAAGAGACCTAACCCTGCTTCCACTGCCTGTGCAGTTCCTTCTTGGTCTTTAGTTTGAGCAGCAGGTCTCGACTCAGCCATGCTGGACTCTTCCTTTCCTTGCCTAATTTCTTACACCTGGGGACTTAGAGCTCTTGCACTCTGTGGAAAGCATCCTCAAAGATCTGCCAGCTCTGTTCTGCTCCCCTGTCCTTGAGGACCGTTTCCCAGGGGCTCCTACTGACTAACTCCTTGAAGAGCTGGAAGTTGGCTTTCCTAAAATTTGGGGTCCTGACTATACTCCTCGCCTTTCCCACATCCTTCAGGAGTGTGAACTCCACCAGTGCGTGATCATTGCAGCCCAGGCTGCCTTCAGTCTTGACGTCACTGATGAGCCCACTTGCATTGGTGACCATCAGGTCCAGTATTGCATCCCCTCAGGTAGGGGTGTCTATTACCTGGCTCAAGAAGTTATCCTCAATGCAGTCTAGGAATCTCCTGGATTGCCTGCAGTTTACCATGCTACTTTTCCAGCAGATGTCGGGGTGGTTGAAGTCCCCCAGAAGAATGAGAGCCTGTGAGCGCGAAGCCTTCTGGAGCTGGAGGAAGAAGGCTTCGTCAGTAGGCTCCCCTTGATCAGGCAGCCTGTAGTAGACACCCATGACCAGGTTCCCTTTGTTGCCTCTGTCTCCGATTCCTACCCATAGGCTTTTGACCTGCTCGTGGCTATTCTTCAGGGACAGCTCTTCACATTCCATCCATTTCTTAATGTAGAGGGAAACCTCCACCCCTCTTTCCCCGTGTCCTGGTTTTGGTTTAAACAGAACCAGTTCTCTTTTAGTGAATCTTCCTTACAGCTAAGTTCTTCTAAGTAATTGCATTTTTCTGAAGCTGGCTGCATATTCTACAGACACTGTCCGCTCCAAAGCTGATAACACCTAATGTTTATAGTCTTACTGAGCTAATGGTAGGAAAGGAATGCAGAAAAAGGCCCCTGTTTATAATTATTGCTGTAGCAGCCAAGGTCACCGATAGACCTCTTAGGTCCTGCAAGTGAGGAGCCGTAAAGGGTCCCACTTGTGGGGAGGGTCGGACAGGACAGGACACCCAATATTGACCAACTAGGTATTCCATGCCATGCACGTCATACTCAGTTGAAAGCTGGGGGATCACGAGTGTCTCGCTCTCTTGGTCCATGGCTGGCTTCTGAAGAGGACCCTACTTCTTGTCCTGCTTGCGATCCTGATCCAGATTGCGATCCGTGCATTCCTGAGTCCAGTTACTGCCTACTGCTGAGGCCGGTCTGGGACTTCGTAGTGCTGCCCGACAGCTGCTGGCGGGATGCCAGCGCCCCGGCACCCAACTCCGAGAAACTCAGTATCAGTTTTGTATATTTTGCATTATTGCTCTTATTATTCATATTATTAGTATAGCTGGTTTTGTATTCAATTTGTAAGTCTCTCTCCCTTTTCCTCCTTTTTCCTTCCTCTGATGTGAGTGTGGGGGTTAATAGAGAGCGTCTGCCACTCTGTTTATTGTCGCCCTGCTTTAAACAGTGACAGATCATTATTGGCACCCAGTGTGGGGCTGAGGGCTTGAGAGGGGGTCTGAGTTCAAAATCAGGTTCCGGCAGAAGATTAGACTCAGTCAAGAAAGTATAAGGGTTTTTTTTGAGAGTTTCGAGGAATTTGGTATTAAAGCAGGCAGCTTTCATTCACCATGCCAAGTGCCTTGACATTAAGCTTGATATTATATGTTGTCTTTTTAGAGCTTTGTTCAGACCTAGGTGTCATGGTACTGTTTGGGTTGTTTGCCACTGGTTTTGTGCAGTTTATGAATTTTAGGCATAGGAGGAAAGGCATTGTTGTGCTGTGGGGTTTATTACTGAGCTATATTGTGGTAAGACCAGCCACTGCTGTTCCGATTTCTCATTTTAATCAAGTAATGAAAATGAAAATTGCAAAACCCGAACCAGTGCCAACAAGTTCATTTGAGTACCACAGGAGTTACCTTGTGGATTTTGTCAGTAATCATACTTTTAATTTGAGAAATCATGCATTTTCTTGTTATGCTAACCTGACTTTGCCAGAGTTTGGGAATTTTGGATATGCTTGGAACTATCAAAACATGTTGCTATTTTTAGTTTTCCTGAATGTTTTTCAGGTATTGTGTCATATTAAACCTTGGTGCAGGCGTAAGTGCCATGGAGTTAATGTAGCTCTTTCAAGGTACTGCAATGCCAAGGTGTGCCAATAAAAGCTCCTCCCCCACCACAGCTACTGCAGCCTCCGCAGCAAGCACCGCCAATATTGCTGATCCTGCTACAGCCTCTGCAGCCACTCCGCCTCTGACAGTAGCCCCTGCAGCCACTCCACCTCTGACAGCAGCCTCTGCAGCCACTCCAACTCCAGTGACAGATACTACAGCCACTCCACCCCCAACAACAAGCCCTGCGGCCACTCCACCTCCAGTAATGGGCTCTGCAGTTACTTTTGATCCTGACAACTGGCACTGCAACTACACCAACCTTAGTGACTAAATTAACATATCTTGTTAAATCTTACCTAGTGGCTGAAGTTAAATTGGAATCTACTAAAAAGATAATGGCTAGCAATATTGTTTCCTCAATTCGCACATTGCCTTATTTAAAAATAGAATAAATATGAACTTATTCTGCAAACCTGCAGCTTTCAATTGCCAGAGCATTTCTGTACTTTAATTCTTCAAAGGAAAAATTGTCACTTGCATAATGCTTCTGAGTGGGGGGAAAAATACAGTTTCAATTTTCATATGTTGTAGCATCATAGGGAAAGATCTCATTTCTTGTCATGTTGTATCCTGTCCCAGAACCAATAAATATTTTATGCATTTAATGCATTTGTCAACTCTGCTGTATAAAAAGTACAGAAGAACCTATGCAGTGGTGTCAGACATCTCATATATTAAGGGAGTCTGAA
The DNA here is from genome assembly GCF_030867145.1 of Opisthocomus hoazin. NCBI lineage: Eukaryota > Metazoa > Chordata > Aves > Opisthocomiformes > Opisthocomidae > Opisthocomus > Opisthocomus hoazin. The sequence goes on along the minus strand of NC_134453.1, from coordinate 43,881,558 downwards.
CAACCTCTTGGGTGCTTCTCCACCTTGAAATTTATCTTTATATCTTATCCATCAACAGTTCCCTGCTCTCCAAGGTAACTGTGTGCTGGTTTTGCTGGTAGAAATGCAATTCTTTCAGCAGTTAGATGCTGTACAGTTCCTCACACTGTGAATTTTCACAGGTTACTCATCAAGAAAATATGAGAAAACTGTTAAGGATGCAGTTTCTCGTTTAATGATCCAAACTCAGCTTTAGTTCAATTGGTCCAGACCTCTTACAAATAATAGCTTGCACTTATAAATACAAAAGAAATTGTTCCAGTCATTTTCTTTTCTTTAAGGTTAAGATTTTTAAGAGTGCGTAAGGGACTCAGACACCTCAATATGACATTCCATAAGACTAAGATACCTAATGTATAAACCCCACTGAAAAGTCCCATTCTAGATTTGTACACTGGAAATTCTTGTATTTTAAAAAATCTTATTATTTTTCTCTATGTATATGTACAAGCAAGCATGTATACACACTCACATGCACGCACATAGACACACATGACAGAATTTAGTATTGTGCTAATTAAATCTACTAGTATCACTAAGATTGGAGGCATCATCAATACAGATGAGGATCACAACATCATCTTGGAAGCACTTGATGATCTTGGGGATGACCGCAATACAGTTAGGATTAAATTTATAGTCAGAATGAAGGCCATCTGCTGAGAGATCAATGACAGAAATTTTGGCCAGAAAACATAAGGTCTCATTGGCTGGGAACAAAACAGCAGAGAAAAAGAAAGGTCCTTTTGGTATCAGAAAATTAGTGGTTGAATCTGAACCACCAGCAAGGTGTATGCCTTTGTGAAATGTGGCAGAAAGGAGCTCAATGTCTTTAGCAGAGTGAATGAAGGCTAAGGGACGTTGTCACCCATGTTTACAAATAGGGAAATGTTATTTAAGCATAGGGACAGTGCCGGAGCAAGAACATATGTGTATATACGACTGACAGGAATACATATAAGATTTGGAAATGAAGGGAGTCTTCCCCAGGGGAATGAAGTGGTTAAACAACATTCTCATAAGAATAATGGGGGCAAGAAACCAAATATTTCAAAATGGAGCTATTATACCAAAAGATCAACCACACTACAATTTAGCAACATTATGCAACACTGACAACTGCTATTCAAGACAGATCTGAGACTGGTGTAATAAAGGTATTGTACATCAGAAAAGAAGCCATAAAGATCTATAAGTAAAATAAGACTGTTTATTTTTCTAACCTGAGGAAGGTTACCCAAAGGTTTATTCTTGAGTTTTAATTTGAAAAAGACAGTTGAGACTTTCTCATTATTAGATCCTCTTCTATAGAACCTCCTGTATAATATCTATCGGTGTCTCTTAGGAACTGGTTGTTTTATTAATAGCAATGTTTTACTTTTCTAGTTTCCAGTCAGTCTTCTGTCCAGATGGAACGGGAGAGTTAGGAACTGAAAATCAGCATCTAAAACGTGTTACTTCTAATTATAAAAAGAAGTCCATAATACGATGGGTGAACAATTGGCTGACAGATCAGTCTCAAAGAGTTTATAGTAAATGGGGTTACATCAGGCTGGCAGCCAGTCACCAGTGGGGTTCTGCAGGGCTCAGTTTTAAGGCCAGTGCTCTTTAATGTTTTTGTAAATGATCTGGATGCAAGAGTCAAATGTACATTAAGTGAATTTGCTGACGATACTAAACTAGGAGAAGCTGTGGACTCCCTCGATGGTAGGGAGGCCTTACAGAGAGATTTGGATAGACTAGAGAGCTGGGCAATCACCAACCATATGAAACTTAGCAAGAGCAAAATTGCCGCACCTGTAGCCCCCCCGCTACTAAAACCTTGCCACACAAAACCAATATAGCTTTCCCAATCAAATGACTACACTCATGTTATTTTTATGATTTAGACGTGTTGTTTAAGGTGCACATAGGTAAAATGGCAGGGAGGTCCTTGTTAAAGGAAATTGGAATAAATAATAAATGCAACATCAGGAAAATAACCCAGGAAAAGTTACCTCTAGGAGCAAATGCAGTGAACTGCTGCCTGCCAGTTTATTTCAACCTTTCCTGCCTGTGGAAATCAAATAGCAGAAGGGCTGCAGCTCAAAAAACTGTACGTCCTCTGGGAGCCCGAGAGCCTGCATGTCCGAGGGGCTCCCATGGCTCGCAGCGGCTCCCTGTCCCTCGCAGCCTGCAGCTTTCAGTGCGGCTTCATTGTGAATATCCTCATTACCCACAAACTTGGTGTTTCCATCCTCCTCGACACATTCCCCTCACCTCCTTGGCAGGGAGCCTTTCTTCTGGGTTGTGATATTTCATCTCTGCTCCACTCTTGGCGGGGACAGGAGCAAAAAGGGTGGGATTTGGGTTCCACAGGGAGAGACCGGGCCTGCTGGCATGGGAACAGCAAGGTCCCGTGATGCTGCACCCCTCTCTGCCAGGCAGACCCTAGCAGTCCCCGGTGCAGACTCCCAGCGGGCTCTGGCATTGTTAAATTGCTTCATGCAAAGTCATCGTAATCCCCAGGTAAACTGTGATTTCCTCTTTATCAGGTTTAGCTGGAAAACAAAACAATTAATTAAAAAAAGCAAAACAAAAGACCTAATCGTTATTTTTGCCCTTAATTATCTCATTCTAGTGGGTATTTTAGTCTCTGTCTGATGTTATGGGTTTGCGTGGCAAGGTTTTGGTAGTGGGGCTACAGGGGTGGCTTCTGTGAGAAGCTGAGAGAAGCTTCCCCCATGTCTGATAAAGCCAGTGCCAGCTGGATCTAAGATGGACCAGCCGCTGGCCAAGGCCAAGCCAATCGGCAACAGTGGTATTGCCTCTGTGATAACATATTTAAGAAAAGGAAGAAAAAACTCTGGGGGGAGGTGGCAGTTGAGAGAGAGGAGTGAGACTATGTGAGAGAAACAACTCTGCAGACACCAAGGTCGGTGAAGGAGGGGGAGGAGGTGCTCGAGAAGCCAGAGCAGAGAGTTTTCCCTTGCAGCTCGTGATGAAGACCATGGTGAGGCAGGCTGTCCCCCTGCAGCCCATGGAGGTCCACGGTGGAGCAGAGATCCACCTCACCTCCATCCCGGGAAAGGTGATGGAGCAGCTTATCCTGGAGGCCATCATGAAGCAAGTGGAAGAAAAGAAGGTTATCGGGAGTAGTCAGCATGGATTCACCAAGGGGAAATCATGCCTGACCAATCTGATAGCTTTCTATGATGACATGACTGGCTGGGTAGACGAAGGGAGAGCCGTGGATGTTGTCTACCTTGACTTCAGCAAGGCTTTTGACACAGTCTCCCATGATATCCTCCTAGGGAAGCTGAGGAAGTGTGGGCTGGATGAGTGGTTGGTGAAGTGGATAGAGAACTGGCTGAATGGCAGAACTCAGAGGGTTGTCATCAGCGGCGCTGAGTCTAGTTGGAGGCCTGTAACTAGTGGTGTCCCCCAGGGGTCAGTGCTGGGCCCAGTCTTGTTTAACTTCTTCATCAACGACCTGGGTGAAGAGTTAGAATGTACCCTCAGCAAGTTTGCTGATGACACCAAACTGGGAGGTGTGGTGGATACACCGGAAGGCTGTGCTGCCATTCAGCGTGACCTGGACAGGCTGGAAAGTTGGGCAGAGAGGAACCTGATGAGGTTCAACAAAGCCAAATGCAGGGTCCTGCACCTGGGGAGGAACAACCTCATGCACCAGTACAGGCTTGGGGTGGACCTGCTGGAGAGCAGCTCTGCGGAGAGGGACCTGGGTGTGCTGGTGGACGACAGGTTAACCATGAGCCAGCAGTGTGCCCTGGCTGCCAAGAAAGCCAATGGGATCCTGGGGTGCATCAAGAAGAGTGTGGCCAGCAGGACGAGGGAGGTTCTCCTTCCCCTCTACACTGCCCTAGTGAGGCCTCATCTGGAGTACTGTGTCCAGTTCTGGGCTCCCCAGTTCAAGAAAGATGAAGAGCTACTGGAGAGAGTCCAGCGGAGGGCTACAAGGATGGTGAGGGGACTGGAGCATCTCTCCTACGAGGAGAGGTTGAGGGAACTGGGCTTGTTCAGCCTGAAGAAGAGAAGGCTGCGAGGGGACCTTATAAATGCCTACAAATATCTGAAGGGTGGGTGTCAGGAGGATGGGGCCAAGCTCTTTTCAGTGGTGCCCAGCGACAGGACAAGGGGCAATGGGCACAAACTGAGGCATAGGAAGTTCCGTCTGAACATGAGGAAGAACTTCTTTCCTCTGAGGGTGACGGAGCACTGGAACAGGCTGCCCAGGGAGCTTGTGGAGTCTCCTTCTCTGGAGATATTCAAGACCCGCCTGGACAAGGTCCTGTGCAGCCTGCTGTAGGTGACCCTGCTTCGGCAGGGGGGTTGGACTAGATGACCCACAGAGGTCCCTTCCAACCCCTACTATTCTGTGATTCTGTGATTCTGTGATATGTCCCTCCTTGACTTCTGCAGACATGCTACCCAACGGGGACTGACCAGGGCTGCAAGACCCCAAGCAGAGCAGCACCTACAATAATAAAGTACTGAACGTACTGGGCTGGGCCCAGTACTGACCCCTGGGGGACACCACTTGTGTCTGCAAGTGCCTGCTACAACTCTCATCTGCTTCGGTTCTCACCTTCCCCTGTGAGTGAATACAGAGTTGAGAGTGGTCTGAAGGAGAAAAAAAACAAGAGGGGAGAGGAAAAGTGCTGCCTAGTGCTCTTTTCAGGCCAGCCTTGGCACCCCTCCACACATAGCTAGCAAAACACTGGTTTATCCGAAATGTTGCCAAATGCAGGTTAATACAGTGTGGGCAGCAGAAATGAGATCATGAGGACTTGGGTGCACTTTACTGAGCTCCTGTTACGGTTTAAAGCAGGGTGACAATAAACAGAGTGGCAGATGCTCTCTGTTAACCCCCACCCTCCCACCAGAGGAAGGGAAAAGGAGGAAAAGGGAGAGAGACTTACAAATTGAATATAAAAAGTTTTACTAATTACACTAATAATACTAATAATAAGAGAAATAATACAAAATATACAAAACCGATACTGAGTTTCCAGGAGTTGGGTGCCAGGGCGCTGGACATGAGGAAGTCCCAGACTGGCCTCAGCAGTAAGCAGGAACTGGATTCAGGAATGCATGGATCGGAATCTGGATCAGGAACGCAGGCAGAACAACGAGCAGGGTCCTCTTCAGAAGCCGGCCATGGACCAAGAGAGGGAGACCCTCGTGATCCCCCAGCTTTCAACTGAGTATGACGTGCATGGCATGGAATACCTAGTTGGTCAATATTGGGTGTCCTGTCCTGTCCGGCCCTCCCCACAACTACAACCCCTTCCGACTCCTCACTTGCAGGACCTAAGAGATCTATCGGTGACCTTGGCTGCTATAGCAATAATTATAAACAGGGGCCTATTTCTGCATTCCTTTCCTACCGTTAGCTCAGTGTAACTATAAACATTAGGTGTTATCAGCTTTGGAGCGGACAGTGTCTGTAGAATATGCAGCCAGCTTCAGAAAAATGCAGTTACTTAGAAGAACTTAGCTGTAAGGAAGATTCACTAAAAGAGAACTGTTTCTGTTTTAACCAAAACCAGGACAGTCAGGAGCTGACCTGAGGAGCATTTCAACATGGGTGTCCCTCTGCGCAATGGTGCTAGGGAAGTTGAGATACTCAAAATGGACCATTTCAGTTCCTCTCATTAACGTTTTTACATTTTCCAGGTTTTAACCGGTGAACCCTCATAGCACTTCTTAGCAATAGGCAGAAGGCAAAGTCTGCATGTGTGGCTCCATGGTGGGGGGAAATGTAGACAGTGGGCATGGAGGTGGCAGGGCTTTGTCACACATCTGGAGGCTGTGTGCGCCCAGTTAGGTGCCTCCTTGCTCCATTACACAATCACATATATGTATACATGTCATAGTTTAGAAAAGTCTGCCCTTATGTCTCCCTTACCAATTGTGTATATAGTCATGGGCTAAAGTGACATAACACCAGTCACTATACTGAGCTATTGTGTGTGTTCACTGATTTTGTCTGGTCTGATTATTAATTATGTTGTGAACACGGTGAATAGTGTTTGAATGTCGGACAAGAGCACAGAGAGAAGTTACACAACCATAGAGTCCCAAACCTCAGACTGCTTTGATAGTTTGCTGATATTAAATATCTTCCCACTATCATGTTAGAATATATGCTGAGCTTTTTATATATACACTTTTCCTTACATCTTTTCAGTTTTCTTTTTACATGATCCTTTTCTATACGTGTTATTGAATTTGCTGCCCTGTCCCTGAGCATGCACAGAGACAGGAGGGGGAGTTTGCAACAACTCACCAAGACGAATTTCATATCACTACATTTTGCAGTGTGCAGCTTGATGTACTGCCAAAAAGATGAAACATAGAGGAAAACACTGCGAGTGGGTGACACTGAGTGAAAATACCTGCATTGGAACTGAAGGACATGAGGGAAAAGAACAGGGGAAGACGGGGAGAGGAGGCAGGTTACAGAAATCACCCCAAATTGCCTTTTCCGGAGGCATGGTAGCCATTCCTGAGGCCATTAGTAGTTTGGAGAAAAACAAATATATTTTAGGGATTAGAAACAGTGGATAGGGTAAGTCTGCCCAGACAGGAGTGATTTGTAGTGGGAGTTCGAGGCTGAGGCTGAGGGGATACCAGCCCCAGTAGCCCTGCCTGGTGTGGCCTGTCTTTTCACTGTGGCATGGCATAATAGTCACCTGGCCACTGCATCCTCCCCCTTCCCAGTGCATCCATGTGTGTTATGGGACTGGCTTCACCAGTCCCTTGGGGTCTGCGCACTCCTTGCAGAGGATTTAGACCTCAGTGTTAGCAGACAGAGCCCTTGGCGTCATCCTGCTTTCTGTGATGCAAAAGGCAACTTCCCCAGTAATCTCAGATCAAGCAGCAAAACTCTGAGTAGGTCCAATAACAAGGTGTGGTGTCAATCAGAATAAATTTTCAAATTAATACCCTCTTCTTCATTATTATTTAGGAAAAAAGAACTGTGAGCTAAATCACATAATCCCTGACTCCTATGCAAAATCCCTTGCTGACTTTCCATAGCTGCATTGGTTAAATTATGGCACCAAAGTGGCTGGCTGGAGGCTCATGGAGCTGTGGGGAGGGAGCAAAGGTCTCCACCCAGGAGCTCAATGATCTCCACCAACCACGCATGCACAGGAAGGGGGGGAGGGGGGTCTGGCATGTGTCAGAGAAGACCACGTCAGGGGTGAGCTGTGAGCCCTGCCTGACTCCAGTCCTTCCCCTTGCCTGCCCATTGCTGCAGCGGGGAAATTTAATATTGCATACGTTTAAAATCACTGCAACGATGCATGATCAACCACTATTTTAAGGTATGTCCATGGTGGAATCACCAGTAGCCAAACCTATGCCTGCAGTGCCATAGATGGAGCGCTATGTTTCTGCCTCTGTTGTTGCGAGCAGCCGTTTTGGGAAGAAGAGAGATTTCCTGAAGTAGATTCCCTCTGGAAATATTTTATATTTCTGAAGGGCTCATTACTGGGAAATAAGAAAGAAAATTAATCATATAATCATAGAATATGTCAAATTGAAAGGGACCCATAAGGGTCACTGAGTCCAACTCCCTGCTCCTCGCAGGACTACCTAAAACTAAACCATATGACTAAGAGCATTGTCCAGATGCTCCTTGAACTCTGACAGGCTTGGTGCCATGACCACTTCCCTGGGAAGCCTGTTCCAGTGACTGACCACCCACCCTCTCAGTGAAGAACCTTTTCCTAATGTCCAGTCTGAACTTCCCCTGATGCAGCTTCATTCCATTTCCTTGTGTCCTATTGCTGGTCACCAGAGAGAGGAGATCAGTACCTCCCCCTCCACTGCCCCTCCTGAGGAAGTTATAGACTGTGATGAGGTCACCCCTGAGCCTTTTCTTCTCCAAGCTGAACAAATCAAGTGACCTCAGACACTTCTCATAAGTCTTGCTCTCGAGGCCTTTTACCATCTTGGTCACCCTCCTCTGGACACACTCTAATAGTTTGATGTCCTTATATTGAGGTGCCCAGAACTGTACACAGTACTTGAGGTGGGGCTACACCAGTGCAGTGTAGAGTGGGATAATCATCTCCCTCGACCAGCTAGATATGCTGTGTTTGATGCACCCCAGGACATGGTTGGCCCCTTTGCCTGCCAGGGCACACTGTTGACTCATATTCAACTTGTCATCAACCCAAACCCCTAGATCTCTTTCCATGGGACTGCTCTCCAGCCTCTCATCCTTCAATTTGTATGTAAAACCAGGATTACCCCATCCCAGATGGAGAATCTGGCACTTGTTCTTCTGAAATTTCATATGGTTGGCGATTGCCCAGCTCTCTAGTCTATCCAGATCTCTCTGTAAGGCCTCTCTACCTTTTGAGGGAGTCCGCAGCTCCTCCTAGTTTAGTATTGTCAGCAAATTCACTTAATATACATTCAACTCCTGCATCCAGAACATTTATAAAAACATTAAAGAGAACTGGTCCTAAAATTGAGCCCTGTGGAACCCCACTGGTGACTGGCCACCAGCATTATGTAACCCCATTTACTATAACTGAGCCCGACCCATCTGCCAGTTGCTTATTCATCGCATTATGGACTTGTCTAGCTGTATGCTGGACATTTTTCCCAGAAGGATACTGTGAGAGACAGTATCAAAAGTTTTTCTAAAATCCAAAACCAGCACATTGACTGGCTTCCCTTGGTCAACTAGATGGGTGACCTTGTGTCGCTTTAAAAGGGGTAAAGGAGTTTGATAAGTGGCAAAAGGAAAGGCCTCCCATTGAGTCACGAGGTTCAGAGCAGACCCCCTTGTATTATAAACTCTCTCAGAGAGGAGCCTAGGTGTGGCTGGATCCACTCCTAGTCCCAGACTTGGTCAATGGTTTATGTCTAAGGGGTTAAGTATGTAGCCACTTCTCAGATTCAATTTGCCTGTCATAGCCCTTCCAAGGACTTTCACTGAAACAGTTTCGCAAAGTTGAAACAACAGGTAATTTATTCAAGCGACAGGTATCACAGATTCGGGATTGCCGTTGATAAATGCACTGTCTACAAAAGTTGAGCTCAAGGTAATAGTTTAGCGCTTTAGTTAACAATGTGTTCCCAGGGAAACTTCTGAGAAAGTCAGACGCACGACTCTTACCAAAAAGGCATCCCTTCCTGGGGGGGAGAGAGAGAGAGGTTTAGGCCCGTCGACCCATCTGTTGGGTAAGGTTTTCTCTTGGCTCCTCCTCTAAAGAGGGTTTTCAAGTGCCAATTTTTATACTTTTGAAAATCTTTATGCGAGGTGGGACTAAGTCAATTATTATGTGTCGATTGGCTCTTGGCATGGAATGTCGTGTCATCAGAAGTGGGACTCAGCCGTGCGACACACCTTCCGAGCGGGCATCTTGGTATGTGCTCAAGGGGGTTCTTTATCTGAAGCAACCTCTGGCTGTGCAGCCCCCATCGCACCCCAGTGATCGCTTGATTTACAGTGATGGCTATCCCCCCTTACTTCTGTCTGTTAAGATAAGTGCAAGTCCATTGTTCCTTTGGCTAACTCTTTGGCTCCTGATGCGCAAGTCTGAGCATGTCTTTCCTCTTGCATTGACAAGTCCAGCAAGGCCATCGACCCACACCTTGTCATAAAAGGAAATTGAATTAAGCAGGACTTTCCCCTCATTGAACCCATGCTGACTATGACCAATGACTGCATTGTCTCTCAAGTGTTTTTCAGTAACTCCCAGAATAACTTTCTCCATAATTTTACCAGGCACTGAAGTGAGACTGAAAGGCCTGTAATTACCACGGTCTTCCTTCTTACCCTTCTTGAAAATTTGGACTACATTTTCCAGCTTCCAGTCAACTAGGACCTCTCCAGACTCCCAGGACCATTGAAAAATAACAGAGAGAGGTCCTGCGATAACATGGAATCATAGAATCATAGAATCATAGAAAGTTTTGGGTCGGAAGGGACCCCTAGAGGTCATCTAGTCCAACCCCCCCGCAGCGAGCAGGGACACCGCTAACTAGATCAGGTTGCTCAGAGCCCTGTCCAACCTGGTCTTGAATGTTTCCAGGGATGGGGCCTCCACTACCTCTCTGGGCAACCCGTTCCAGTGTTTCACCACCCTCATTGTAAAGAATTTCTTCCTTATATCCAGCCTAAACCTACCCTGTTTTAGTTTAGAACCATTACCCCTCGTCCTGCCACTGCTGTCTCTACTAAAAAGATTGTCCCCATCTTTCCTATAAGCTCCCTTTAAGTACTGAAAGGCTGCTATAAGGTCTCCCCGCAGCCTTCTCTTCTCCAGGCTGAACAAGCCCAACTCTCTCAGCCTGTCCTCGTAGGAGAGGTGCTCCAGCCCTCGGATCATTTTTGTAGCCCTCCTTTGGACCCGCTCCAACACCTCCATGTCCTTCTTGTGCTGAGGGCTCCAGAGCTGGATGCAGTACTCCAGGTGGGGTCTCACCAGAGCAGAGTAGAGGGGCAGAATCACCTCCCTCGACCTGCTGGCCACGCTTCTCTTGATGCAGCCCAGGATACGGTTGGCCCTCTGGGCTGCCAGCGCACATTGCCGGCTCATGTCCAGCCTTTCATCTATCAGTACCCCCAAGTCCTTCTCAGCAGGGCTGCTCTCGATCCTTTCATCCCCCAGCCTGTATTGATACCGGGGATTACCCCGACCCAGGTGCAGGACCTTGCACTTGGCCTTGTTGAACCTCATGAGGTTCACACAGGCCCACCTCTCCAACTTGTCCAGGTCCCTCTGGATGGCATCCCTCTGGATGGTATCCCGATTGGCCAGCTCCTTCAGTAGCCTGGGATGAATCCCATCGGGCCTCATAGATTTATGCGCATCCAGCTGGAGCAGCAAGTCTCGAACAAGTTCAGAGTCGGCTGGGAGTTTATCATCTCCCTAGTCACAGTCTTCCAACACAGGGCTCCAGGGGTCCCAGGGCCCATAATCGGTGTTGAAGACAAAGGCGAAGTCTCTGCTTTGTCTATGTCCCTATTTGTGAGGTGACCGACCTCATCAAGCAACGGACCGATGTTATCTCTGATCTTCCTTTTGCTGTTAACATATTTTAAAAAGCCCTTTTTGTTGTCCTTCACAGTGCTGGCTAGCTTGAACTCTAATCAAGCTTTGACCACGCAAATTTTCTCCCTACAGTGGCAAACAGCATCTCTATAGTCCTCCTGTGTCACCTGTACTTGCTTCCAATGTCCATACACTTTCCTTTTCCACCTAAGTTCTAGAAGGACATTCCTGCTCAGTTAAGCTAGCCTTCTGCCCTGCTTGCTTGGCTTCCAACAGTTTGAAATTGCCTGCTTCTGTGCTCTTAAGAGATGGCTCTTAAAAAGTGACCAGCATTCATGGATCCCAATACCTTCAAAAGCAGATTCCCAGGGGACCTTACTAACTGGCTCCTTCAGCAGCCTGAAGTCTGGTCTCCTCAGATCCAGGGTCGAAGTTTTGTTGGCATTTTTTCTCCTATCACCAATGATTTGAAACTCAGCTGCTTTATAGTCACCGTGACCAAGACAGCCACAAATCACCACTTGGCCCACAAGTCCCTCTCTGTTTACAAACATAAATCTAGGAGGGTATCTTTCCTAGTCGGCTCCCTTAGTCCCTGCACCAAGAAGTTATCTTCAACATGCTTCAGGAATTTCCTGGATCTGTTTGTGTATGCTGTATCATATTAATCCTTTGAAGACAAATAAAGCTTTTCTAAACCACATAAAATAGAGATGGGCTTGAGCAAAACTGTTTGCACTTCCTAATTTTGTGTAAACTTCCAAGGTGTCTTGCTCTGGGCTCCTCTCTCCTACTAGGTGGTCTGAGGCCCAAACACTTCCCTTCGTTTTGAAGAGTAATCTACTAAAGAAGAACTAGGAGTCTCTTCCTTTTCTAAATATTATTCTGAACTCCATTTCTTAAGTTTCTTCATCTATAAAATGTGAATATTATTTTCTTCACAACCTGTTTATATACTCATTCCATTTGCTTTTTGTGTGATCTTCTACATGTGTTTACAACAGAGTGAAAACCCTATGTTAGCTATGAGGCTTGCCTGCCTCCTTTCTTTCTTTATCTCCTTGTGGATGACAGTTGTGGCAAGCGGTGACACTGAGTTGACAGTGCAGGGTCATTAAGCATGGACAGTCCTTTATTCACGGAGCAACAAAATGGAGCAGAGTTTTGATTATGGTTTAGTGGAGCTGGGCTTCCTGAGCGGCCACATGTCTAAAGGGGAGTCCCTCCTCAGGGACCCTGCAATCCCACACTGTGAGGTATTTACCGGTGGTTATAGTTCTTTATATAAAGTGAACTAAATACCACCATATATCTAAACTAAATACATCATATGAGAGACGATGTGTGGTGAATGACTTCACGGACCCCAATCTTATGCTCGATCAGAATCATTTTATTGCTCAAGTGAATACCTTATATACTAATACAATAGTTACTAGAGCCAATCAGCTTTGGATTTGTGGCTTTGCAAATGCCAGTTCACGGTTGCTGTTTTCCAGGACTTTGCAGCTGGATGTGTGAAAACAGCTTATCTCATGAGAACAGAGAAGGGAGGCGCAGGATGCGCTGATCCTTCAGGGTCATGAGACAGTGCTGTTCTGTCTCAAGTTATATGGTTTCCCACACAGGCCTGGATTGTGGTGATGGAAAAATCCTGCCTTAGATGTGTGCCAGTGCTGCGGGTACATTACTGTTGCAGTTAGTGCTGAGACTGGCTGCTTGTGTAGACGTATGTGGGCAAGACAGTTTGACAGTAGTTTGACTTGGGTATAGCCAGCAGGATGTTATAGCAACACAAATATCAACACAGACAGAAAGCCTGACCAAGAGCATGGGTAAATAGTTTGCATGGTGAGGCTCACAGCTAACCTGGTTAGAGCTCCCAGTTGCTGCAGTCACTCTGCTTCTTTCATCCAATCTAATTTAAATTGGTCAAAGGCAGCACAGATCTGTTCAAAGCTAGAGATATAGTGAAGAAATGCCCTTAGGAATGAGGACAGCCTGTTCCAAATTTGACAGTAATATTTTTCTGGTGAAAAAAAGGATGGTGTTGAGAAAAAGAGAGTTTAGTTTTAAAAAACAATTAAATGTTGCTTTGTTCTGAAGTTTCACTCTTGTTTTCTCTTCTTTCCAATATAGCATAGCTGCTTTGAACTAGAAGATAGAATACAGTTACAAATGGGAAAAAAATTTTCGTTGTAACTTTTGCCTTTTAGGAGAGAGACATTTCTCTGTTATTTATACACCTTTTTTTGATGTGTATTTGATTTAAAAATGCTTTTTAAAATGAAAGTAGACTTTTGGGGGGTTGATGTTAAGGATTCCCTATCTAGTCTAACATTTCTATGGTTGGTAACCCTGACAGAATGACCTTCAAAGTTTCATTGATGACTGTCCTTCAACAAGCTAAAATGAAGATAAAATTCTGCTTAGCCTTGAGTCTGCCAGTCGCTCTCCATGTCGAAGGTACAAAGAAAAGGAAAGACCATGCCTTTTTAATTTTCCTTAAATAAACTGGAATAACTTTAAAATTACTTTTTTTTTCCCCTCAAGCTTAAAATTATTCATCTCCTACAAAGAGGAACCTAATGCTGAGATGTTGTGAAACAACACTTTTGGTTAGGAAACAAACTTTGGGGATAGAGGGGTGAGATATCTCTAGAGGACTCATGGGTCCTTTCTGGTTTTCTGTGGCTTTCTTGAAGAATGCTGTTGTAGCTCTGTTCAGTCCCAGGCTGAGCTGCTCCAAGCAAGAACTGCCAGAGCTGCTGAGAATACCACATTTTCCAAAAGGACCATGGGAGCTCTGGCCCAAATTCCTGGGACAACAATAGCCTTAGAGTCCTACAATTAAAAGCAGAATTATAGGTTTTTCCAAAATCCCAAGTTGCTCCCCTCAGACCTCTTTCTCCCTCCATAATAATCCAAACTCCCTTTCCACAGCTATAGTTCCTCAAACAAGATAATATTGGCTAGAATTGTTTTTCTCCCAAACACCAAAGATGGAGTTCATACCTACTCTATAATACCAAATCAGAACACAGTTTACAGACACAGCTTCTTGATCAAGCCACTTGGTGGCCAGTACATCATTTTGACATGCCTCTTACAGGCATGGATGTAAATGATTGCACTAAGGCACTGCAGCATGTGACAACAAGCATCTGGATAACAGCCGAGGTCTCTCGCAGTGGTAAAAAGTCAGATGTTTGGGGGAAGGGGAGGAAGGCAGAATCATACAGCCTTTCCCATTCAACTTTGTGGTTCTAGTAAAAACACAACCTGATCCAGATTTCTGAAATGTTTTGAATAAAACCTATGTTGCTAATGTCCATACAGCCACACTACTTTGGATCTCTGTAAAGACTAAAGTAAAATAGCATTGTTCATGTTCTATCACCACACCCCAAAACTTTGGGGGTTTGCACAAAGAGAACTCAGATACTCCAAAACACTTATGATTTCAGATCACCAAAACCTGAGAAGAACAAAACTTCATAAATCTGCCTCTTGTATTTTTCCAATAAAAATAAAAACGCATATCAATGCTGAACGCCAGCAGACTGCAGGCTGAATATGTGAAAGGAAAGCCTTTAGTACAGACCTGGACTTCAGAGCTTTTTGGAAACAGTAACTCAGCAGGGTAGTCAATAAGACTTGTAAATCCATTTACTGCATCTTTTAGATCAATTTCTTTCTGACTTCTCATACAACATTTAAAACTTGCTGAAGCCCCAAGACATTATTCTCCTGTGGTGCCTTTAGAACAAAACCACTCAATCATCAGAAAACATTGCGTATTTTCCTTCACAACCACAAATTGTGACTGGTATTTTAAGCGTTATTAAAGCCAAGGAGTTCAGTGTTGGAAACACAACAGTAAGTAGATCTTTCACAAGTTAGTTCCTTTCTCTCCATACTGTTGTTTTCGGCTTACTTTCAAACAAATGACTGATTCAATTTCTTGTTACTGTTCTTTCTCCCACTGTCATGTCTTAATTGCAAGCCAGCAACACATTGGCTGTTTGGACAAAACTAAAAATGCAATAAAAAATCAATAAAACCATGTGCAACTTCTTACTACAATTTACTCACCTTTGTTTGGCTTTATGACAAGTTATGGCTTGGCAAAACATCTTATCATGATATAGTTTTCTTATTTAAACACAAATCTGCTGTTATTCCCCACTGCCCTTCAGTAACTTTACTAAGGCGTTGCCATGCATCAAGCAGGAACATTTCAGAAACAACAGGGAAATTTTCTACAACAGCTATGAACCTGTCTCCTCTAGACAATAACGTGGGAAAATTCCAAGAAGATGTTGGTCATGTGCTGTTTTTACCTCTGTGGTTTGGGTTTTTTTTACCCATATGATTACCTTGAGGGAAGAGAGAGTTATCATTCTGCTCTATTTGAATATGTGCTAGAGCTCAGAATAAAACAACTAAATGCATGCAAAGCTGTAACATCTCCAAGTTGATATAAATAAGTGCCTATCTTCCCTGCAAGAACTGATTCAGAATGTAACCTCTGTGTTGCTGTTAATTCAAGGCTAATCTACACACAAAGGTCTTAACGCATATGTAATGTGAAGTAGGGGGATAGGCTGGAGTCTGAGTAGGGAAATATAGGCCGGTCAAGGAAACTACAGGCCGATCAGCCTCACCTCCATCCCGGGAAAGATGATGGAGAAGCTCATTCTACAGGTCATCATCAAGCAAGTCAAGGAAAAGAAGGTTATCAGGAGTAGTCAGCATGGATTCACCAAGGGGAAATCATGCCTGACCAATCTAATAGCTTTCTATGATGGCATGACTGGCTGGGTAGATGAGAGCAGAGCAGTGGATGTTGTCTACCTCGACATCAGCAAGCCTTTAGACACTCTCTCCCATAACATCCTCCTAGGGAAGCTCAGGAAGTGTGGGCTGGATGAGTGGTCAGTGAGGTGGATTGAGAACTGGCTGAATGGCAGAACTCAGAGGGTTGTCATCAGCGGCGCTGAGTCTAGTTGGAGGCCGGTAACTATTGGTGTCCCCCAGGGGTCAGTACTGATAGAGGGGATTGTAAGAAACGTGAAACTATAACAAAAAAGCCTTAATATTTTCTAGTTTTTAGTAGTCTTTAGTACTGCAACTTGTATTCCTGCATGCATAGTGATCTAATGATGTAACTGTTACACTAATCCCTGTTTTCTCATTAAGGAATGTAGTGGAAGGACATGGGCACAAGCTATCACTTAGTCGTTAGACAAAATAATTAAGTGAAACAAAAGTGGTCTTGGTTCTCAGCAAATAATTGGGATAATTGTGGGATAAAAGAGACTCCTAAATAATTCTACTCCAGACAGCACGGCCTTGGGAGGGCAGATATACCAAGCTACAGAGATAAGGAGGCACCAAGAGAACAACAAGACTAGAGCCAAACACCCTGAAGGACATGATATACGTGATCCTAGAACTGAGTTTCCGCAGAAACAAATGTCAATCAGTGAACAGCGTGATGAAGAGGATGGGCCTTCATCTTGGGATCCCCGAAGACCACCCAAAGATGCTAACAGACATGCGTGAAAGATATTTACATATGCTAATTAGTTCCTAGAAATATAATGAATAATTACATGTGTGATTGTACTTAACCTGAAGCAACAGGGTGTCTGGTGCGCATGTTTGGAGGAGAAATCCCCCGTGTGCCCGGTGCCGCAATAAAGAATACCTGCTTAACAGTATACATTATACTGTTAGGTTTTTCCTACCGGATCTTTGAATCAATTTGGCACCCCAGATGGGACTCTCTCTGTTCGGCTGTGGGACCGGGTAAGAACTGGACCCCCTTGGGCCCTCGGGAGCCTTTTCCCGAAGGGGCTCCTCGTCTTATCTGGATCACCGTGGGAACAGACAAGGACCATCTGTGAGTAAAGGTATTCTTTTACTATTCTTTACTAGCAATGGGGTTCGAGTCCCCTAAGTCGTAATTTAATTACGCAGGGAGAGTATACCGGGCTGCTAGTGCCTTAGAGGTATACAGGGGTTCGAGTCCCCACTGTAGGGGTTTGAGTCCCCACTGGACGCGGTCTTGACTGATATATGGATCATTATTCTGGAAATTGACTACGATTCTGGTAAACGGTTCAGATTGCAGTAACTCTGGGTTAAAATTGTGTGACTGTGTGTGAGGCCTCTGTGTGAATGAGACATATAAACAAGGGTGAGTGTGGAGTTTTGACCTGCAGTTCTGTTCTCCCGCGAGGGAAGCAGCCGGTAAAGAACGAAGCCTAAGAAAATAGTGAATGTTTATTTTAAAGTAATTATCCCATTGTTGTTATCGATGGAATACTGCTAGTGATACTCATAATAGTATGTTGTATTTGTTATAAGTGTCGTACAACGTTCCGGTGTAAAATCGCGGTTCGGTAACTATTTCTCTTAGCTTAAAGTATAGAATTTTGGTTAAGTAATTAGAGCTATCGGCGTTAGAAGGATTTGTTTAGGTTGGTTTGTTAGGGTTTGCTGTACATTGATTGGGGAACAAAGACATGGACGTGGTGCATAATGGGAACTTCACAGAGCAAAGAGATTCTGAAGAGCAGCCCCTTGGGTTATATTTTGCATCATTGGAAGGAGATAGGGGGACCCCTGGGAGGCAGTGTGATCCCCGCAGGATCCCCTTGTGTTGGCATTAGAAAGGGATAGAAAGAAAGAGCCGGGAAAACTTAAGCAGTGTTGTTCTGCATGCAGCATAGGGCAAAGGTGTCTAAAAACAAAAGGGAATCGGAAGAAATTGGAGGAGCGTATGGAGGATTTTATGTCACACACACACACACACACACACACACACACACACACACCCCCCCGTCTCCCTGATGCTGGGTCGGCTGCGGGAACCCCCGCCCGCGCAGACGGGGACGAGTCCTCTGATGAGGGCGGAACGCCATCTAGCGCATCAAGTCCCATCACTGCTCGTACTCGTAGTAAGGTGGGACCCATCATCCCAGCCCCTTTAAGACAGGCGATGGGGCCGGGGGGACCGACCCTGATAAGAACACCCTTCCAAATGGATGATATAGACAAATGGAGAGAAACTGTAAAGGAATACAGGGAAGATCCTAGCGGGGTAGCCAAGAAATTTGAATGGATAGTTAAGAATTTGGATCCGGATTGGAAAGATGTGGATTTGATGTTGGAGGCAATGACAGAGACTGAGAAAGGAATTGTGTTAAAAACAGCAAGGGATCATGTGAGGGCACAAATTAGTGCAGGTACTTTACAAGGGACTGAGGAACAACATGTTCCACTCAGAGACCTGGGGTGGGACCCTAATGATCAAACCCAGTATCGACTGTTACTGCAATACCGTATTTGGATTCAGTGTGGGCTGGAACACGGGATCCCGAAAGCAGTAAACTGGTCAGCCTTATATGAAGTAAAATAAGGTCCGACAGAGACCCCAACAGAATTCTTGGATAGATTACGAACAGCAGTGCGGAAATACACTACCATAGATCCGGCATCAGATGCAGCTAGACAGCAGCTGGTATTTCTATTTATAGGACAGGCTGCTAATGATATTAGAAAGAAGCTGCAGAAACTTAAAGAACCAGATGTAAAGAATTTAGAGAAACTAGTGGAATAGGCGTGGCGAGTGTATCGTAACAGGGATGAGAAGAATAAGAAGAAAATGGGCCGGGTATTAGCTTCAGCTACTGTGGCTGCACTGTACCAACAGAATGAAGAAATATTAAGGGGGCAAGGACAGAGGAATTACGATAAAAGGAGACTAAAAATCAGTCAGTGCGCTCGTTGTAAGGGATTCAGACATTGGCAGAGGGAATGTCCACAGAACAGAAAGGCACCCTGCTCCAGAATAGTTGCTGACCTACAGGATACTGAATGACGGGGACCTGGGGAATCCACCCTAGCGGATCCACTGGTTAATATAAAGCTAGGGAAACAGAATGTGGAATTTTTGGTAGACACTGGTGCGTCATTTTCTGTTTTAAATCAACAACTGATGCCTTTGGATAAGGATTTTATAACCTTTGTGGGTGCTACAGACCAATCAGAAAAGGCATATTTTCTAAAACCATTAAAGTACAAATTAGGTAAGCACATTGGAATACACAGATTTTTGTACCTGCCTGGGGCCCCTAAGTCCCTTCTAGGATGAGACCTGTTGGAACAACTGAATGCCACATTAATTTTCAGAAAGGGACAAATAGAATTTAAAATTGAGGATACTAAATTAACTGAAATTCTGAGCCTGGCATTGATTCAAATTATAGAAAAAGAAAAAATACCTCAGGATATACTGGACCAAGTCTATCCAGGGGTATGGGCTTCGGGAACCCCAGGCAGAGCCAAAAATGCAGACCCAATAGAGATAAAATTGAAGCCTGGAGCTCGACCAGTTAAGATCAAACAATACCCCCTTAAGCTAGAGGACCGAAGAGGAATTAAGAAAATAATTGATAGTTTTATAAATTTTGGATTGTTAATAGAATGTGAATCTGAATACAACACCCCCATTTTGCCAGTGAAGAAGTCGGATGGGAAAAGTTACAGGTTAGTACAAGATTTGAGGGCAATTAATAAAATCGTGGAAGATCTCTACCCAGTAGTAGCTAATCCCTATGCCTTGTTGAATAAACTGGAAGATAGCCAGGGATGGTTTACCGTACTGGATTTAAAAGATGCCTTTTTCTATTTACCTCTGGCCTCAAACGGTCAGAACCTATTCGCTTTTGAATGGGAAAATCCAGATTCTGGACGAAAAACCCAGTTAACTTGGACAGTGTTACCCCAAGGTTTCAAAAATAGCCCTACCATCTTTGGAAATCAGCTAGCTCGGGATCTCGAAAAATGGAATCCTCCGACACAAAAGGGGACTTTGTTACAATATGTCGATGATCTCCTCATCGCTGCAGAAACAGAGGGGGATTGCAAAAAATGGACAGTGAGTCTTCCCAATTTTCTGGGACTTAATGGTTATCGAGTTTCTCAACAGAAAGCTCAGATGATTCAACAAGTGATTTACCTTGGACTCAAAATCTCAAGAGGACAACGAGAACTGAAAAGAGAGAGGAAAGAAGCAATCTGCCGGACTCCAGAACCACAAACGGTAAAAGAATTAAGAACCTTTTTAGGAATGACAGGATGGTGTAGACTATGGATATATAATTATGGACTAATGGTAAAACCCTTGTATGAACTGTTGAAAAATAATGCCAGACAACTGATTTGGACCGGAGATGCAAAAAGGGCTTTTGAACAATTAAAAGGGGAACTTATGAGAGCCCCGGCTCTTGGACTTCCAAATGTTCTAAAACCCTTTTGGCTATTTTCTCACGAGAGACAAGGCATTGCCCTGGGAGTGCTCGCTCAACAGCTGGGGCCGCACAAGAGAGCAGAGGCATATTTCTCCAAGCAATTGGATGAGGTAAGCAAAGGATGGCCTGGGTGTCTGCGAGCTGTTGCAGCAGTTGTCCTTAACATTCAAGAAGCTCGTAAGTTCACTATGGGCCAGAAAATGACAGTCATAGTCTCACATACAGTTTCTGCAGTATTGGAACAAAAGGGGGGCCATTGGCTCTCACCATCCCGATTCCTAAAGTACCAGGCTATTTTGGTGGAACAAGATGATGTTAATATTGTAACAGCTAACATTGTAAATCCAGCATCTTTTCTTAGTAAAGATTCCACCACTATGAAACCTCTAACACACGACTGCTTGGAGACTATTGAAACAGTCTGTTCCAGCAGACCTGATTTAAAGGAGGAACCGTTGGAAAGCGCAGAGGACTCCTGGTTCACCGATGGAAGCAGCTTCATAAAAGACAGAGCTCGTAAAGCAGGGTATGCGGTAACCACCGCACACAAGGTAATCGAGGCAGAACCTTTACCTGCAGGTACGTCTGCTCAAAAGGCAGAGATAATCGCTTTAACCAGAGCCTTAGAATTGGCGAAAGGAAAGAAAATAAATATTTGGACAGACTCCAAATACGCCTTCGGGGTCGTCCATGTTCATGGAGCATTGTGGAAAGAACGAGGACTGCTCACAGCTCAAGGTAAACAGATCAAGCATGCAAAAGAAATCTTACAGCTTTTGGAAGCTAGAAATCTACCAGAACAAGTGGCAATAATGCGTTGCAGAGGGCATCAAAAAGGTAACACTGAACAGGAACTGGGAAACAAACTAGCAGATCAAGAGGCTAAAAGGGCAGCAGAAAGAAATTCTGTAGAAACCTTGGCACTGGTACCAGACGGTAAACTCGTAATTACAGAAATGGAATTTAAATATTCAAAAGAAGATATGAAATTAGTAAAAGATTTGGGAGCAAGTGAACAAGGTAAGATGTATTTAACACCAGATAATCGTATAGTTATACCTTCAAATCTATTATGGGAAGCAGTCAGAAAAGAACACAACAAAACTCACTGGGGAGCAGATGCACTATATAAGGATCTGAACAAGGGAATAGTAGGCAGAAACCTGTACACTACTGTAAAACAAGCAACCCAAATGTGTGAAATTTGTCTGAGAAATAATCCAAATACAACATGAAAAGTACACTTTGGGAAAATTGGAAAGGGGAACATACCAGGACAACATTGGCAAATAGATTTTTCAGAACTCCCAAGAAAAGGGGGGTATCGATACTTGTTGGTTATAACAGACACGTTTTCCAGATGGCCTGAAGCATTTCCCTGTAGAACAAATAAGGCTCGGGAAGTGGTATGAATTTTGTTAAATGAAATCATACCACGGTTTGGGGTGCCAGCAATCATATCCTCGGATAGAGGGTCACATTTTTGTGCACAAATAGTACAACACATCAGTAAAATTTTGGGTATTGATTGGCAGCTACACACCCCCTACAGACCACAGGAAAGTGGCCAAGTAGAAAACATGAATCATTTGATCAAACAACAACTGGCAAAAATTAGTCAGGAGGCAAATTTGTCTTGGGACAAAGCTCTACCCTTAGCTTTACTGAGAATCAGAGTAAAACCCCAGGAGCAAAGAGGGCATTAGTCCATTTGAAATTTTGTTTGGAAGGCCTTATCAATTGTCATATCAAGGGGAGGATATGGTGCAAATTGGGGAGGGGTACTTTCAAGAATATCTGATAGTTTTAGGAAAGCAGATAAATAATGTTCAGAAATTAGTTCTAGAAGCACGGGGTAGGGGCCTAGACCAACCAATACACTTGATCAAACCTGGAGATTGGGTTTTTGTTAAGACTCTTTCAGGTGATCCCCTTGGAGAGAAGTGGAACGGACCTTATCAAGTGCTGCTAACCACTTTTACTGCAATCAAAATCTGAGAACAACCAGCTTGGATTCATTATTCAAGGGTCAAGAAAGCCTCTGTTCCCTGGACTGTAGAACAACAGTCACCTCTCAAGATAAAAATAACAAGACGACCATGACGGATCTAACTCCGTGGGTAATGATGGTAGCCATGAGACGAGCTATTTGGACAATACAGTGGGACAGGAATTTGCATCTGATCCTAGTCCAGAACATCACTCAGATACTACACAAAAATGATTGTTGGATTTGTACTCAAATGCCAACTTCAGGAGAGAGCAGGGGAACCCCTCATAGGGATACCCATCCCTGGCAGCTTACATTTAAAGGTAGATCAAAAATGGGAATCGGGCAACATGACCACTCTGCAGGAAATTCAAATAGAGGAACCCAAAGCACGGTACAATTATACCTGCATACAACGATGCCACATACAGGGAGAGAACAACATCCCATTCTGCAAGAGTAATACTACCATAGATGTGGGGAAAACAAAAGGGTGTAGCAGATTTAAAGATTTGTTTGGGGAAGGTAGTTGGGACGAAGACTTACTAGTGGGCTTTAAGGCAACTAATACTAAACCTGACGTTGGGTGGCCAGTGCCTAAAAGTCCTGAGAAAACAGGATGGTACTGGCTGTGTGGAAATCGAGCTTGGAAGGTTCTACCTTTTGGGTGGAAAGGGGTATGCACTCTGGGAGCTGTAATCCCCAATATTACAGTTACTGACAAAGTACATCAACAGGAGGGATGGATCAAAGCTTTTGTTAGGCGGATTAAAAGGACCCCAAATACTCCCAATCCTATTGTAGAAAGTCCTTGGACTATTACTTATTACTGTTTTTCCATGTGGCTGGCAATGAAGCTGCAAAACATAGTCCAAGGGCAATCAAAAGAGATTCAGGGCCCTGGGATGGTTGGTAAGGGAATCTGGAGCACAGGTAATTCTTTCCTCTCTCCTTCCAGTTGCGGGCAGTGACGCTCGAAGAAACAGACAGGCCCAGTCTATTAATGCATGGCTCCGTGGCTGGTGTCACTGCCACAATTTGGGGTTTTTCGATAATGGGATGGCCTACACAGCCACTGTAAGAGAAGATCAGGTTCGTGACCACCTGAGGAACCTGAACATACATAAGTCTATGGGACATGATGAGATGCATCCCAGAATCCTGAGGGAATCAGCTGATGTCGATGCCAAGCCACTCCCCATGATATCAGAAAAGTCATAGCAGTCAGGCGAAGTTCCTGGTGATTAGAAGAAGGTGATTCGAAGATCCGGTAGGAAAAACCTAACAGTATAATGTATACTGTTAAGCAGGTATTCTTTATTGCGGCACCGGGCACATGGGGGATTTCTCCTCCAAACATGCGCACCAGACACCCTGTTGCTTCAGGTTAAGTACAATCACACATGTAATTATTCATTATATTTCTAGGAACTAATTAGCATATGTAAATATCTTTCACGCATGTCTGTTAGCATCTTTGGGTGGTCTTCGGGGATCCCAAGATGAAGGCCCATCCTCTTCATCACGCTGTTCACTGATTGACATTTGTTTCTGCGGAAACTCAGTTCTAGGATCACGTATATCATGTCCTTCAGGGTGTTTGGCTCTAGTCTTGTTGCTCTCTTGGTGCCTCCTTATCTCTGTAGCTTGGTATATCTGCCCTCCCAAGGCCGTGCTGTCTGGAGTAGAATTATTTAGGAGTCTCTTTTATCCCACAATTATCCCAATTATTTGCTGAGAACCAAGACCACTTTTGTTTCACTTAATTATTTTGTCTAACGACTAAGTGATAGCTTGTGCCCATGTCCTTCCACTACATTCCTTAATGAGAAAACAGGGATTAGTGTAACAGTTACATCATTAGATCACTATGCATGCAGAAATACAAGTTACAGTACTAAAGACTACTAAAAACTAGAAAATATTAAGGCTTTTTGTTATACTTTCACGTTTCTTACAATCCCCTCTATCAAAGGGAAACATTGCGCCCATTTTTAAAAAGGGTAGGAAGGAGGACCCTGGGAACTTCCGACCTGTCAGCCTCACCTCTATGCTTGTGAAGATCATGGAACAGATCCTCCTAGAAGCTATGCTAAGGCAGAGAGCTGATTCAAGACAGCCAGCATGACTGGGCACTTCAGGACATCACCAATCTGTAGCTGAATTAAGCATCGTCCCTTTCTGAGGACTGGTAAAGTCAAATGCAACATTAAGTTCATTTTCCAGCCTTTGACTCAAAGCAGGCCTTTCCCTCAAGCTGTGTGAACAATGGATTCATTTGGTTTGTTGGTGACACCAAGAACACTTTTTTTTTTTATGAGTCAACCTAAAGCACTTCATCACCTTTTGGCAGGGGAAAATTTGCTGTGAATTAAGATGCTTAAATTGACCCCTGACCAAGATGTTTCATTTAATTCTTTGGATGGAGGAATCACAGAATCAAAGAATCACAGAATGTTAGGGCTTGGAAGGGACCTCTGTGGGTCATCTAGTCCAACCCCACTGCCGAAGCAGGGTCACCTAGAGCAGGCTGCACAGGACCTTGTCCAAGCGGGTCTTGAATGTCTCCAGAGAAGGGGACTCCACAACCTCCCTGGGCAGCCTGTTCCAGGGCTCCGTCACCCTCAGAGGGAAGAAGTTCTTCCTCATGTTCAGACGGAACTTCCTGTGCCTCAGTTTGTGCCCATTGCCCCTTGTCCTGTCACTGGGCACCACTGAAAAGAGTCTGGCACCATCCTCTTGACACCCACCCTTCAGATATTTATAGGCATTTATAAGGTCCCCTCGCAGCCTTCTCTTCTTCAGGCTGAACAAGCCCAGCTCCCTCAGCCTCTCCTTGTAGGAGAGGTGCTCCAGTCCCCTCACCATCCTCGTAACCCTCCGCTGGACTCTCTCCAGTAGCTCTTCATCTTTCTTGAACTGGGGAGCCCAGAACTGGACAGAGTACTCCAGATGGGGCCTCACTAGGGCAGAGTAGAGGGGAAGGAGAACCTCCCTTGTCCTGCTGGCCACACTCTTCTTGATGCACCCCAGGATCCCGTTAGCTTTCTTGGCAGCCAGGGTACACTGCTGGCTCATGGTCAACCTGTGGTCCACCAGGACACCTAGGTCTCTCTCCACAGAGCTGCTCTCCAGCAGGTCCACCCCAAGCCTGTACTGCTGCATGGGGTTGTTCCTCCCCAGGTGCAGGACCCTGCCCTTGCCTTTGCTGAACCTCATCAGGTTCCTCTCTGCCCAACTTTCCAGCCTGTCCAGGTCACGCTGAATGGCAGCACAGCCTTCTGGTGTATCTACCACTCCTCCCAGTTTGGTGTCATCAGCAAACTTGCTGCGGGTACACTCTAACTCTTCATCCAGGTTGTTGATGAAGAAGTTAAACAAGACTGGGCCCAGTACTGACCCCTGGGGGACACCACTTGTTACAGGCCTCGAACTAGACTCAGTGCCGCTGATGACAACCCTCTGAGTTCTGCCATTCAGCCAGTTCTCAATCCACTTCACCGACCACTCATCCACCCCACACTTCCTGAGCTTCCCTAGGAGGATGTTATGGGAGAGTTATCCTCCAGGATAAGCTGCTCCATCACCTTTCCCGGGATGGAGATGAGGCTGACCGGCCTGCAGATTCCTGGGTCCTCCTTCTTGCCCTTTTTGAAGATTGGAGTGACATTGGCCTTTCTCCAGTCCTCGGGCACCTCTCCTGTCCTCCAGGACCTCTCACAGATGATGGAGAGTGGCTCAGCAATGACATCCGCCAGCTCCCTCAGCACTCATGCGTGCATTCCATCGGGGCCCATGGATTTGTGGACATCCAGATTGCTTAAGCGATCCCTCACATAGTCCTCCTCGACCAAGGGAAAGTCATCCTCTCTGTGGGCTTCTTCTCTTACCTTCCAGGCCTGGGATTCCTGAGGGCCTGCCTTGGCACTAAAGACTGAAGCAAAGAAGGCATTCAGTAGCTCTGCCTTCTCTGCATCCTCCGTCACCAGGACACCCGCCTCATTCAGCAGCGGCCCCACATTGTCCCTAGTCTTCCTTTTGCTGCTGATGTAGTTGAAGAAGCCCTTCTTGTTGTTTTTGACATCCCTTGCCAGCTTCAATTCCAGGTGGGCCTTGGCCTTCCTCGTCGCATCCCTGCATGCTCTGACCACATTTCTGTATTCTTCCCAAGTGGCCTGCCCCTCTTTCCACATTCCATGGACCTTTCTCTTCCACCTGAGCTCCGCTAGAAGCTCCTTGTTCAACCATGCAGGTCTCCTGCCTCCTTTTCTAGATTTCTTTCTCAGGGGGATGCACCGATCCTGAGCATGGAGGAAGTGATGTTTAAACAGCGACCAGCACTCTTGGACACCCCTGCCTTCGAGAACCCTGGCCCACGGGATTCCTCCCAGTAGCTCCTTGAAGAGGCCAAAGTTAGCCCTCCTGAAGTCCAAGGTTTTGATCCTACTTATCACCCTGCTTCCTCCACGCAGGATCCTGAACTCCACCATTTCATGGTCACTGCAGCTGAGTCTGCCTCCGACCTTCACATCCTCCACCAGTCCCTCCTTGTTTGTTAACACAAGGTCCAGCAGCGCGTCTTTCCTTGTTGGTTCCTCCACCACTTGCATCAGAAAGTTATCATCGATGCTCTGTAGGAACCTCCTGCATTGCGAATGCCTAGCTGCATGGTCTTCCCAGGTGATGTCAGGGTGGTTGAAGTCCCCCATGAGAACCAGGGCCTGTGATTGTGAGGCTGCTTGCAGCTGCCTGTAGAAGGCCTCATCAACTTCCTCCTAGTAGTACACACCCACAATAACATCACCCATATGAGGCTGTCCCTTAATTCTAACCCACAAGCTCTTGACTTGTACTTCATCCGCCCCCAGGCAAATCTCAATGCATTCCAGTTTCTCCCTCACATATAGAGCAACTCCACCACCTCTCCTTGTTGGCCTGTCTTTCCTAAAGAGTCTGTAGCCATCCATGACAGCATGCCAGTCATGCGAGCTGTCCCACCACGTTTCTGTGATGGCGACCAAGTCGTAGCCGTCCTGCTGTATAATGGTTTCCAGCTCCTCCTGTTTATTGCCCATGCTACGTGCATTGGTACAGGCACACTTGAGCTGGGCTGTCAATCTCACCCCTGACCCTGGCACGCCAAGCCTGGGCTCATCCCTAGTGAGCTGGACAATGTCCCCTTCCCCCTTCGAACCTAGTTTAAAGCCCTCTCAATGAGCCCCACCACCTCGTGGCCAAGAATCCTTTTTCCCCTTTGAGATAGCTGGACTCCGTCTGTCGCCAGCAGTCCCGGTGCTGTGTACACCTCCCCGTGATCAAAGAAGCCAAAATTCGACTGATGGCACCAGTCCCTGAGCCATCTGTTAATCAGGTGAGTTTTCCTGCCCCTTTCAGTGCTCTTCCCTGCCACTGATGGGATGGAGGAAAACACCACCTGTGCCCCTGATCCCTCAACCAGTCGTCCCAGTGCCCTGAAGCCCCTTTGGTATTGACTTCAGTGCCCTGAAGTCCCTTTTGATTGCCTTGGGACTTCTCTCTGTGATCTCATCCCCACCAACCTGCATTACCAAGAGGGGGAGGAGAACTGTGTCTTTTTCTCTAAATTAAAATTAGGAAAAAAGGCAGAGGAGGAAGTTGAAAAAGCTTAGACATGAAACAAAGTTGCTTTATCAGTCACTTGGTTTCCCATTTTTAATGCAGTTCCCTATTCAGCATGAGAAGAATATTACTCTTTCCATGATTCATTCTTGCATGAAATTCATAGGGTTTAAAAACATGCCTGATTTTGGAAAGTTTCCTGTGTTGCTACCTAGCTTTATAGCTTAGGTAAGGTGTTCAGTAATAAGGCCTAGTTGCAACAAAGACTTCTGACCATGAGCAAGCAGAAAAATCCCACTGTGCAGGGCAGCCTGGCACTGCATGATTTGTGACCACAGAAAAGAGCGTGGAATGCTGAACAGGGGTTAGGAGGTGGAAAGAGAAAGAAAGCAAATGGGGAAGTCTGAAGAAACAAAGGACGCGCAAGAGACACCATCAGCGTGAATCAATGTGATTTTTCAGTAACCATGAAGTTACAGGAGGGGGTCGCATGACAATACCCACATGCAAACTCCAAACTCCTGAAACGTTTAGACAGAGGAGGGGTGGTGGGACTCAGGTCACAGATTGGGGGTTAAGATGTCCATCTCTAAGCAGTGTAGCCATTTGAAGAAGGCATGAAATCTCTTCCTGCCTTGCTGTCTCAAGCATTCTTATTTCTCCCCTTTTAAGGAGAGATGCTCAACCACATGTGTTTCTAGTCCTAATAAAAAGATGTGATTAGGCTAAAAGAAAAATCTAAAACTGTTATAACAAATGATTAACAATAATAGACACACTACATTATTGCATTCCTTTTGATGGCATACACAGAAAAAATGAATGAATATAGGAAGTACCCCTGCTTGCCTCACTCTTGGACATGAGCTAAGAGCAGTAGCAGGGTTCACAGGCTTAGCCAAAACAACCAAGGTGCCTGAGACAGGCCTGAAGCTGGCTGGTCACTGTGGCAGGTGCACCATGGATGTCTAGACCGTAAATGACACTGTAAACACACGAATTACACCACTGGGGTGTTAGAAATGTGAACACTTAGACAAAATTTCAGTATGAGGCTGAATAGCTGCACCCATCTGGAGAAAGAGTGTTTCTATCTTCCAGTCCCTAAAAAGCTGCTTTACAAACATAACACAGTAGGAAAAGGCCATTTGCTGACTAGTCAAGCAGTATCCTCTGAGCCTGTGGTAAGGATCTGGCTTCGTGTAGGACCTCAAACAAATTACAGGGCAGAAATGGAGGATGGAGTAGGAGCTGGGGCTACAAATGAATAACACAATAATGCCAAACAGTACTGCTAGTCTGTGGTGGGTTGACCTTGCCTGGACACCAGGTGCCCACCAAGCCGCTCTATCATTCCCCCTCCTCAGCTGGACAGGGGAGAGAAAATATAACAAAAGACTCATGGGTCGACATAAGGACAGAGGGAGATCACTCACCAATTACTGTCACAAGCAAAACAGACTCGACTCAGGGAAATTAATTTAATTTATTACCAATAAAATCAGAGTAGGGTAATGAGAAAATAAAATCATATCTTAAAAACACCTTCCCCGTAACCCTCCCTTCTTCCTGGGCTCAACTTTACTCCCAATTTCGCTACCTCCCCCCCCCAGGTGGTGCAGGGGGGATGGGGAATGGGGGTTGCAGTAAGTTCATCACATGTTCTCTCTGCCACTCCTTCCTCCTCACACTCTTCCCCTGTTCCAGCATGGGGTCCCTCCCATAGGAGGCAGTCCTCCATGAACTTCTCCAACCTGGGTCCTTCCCATGGGCTGCAGTTCTTCACGAACTGCTCCAGCATGGGTCCTTCCCATATCACAGAATCACAGAATCACAGAATGGTAAGGGTTGGAAGGGACCTCTGTGGGTCATCTAGTCCAACCCTCCTGCCGAAGCAGGGCCACCTAGAGCAGGCTGCACAGGACCTTGTCCAGGCGGGTCTTGAATATCTCCAGAGAAGGAGACTCCACAACCTCCCTGGGCAGCCTGTTCCAGGGCTCCGTCACCCTCAGAGGGAAGAAGTTCTTCCTCATATTCAGACGGAACTTCCTGTGCCTCAGTTTGTGCCCATTGCCCCTTGTCCTGTCACTGGGCACCACTGAAAAGAGCTTGGCCCCATCCTCCTGACACCCACCCTTCAGATATTTATAAGCATTTATTAGGTCCCCTCGCAGCCTTCTCTTCTTCAGGCTGAACAAGCCCAGCTCCCTCAACCTCTCCTCGTAGGAGAGATGCTCCAGTCCCCTCACCATCCTTGTAGCCCTCCGCTGGACTCTCTCCAGTAGCTCTTCATCTTTCTTGAACTGGGGAGCCCAGAACTGGACACAGTACTCCAGATGGGGCCTCACTAGGGCAGAGTAGAGGGGAAGGAGAACCTCCCTCGTCCTGCTGGCCACACTCTTCTTGATGCACCCCAGGATCCCATTGGCTTTCTTGGCAGCCAGGGCACACTGCTGGCTCATGGTTAACCTGTCGTCCACCAGGACATCCAGGTCCCTCTCCACAGAGCTGCTCTCCAGCAGGTCCACCCCAAGCCTGTATTGATGCATGGGGTTGTTCCTCCCCAGGTGCAGGACCCTGCCCTTGCCTTTGCTGAATCTTATCAGGTTCCTCTCTGCCCAACTTTCCAGCCTGTCCAGGTCACGCTGAATGGCAGCACAGCCTTCTGGTGTATCTACCACTCCTCCCAGTTTGGTGTCATCAGCAAACTTGCTGAGGATACATTCTAATTCTTCATCCAGGTCGTTGATGAAGAAGTTGAACAAGACTGGGCCCACTACTGACCCCTGAGGGACACCACTAGTTACCGGCCTCCAACTAGACTCAGCGCCGCTGATGACAACCCTCTGAGTTCTGCCATTCAGCCAGTTCTCAATCCACTTCACCGACCACTCATCCAGCCCATACTTCCTCAGCTTCCCTAGGAGGATATCATGGGAGACTGTGTCGAAAGCCTTGCTGAACTCTAGGTAGACAACATCCACTGCTCTCCCTTCGTCTACCCAGCCAGTCATGTCATCGTAGAAAGCTATTAGATTGGTCAGGCATGATTTCCCCTTGGTTAATCCATGCTGACTACTCCCTATAATGTTCTTTTCTTCCACTTGTTTGTTGATGGCCTCCAGGATAAGCTGCTCCATCACTTTTCCCGGGATGGAGGTGAGGCTGACCGGCCTGTAGTTCCCTGGGTCCTCCTTCTTGCCCTTTTTGAAGATTGGAGTGACACTGGCCTTTCTCCAGTCCTCGGGCACCTCTCCTGTCCTCCAGGACCTCTCACAGATGATGGAGAGTGGCTCAGCAATGACATCCACCAGCTCCCTCAGCACTCGTGGGTGCATTCCATCGGGGCCCATGGATTTGTGGACGTCCAGATTGCTTAGGCGATCCCTCACACAGTCCTCCTTGACCAAGGGAAAGTCATCCCCTCTGTAGGCTTCCTCTCTTACCTCCGGGGCCTGGGATTCCTGAGGGCCAGTCTTAGCACTGAAGACTGAAGCAAAGAAGGCATTCAGTAGCTCTGCCTTCTCGGCATCCTCTGTCACCATGGGTGTTATGGGTTTGCATGGCAAGGTTTTGGTAGTGGGGGGGCTACAGGGGTGGCTTCCGTGAGAAGTTACTAGAAGCTTCCCCCATGTCTGATAGACTCAATGCCAGCCGGCTCTAAGATGGGCCCACCACTGGCCAAGGCCAAGCCAATCAGCGACAGTGGTAGGGCCTCTGTGATAACATATTTAAGAAGAGGAAGGAAAAAACCTGCAGTGAAGCAGCAGTTGAGAGAGAAGAGTGAGACTATGTGAGAGAAACAACTCTGCAGACACCAAGGTCAGTGAAGAAGGAGGGGAAGGAGGTGCTCGAGAAGCCAGAGCAGAGAGTTTTCCCTGCAGCTCATGATGAAGACCATGGTGAGACAGGCTGACCCCCTGCAGTCCATGGAGGTCCATGGTGGAGCAGATATCCACCTGTAGCCCGTGGAAGGGACCCCATAGCGGAGCAGGTGGATGCCTGGAGGAAGCTGTGACCCTGTGGGGAGCCCGCGCATGAGCAGGCTCCTGCCAGGACCTGAAGACCCCTGGAGAGAGGAGCCCATGCTGGATCAGGTTTGCTGGCAGGGCTTGTGACCCTGTAGGGGACCCACACTGGAGCAGCCTGTTCCTGAAGGGCTGCACCCTGTGGAAGGGACCCACACTGGGGCAGTTTGTGAAGAGCTGCAGCCTGTGGGAAGGACTCCCGTTGGAGAAGTTTGTGGAGAACTGTCTCCCATGAGAGGGACCTCACGCTGGAGCTGGGGAAGAGTGTGAGGAGTCTTCCCCCTGCGGAGGAAGGAGCGGCAGAGACAATGTGTGATGAACTGACCATAACCCCCATTCCCTGTCCCCCTGTGCCACTTGGGGGGAGGAGGTATAGAAAATCGGGAGTGAAGTTGAGCCTGGGAAGAATGGAGAGGTGGGGGGAAGGTGTTTGAAGATCTAGTTTTATTTTCTCATTATCCTACTCTGATTTGATTGGTGATGAATTAAACTCCCTTTTCTCCCCAAGTTCAGTCTGTTTTGTCCGTGACAGTAATTGGTGAGTGATGTCTCCCTGTCCTTGTCTTGACCCTCGAGTCTTTCATCATATTTCCTCTCCCCTGTCCAGATGAGGAGGGGGAGTGACGGAGCAGCTTGGTGGACACCTGGCATTTATCCTGGTTAAACCAAAACAATATTTTGTCACAGAGGCACTACCACCGTTGCTGATGGTCCATCTTAGAGCCGGCTGGCATTGGCTTTATCGGACATAGGGGAAGCTTCTGGCATCTTCTCACAGAAGCCACCCCTGTAGCCCCCCCGCTACCAAACCCTTGCCACACAAACCCAATACATAGTCAGAGATGTCCAGGGCTGAGCAAATGCAATTCAGGCTAGTGGAGACTCCTCCCCTGGTAGCACAAACTAGAAGGAGTACAGCAGTTAGGCTGCTGAAACATCTTCACTCCTGTCCCTGGGCCTGCAGCGATATGAGCTGTTCCACCAAAATGTATTCTGAAATTCTGTCCTACCTCCTTAACCAAAGTCAAAGCTTGTTTCCTAAAGTCCTATTTGCATCACCTTAGTTAAGTGCATATCATCATGCTCTTAACATGGTACAAATCTATGGCCTTAAATGAAGACTAGAGCAGCTGCAGAATATTTGATGTTGCAAAGGAAGTATAAATTTTAGGTAATAAGAAATATTTCTTGAACCCAGATATTTCAGTAGAGTAAATAAGAAAATAGCCTGCAAACTAAAGATTAGATAAAAATGTGCCAAAAGCAGGTTCTCAAAAAATTGCCATGTTAGTAAATTATCTTTATTTCAAAGCAGTAAGGGAGAAACTACATCATCCCTCTGCCATTGCATACAGAGTCCCTGTTTGGGATCACTGAATAGGTATGCGCAGCCAACCTTCTTGCAGTTGCCTGCAGCTTATGGATTTGGAAGTTGGTGGAAAATTTCAAATTGAGCCTGAACGTTCACTCACATCTGGACTTTAATGCAACAGCCTAAAGGGAGTGTTGCTCTAAATTTTAAATCACACTGAACTTGATGAAGGGCTTGACATAATCTACAGGAAAAGATCAGAAAAGGTGTAAATGTTTCTTTCAATGAGATTAAACCAGTGCTTTCAATGCTACTTTTACACTTCCATCTATGTATCCACTTACAGTCTCTGCAGAACCCTTTTAGTGCTTTTTTGTCCTAGGAAATCTTTAGCATACATGCATTGAAGGGCAATGTACAAAGCATATAGCCCTGTAAGGGTCCAGGGTAGTGGAATCTGTGGGCAACTGCATCACAGTTGCTAAGTCCATCATCTCATCAGTAGAAGAACCAGCTGGACAAAAAAGAGGAATCTTGGGCTGATTCAGGAACATTAACTCCTTTAGCATGAAGGCTAAGGGCTAGCCTAGCTGACTGCAACGCATAATGA
Source organism: Opisthocomus hoazin (assembly GCF_030867145.1). Taxonomy (NCBI): domain Eukaryota; kingdom Metazoa; phylum Chordata; class Aves; order Opisthocomiformes; family Opisthocomidae; genus Opisthocomus; species Opisthocomus hoazin. The sequence goes on along the minus strand of NC_134453.1, from coordinate 43,847,634 downwards.
AATGCACCTTCACTGTTGAGAGACTATGAAGAATATAATGGACAACATAGCTTCACGTAGATCGTGTACAAGACTGTCCAAAGGGGACGCACAGCTGGGAAGTCATGACAGTACTCCCTATCATTTGAGGAGGAAAAAAATCAAAGAAGAAAATGAGACTAGAAAAGACAGTGCAAATCAATTCTTGCTGAAGAGAGATGTCAGTATGTGCTGAGGTACTTGTGAAGGGTGCCAGAGACTTCAGTGGCAATGGACAGAAGAGGAACATTTTATCAACCGTTTGGGGTAGTTGACTGCACACATTGCAAAACACAGATGTGTCTGCCCTGCAGCATGCTCAGGAAAAACTCGGTGGTTTAACCCCAGTTGGCAAAAAAGAACCATGTAGTAGCTCTCTCGCTCCTCCCCCTCCGCCCCGGTGGGATGGGGAGGAGAATCAGAAGGAAAAGTCAAAACTTGTGGGTTGAGATAAAAACAGTTTAACAGAATGGCAAAGGGAGAAGAAAATTACAGCAATAATACTGATAAAAAGAATATACAGCATGCAATATTCTCACCACCCAATGCTCGGCTTGCTCCTGAGTAGCAAATCACCCTACTTCAGCCAGCTCCCCCACTTAAATACTGAGCATAATGTCACATGGTATAGAATATCCCATTTGATTGGCTGGTTTGGGTCAGTCCAGCCAGCTTCTTGTGAAAATTAACCCTATCCCAGCTGAACCCAGGACACAATACATGCTGAGGTACTTGTGAAGGGTGCCAGAGACTTCAATGTCAATGGACAAAAGAGGAACATTTTATCAACTGTTTGGGCTAGTTGGCTGCACACATTGCAAAACACAGATGTGTCTGCCCTGCGGCATGCTTAGGAAAAACTCACTAGGAATTCCTGATCTTCAGCTGTGTCTAGTCCAGGTTACAAGCAGCATTTACAAGCTGTGTTTGAACTCTGCCTAAATGGATAAGAATTTCAACAGCCAAACTGCCAGAGCATGAACCCAGCACCATGCACTATGTAGATATTTGAAACCATTGTGTCTAAAGCCAGCTGAAGTGTGCACTTTCATTTTTGAAACTAGCTGCTAAAATTATCTAGTATAGGGGAAAACCACAAAAATAATGACAGGGGTGTGATGGTGTTGGAGACCATATCTTAAGACAATTGCCTCAAAGCTTGTTTGCAAAGCTTGCTGCAGGACCTCCTGTCGGGCCAGCAAAGCTTGTTTGGAGCCCAGCTCTACCTCCTGACAGGCCAGCCAAATACAAACAAGACAAGGAATAAACAACCACCTGAAACTAGCCTCGAAGGGAGTTAGAGGACGGGTATGTCATTGTTATGGAAAATGTGTCTAGACACCGACCCCCTCCCCAACCTGCCGGAGCCAGGACTGAGAAAAAACACATGCATGGGACTGGGGGAACGTGGGGTATGTGCCATTGCCTAGAGAACACCTTATAAAAGGCCATGCGACCAAACAATGGGGGGACCCTCACCACCGACGCACACGGAAACTATGGACCAATGGGACGCCACTGGGTCCATGGTGGTGACTATCTCTTGTGACTCTGTCTTGACTGCTTGCTAGGTTTCTTTCTTTCCTGTCTTTTCCTCTCTTTCCTGTCACTGTTTCCTTGTGCCTTCATTTGAATAAGTGATCAATAAACCTGTTTGATTGGCAGCATTGGACTTCATTTGTGTCTTAATCTCACTCTGGGAATAACAACGAATCTCTACGGCTCGGGTCTTCCTGGACCATAACAGATGTAAGGTCTAATATTATTAATGATGCATACAAAAATGACACAATTAAAAAAAGAAAGGAACTTTGTGTTTAAACTGCAAGAGGATTGCATGCCAGTTCAATTCACAAAAGCTGATTTTAACCCTGGTCTCTTTGACACAATCATTTTATAACTGCGTGGAAGTACTTGACACTGATGTGGTTCTTGGTCTCCTACCTTAGGATATCACTTACAGCACTGTTTCTTATTATTTGCTGTGTGCACTTTCTTGACATTTGAATCACTGAACTAGCTTGTACTTGCACTGGTAACTTGTCAGCTTTGGATTTTTCCCATTTATCATGCACAAAGTCTGATCTGCTGTCTTTTGTGTGTGTATTGCTGATTATTTCCAAGACAAATTCACATTTGTGATTGTTTAGAGGAAAAGCACTGTCCAAGGACAAAACAGAAGAATTTGGATGGATTTTGGAGTTGTTACATAACATACAGCCACAAACTACCTCTCCAGCACCATTTATTTTTGTGTGAGCCCAGCTATTTACAGTGGCTTGAGTGCTATTTAAAAGACCATAGCAAGCATACTTGAAAAACATGTGCTTTCTGGTGTTTGGACCCATGACAGATGAATTCTTGATTTAGGTCTCTCTATATCCTCTTCCTCTTGTTTCCATCCATGCTTTAATGCGTGGAATTCCTGGTCTACAAAGCAAAGCAAGTAACCTGCAATGCAGCAGCAGGAAGAAACCAGTGAGTGTTCATGCCACAAGTGTAAGGTTGTGTAGGATCAAGTCCAGGCACGAATGGCTGCATACATATCATTTGTTAAAGCAATGCTACTTCTCAGGATTATTTGCTGATTTCCAGTTTAGGAAGTTGTACTGCTGCTCATTTAGTCTTGCATGCAGAAATGAAGTTTATAGGTAATATTTGGAAAACAGTTACTCATTTCGGCTCACTACATTTCTGTAATGACTATTGCATATACGTAATAACTATTTTTTAAGTCATCAAGTATTTTGTTCCATCTAGCCACTTTCTCTGAAATGGTTCTATTTGTACTGGCTGCTGAAAATAAATGATGGCGATATTCTCCCAGGTCAAAAGCAAACCTCATACAATGCCCACTGTGATCACTGTGAATTAATAGGGCTCTCCTACTGCAACAACAGGTCCACAAAGCTGACGTGTTGTAGCTAACACCATTCATCATCTGGGGCATCTCCAGTAAAAGAAGGATGGGTTTAGGGTGAAAGAGATTAGAAGTCTCATCATAATGACTTTGGTTTATGTGAGTCTGAATGATTTTTAAATAAAGGTAGCAGTTTTTAGTATTATGATGCTGGACAAGACTAAAATCTTGACTTCAAAGAATGGTTTCACATCTCAAGCATTTCATGCCAAATGTTTGCCAGGATTTTCATCTTAGTCCAACTATGTACAGTGGCTCTAATACTGTGTAAGAGACTGTAGCAAGACATCCCCAGGGGATTATATTACTATTTGGCATGTCAGAGGGCATTCCATTTCCTCAACTGCAAATGACAAATGATCAATAACACACTTTGCTGAGATTTTTCCCACCCCAAATTCCTATCTAGCTCTCCAGTGACTCCAACTGTTACATTTAGTCTATTTTTGCAGATGTCCTGTGTGCACCTGTTCCACAGTGCTGCCATTACCTGGTTCAGTAGGTATCACTAAAGCCCACCTCTGCTTGCTGAGGAGAGACTTGTAGAATTACCTTTGCAGTGCTCTTTGGGGAAGAGTGGAGGTACCTGTGAGGATAACTATTGGGAACAGTTTCTTCTGCACATGACTTTAACCAGAAAACTTTTGAATAGGTAATGATAATACATGTTTCAGGAGAACAGACTTTAAAATACTTTTAAACAACAGGGTTCCTCAGCTCCCCTTAGGTTTCTTATTTACAATGTCATATTTAGTACTGAATTTAACCGGCTTTACCTGTAACAAATCTGCTGAGAGATCCTATTGTGGGATTTCTGGAAGAACAGGGACATATTGTGAGCAACCCAGACACTCTGTTATGGACTTGATCGGTTTTTAGCAGCACAGGCTTCAAGCAGCACAGGCCTCAAGGCCATTCTCAATCCGGCTGCGGGTAAACAGACATTTCTCAGACCAGCTGCAGGTAAACAGTCGTTCTATGAATAATGACCAATCATAGTTGAGTACTGCTTATGTAACCCGGGTGTTTTATTGATAGATGTTTTATGCATAGTGACCAATCATAACTGAGTGCTGTACAGAGTGTTTATGTGTAGTGACTAATCATAACTGAGTGCTGTCTATATAATCCAGATTCTCTGCTAATAAAGTTGACTGTTATGGATCATATTGGTCGAGTCGTTGATCCCGCCGCAACATCCTATGATGAAGGAAAATTTCCTTTCCACCCAGTCTCTTTAGGAGCCATGTTGAGGTGCTTTTCTCATATATTGCAAACTTCCTGCCACCTGGAGGGCACCTGTCAGCACTCAAGCCTGAGAAATTCCCAAAGTTTAAACCTGAACAGGTCACTGCACTGGTTGTTGAGTTCATTGCTCTGGCTGGCTGCCTTCTGCTGTGTCCTGTAGATTACAGAGGGTTACTCTGGAAACAAAACAAAACAAAACAAAACGAAACACCCGATTGCTTTTTGCTAATTAAAAAGTCCCTACCAAGCAAACTACAGCATTTGATTGCCATCATTTTCAGAAGAGGCTGCTCAATAGCAGTTAATTCCCACAGTCGGTTCTGGTATAAGCCAAGAGGAGCATGCAACTTGCCATAGTTTAGGAGAAGAGATTAAACCTAGTCTTTCTGGAAAGATATAGAGGAAAGGAAAGACTGGCCAAGGTCAGCTGAAGAAATTACCTCAGCTAAGTAAGCCATATTTGAGGCAATTGATTTTAATGTGATCCCAACAGGAACTATTTAGAAGACCAGTTAGTCACTTAGTACAGCTTCATCTAAAGTATCATTTAGTTTTGCTGAGCCCAGACTGTGTTTAAAACAAATTCCCAATCTGTATTTTAACAGTGGACCTCAGAAGGGCACAGTCTAGGAATGTGGTTACAGCACAGGTGGTTCCTATCAATATTACCCAAGTCATGCTGTAAACATGATGGGATATCAATGTTTTGTAACTAGAGCCATCATTAGAGCAGTTTCTACAGAGCAGATACAATCAAAATAAAAAGCTCATTAACCCTCTTGCATTTAAGGATTCCATTATCTTTGTTACAGAAATCCCTGAATGCAGCTTACTTCCCGTTACATATTTAAGCCCATGTTGTCTCTGACACTAATTCTCTCAAGATCTGAAAGCATTCTTTCTCTATGCTTGTTAATTTTACATGGTACTTTGAAACGAGTTAATAACAGGATCCAACTCATCCACTGGCCCACTGCTGAGGAACCAAAATATACAGATGAGAAACCTAGTGCCAATGGCAATGCTATTCAGATAAAGCTGTTTTTATCCAGCTGTGTCAAAGCTAAACAGTCTGCTGCTCCTGAGCCCTCCAATCTTGATCTGCTCTGTGGAAGACAGTAAACAATCCCACAAGTATTACCAACTTATAACTTAATTATCCTTTAAATTACTACATAAATTATGCTATTGCAATTTATATCTGAGGTTCACATGCTACCACACTGATACTATCTGAGCAATGGAGACATAGATTGATTAGCCAGAATATACTGCACAGCAACAGCCATTCTCCTTTCTTGGAAAGGTGCCAGGCTCAGGAAGGAAAGGAGCTGCTAGGGAAACGTCATATAGTTTTGAATGGAAGGATTCTTTCTGTGCCAATTGTCATGCCTATGCTGGAGGCACAGGCAACGCAAGGAGACACGGGCTCACATTGGGTCTTTAGATACTAGCATGATATAAATATTTACCCTTATCTGACAACTTCAGTTCAGGAATTATTAATTATCACAGGAAGCCACAAAACAGCTCACAATGAGTGATTTATTCAGGTAACATAGCCACTGCTGTATTTATGATTAGTCTAATACAAACAGTAGGTTACTATTCATTATTTCCAGTTCTGAAATTTACTGAAGTAAACACTCACCATTCACAAAAGTGCAGCCTTGTTTAAAGACTGAATTTGTTGCACAGGTTTTGCTTTTTGTTGCCACCTGAGTCACATTCTGTGGGTCCCCCTTGGGGTAACATTTTACTTAAGAATAGGACCCTAAACTGAGAAATCCATCTCTCTCTGGGACTGATGCAGTGGGAAAGCAGGATGGAGGGAAAACTGAGTCTTTGGAAGGAAAAATCTGGTAAATAAGCTCATGGAGCTTCAGGATACTGAATTAAAATGTTCTGGTGCTCTCCTGCAGAAGAAACCGTATTAGATCCACATCCATGAACTTCAGACTTTTGGGAAGCTGGTGCCTTTGCGATGGCTGTGTAGGTTACTTCGCAGACTATGTGCTCTCACCTAACATTTGCACCAAGGAATTCTTCGTACACATAAATGTGAAATTGTAACTGGAAATATTGCAGCTGAGCTCCAGCCTGGTGTATTGAAAAGAGAGCTGCCACTGTCGTGAGCTGAGGGCATCTGTGTTCATCCTGCTCTGTGCTGTACCGTACCAGCCTGCAAACCCTGCAGGGTCTGCAGATCCCCACACCACGTCCTCTGTCACCACTCCCCTGCCACCATCGGCACAGGCAAGAGAGGAGAGCGCGCTCACAAGCCTGCTGTTCTCCTCCCTCGCCTGCAGCTCACATCTCTGGAATGAGGTTTTGAAGAAGGTTACTTTGCTCCCCACTCTGCATGGTGACTGACATGGCAACTGCCTCCTCTGAGCCTTCTGATGCATGCTGGAAATTAGGAAGCTTCTAAGAGGTTTGCAGAAGGAATATGCTCAAGATAAGAAAGGAATTGTGCAACACTGTTTCTCCAACAGAGGGGAAAGCAGTCAATCACCTACTTCTATCAGACTGCATGTTTTCTGCTGCCCCAGTTGTAATGACCACCAGTAACATCACAGCTCAGAAGGCAGCAAGGACATCCCTGGTCACCCTCACAAACAGTGTGAGTCACCTCATTTTCTCTTTCATAGGGATTTTCCAGCATCTTCCTGTCAGCACCCAGTCGAGCATTTCACCCCAAAGCAACCTGGCTGGCTTTTCACTTCACTGTGAATGCATGGCTCCAGAGTCTGACCGTGCAACATTTTTCATGGCATCAACTCCCTGCCTTGTCTTTAAGCCTCCTCAGACATACTGCACAATTTTTCACCCTACAGGCAATGTAGTTTCATCCAACATAGTTCACTTGGGACAGAAGGCTTTTCTCTGGTCAAAGCAGACTGCTGGCATACACCAGGAGATCCTGCCACCAGGGGACATTTTATTCCGTGGTGAACAACAAGGAAACGCAACAACAGCAACAAACAACTGCAGAAAAAAATGTGCTGTCACTAAACCTCATTCAAGAGAAAGGGAAGCCTGTGGTAGGGAGCCCTGATGGTACCTCTGAAAACACAGGCCTTACTGCTGCTGAGGGAATTTCCCGGTCTCCCAGAGGCAGGGGTGCTGGTCCCACGCATGCCCTCCAGGAGCCACTGCCTGAGGGAAAGAGTCCAAAACCTACACATGACTAGGCTGGTGAAACGAAGGTCACCCAGTGCAACAGCCTGAGCCAGGCAGACCTCTCTATTTGGCATTGCTGTTTATCTTCTGAGGTTTTAAAAAAAAAAACCAACAAACCTTCAGGGGGTTATGTCTCCTGGGCTCTTGGCTCCCCTGGATGAGGGTGGCAGTTGATGGCATGGCTGGGCAGCTGGTGGCAGGACAGGGGGGCTGCGGGTGAGCAGGCCAGGGGCCTTGGGTCCCACTGCTGCCCCCCATCCCATTCTCAGGTCGTGTCGTGTCGTCCCCCCCCCCCCCCACGGGGCTGCTTCCTGTCCCTGGGAAAGGCTCCAGCAATATCCAACAGAATAGCAGCATTCCTGTGTTTAACATCCCCATTCCCTGCTTGCGCTGCTTTCCAGAGTGAGGATGTTATCCCAAGGACCACAGCTCAAGTTTGAAGTGTCACTGTACTCAGGCTACCAACCTGCCTTGCCATCTTGAGCACAGCAGGCAAGCTTTGCACCCCTGAGCTACCATACGATGCTGCACAGCTGCCCCACTCCAGCCCAGTGCTGGCTGCCTCTCACTATTGGCAGGGAAGGGTCACCTCCAATAGCGCTTGCAAGAACTTGGGTGAAAGGTGTTAACACATACCAATGGTACGGTGTGCTTCTGTCTACTGTTGTCTATAGGAAAGTCAGAAGCCTATTGAAACTAGTAATAATTAAGAATAAAGTTACCTACAAGAAGGTAAGTTTCTCCTAGGAGGAATTTTAACAAAAGAAAAATTTTGGTGATTATAGCCATTATAGAAAAAACTGGAACAGTTGCTCCATATTGGGATTTATTTCAGGAAATAAAAAATAGGAAAAAAATGGAATGCCTTTATGCACTATATCACACACAGGTAAAATTACATGTTCTGACAAGGGCTGTGGTTTCCATATTGCAATTGGAAAAGCTTTCAGATAGCAAACACATTATTTTGCAATGTACTGGCACCATCTGATGCATTAGATATAATCCAGGGCTTCTTAGATGCCACTGAAGATTCAAATGGTTTGAAGAATAGAAATTAAAAGCTTCACTTCAGACAGAAGCCAGTATATCCTTTTCCAGAACAACAGATATATCTTTGAAATCCTCTATGGGATTTATTATGGTGTGCCTATTAGCATCAACATATTTAAGGATGTGTCAGTGTTTCCATTATAAACCCCTATTTTAAAGTGGTTTATAGCTCAGCTGTAAACATATGGCACTTGGCAGAGACAGACACAATTCATCTGTTTCTATACCAGGACTTTAAAAAGTGTGCATGCACACAAACACACAAGCAATTGTGGGATCTTAGTCTTTAATGCAATTCTGTAGCCCAAAATGATCTAAATCAAAAGAATAATTTGTCTTCAACTTCTGACATAGCTCTTCACTTTCACTGCTCTCCTGATGTAGCCAGTTATAATTTGATTTTCAAACCTTAAAAGCAACTGCTCTTATACTGTACCAACTTCTCTTGTGGGTTATAGTGTTACTGCCAAGGGAATTTCACCTAAGGAGGGATCCTCCCTCATCCTCCCCATGCACATTTCTACAGCAGGCCTACAATGAGCTATTTGGTAAACAAGCAGTCTGAAAACCTCCTTTAGCAGGCACTTGCAAAGGCTACCTTCAAATAGGAGCATTTTTTTAAACACTAGGCTGCAAAGAGCTTTGATACATTTTCAAAATATCAACAAGTGAAACAGAGCTGCCAAGAAGCAATTTGTTTAAGTTTTGTTTTTCACTCCTCTTCCATGTGGGAAACCGTATAACTTGAGACAGAACAGCACTGTCTCATGACCCTGAAGGATCAGCGCATCCTGCGCCTCCCTTCTCTGTTCTCATGAGATAAGCTGTTTTCACACATCCAGCTGCAAAAGATCCTGGAAAACAGCAACCGTGAACTGGCATCCGCAAAGCCACGAATCCAAAGCTGATTGGCTCTAGTAACTACTGTATTAGTATATAAGGTATTCACTTGAGCAATAAAATGATTCCGATCGAGCACAAGATTGGGGTCTGTGAAGTCATTCACCACAGTTCCACTTTTTATTTTAGGCTGTTAACAAGAAAACAAAGGAAATTAAATGAAAAGCTTCTCCCTTTAAGAAAGTCTGGCTGTTCCCTCCCCAGCCTACCTAGTGAACTCCCTCATGTCCATATCTGAATCTCCAAGGAGCACTATGTCTCCCACAGATCTCTACAGGCAGACCAGGACAGGCTCCTCCTGGGACCTGTCGGTGGAGCTTTGCAGCAAGGGGTGCAAGTGGGGAGTCACACCCCCCCTCAGAAGCTCTGGGCAGATGCCCCCAAGGATGTTGCACTTTGCGCAGATCGCCCAGCTCCCGCCAGCTGCTCAAGGAGCAGGCTGTGCACTCCACTGTGTTTCTAAGTCCTCTTTATAGTAAAGTACTTTAAGGAAGTGAGAAATACCATTGACCTCACAGGGACTATTCCGGCATAGAAACTCAACCATCTGCTCCCATATCTTGCTAATCCAGAGACTTAAATCAATAAGGCTGTTCCAGACTTCCATCTGGTCTTCATGTTAGGGGTGTTAGTGTCCAGCGGAGGGCTACAAGGATGGTGAGGGGACTGGAGCATCTCTCCTACGAGGAGAGGCTGAGGGAGCTGGGCTTGTTCAGCCTGGAGAAGAGAAGGCTGCGAGGGGACCTAATATATACTTATAAATATCTGAAGGGTGGGTGTCAGGAGGATGGGGCCAAGCTCTTTTCAGTGGTACCTAGCGACAGGACAAGGGGCCATGGGCACAAACTGAGGCATAGGAAGTTCCGTCTGAACATGAGGAAGAACTTCCCTCTGAGGGTGACGGAGCACTGGAACAGGCTGCCCGGGGAGGTTGTGGAGTCTCCTTCTCTGGAGATATTCAAGACCCGCTTGGACAAGGCCCTGTGCAGCCTGCTGTAGGAGACCCTGCTTCGGCAGGAGGGTTGGACTAGATGACCCACAGAGGTCCCTTCCAACCCCTACCATTCTGTGATTCTGTGATCCCTGAGGTCTGCCATGGGAACTGCTATTCACCCAGTATATAGCACAAGAATTCATTGAAAAACCCAAAAGCCAAATGTATTTAGTCTTTTGGAATTACAGATTCCAGAGACCAGTGTCTTCTATGTGCATTCTGTACATCGGAATGTACATAGGAATTCCTATTACATATTCCTGTTCCATCAGACGTTACTATATATCAATATATAGATGACCTTTTGATTGGAGGGGAACAATTTGACACTGTTAAACAGGCTATGGAGGATGTGACATTGCAATTAACAACCCTGGGTCTGGAAATTCCCCCATCCAAGTGTCAGGGACCCGCACAGGAAATCAAATTCCTCGGGGTCTGGTGGATCAAAGGAGCCTTATCTATCCCTCCTGACACACTGGAGAAAGTAGAACAGGGACAGGATCCCTCTAATGTTAAGGAATTGCAACAAGTTTTAGGAACTTTAGTATACTGGCGTAAACATGTCCCTGGGTTTTCTATCATTGCTCGACCCCTTTATAATTTACTATGAAAAAGGAAATCATGGGATTGGACAAATCAACATTCTAATGCCCTGGAGACACTGGTAAAAGAATTGAGGCTATTTCAGCAGCTAGGTCCTGTACATCCCTCTGATCCAATCCATTTGGAATGGGGATTTAGGGAACACGGTTCTCACTGTAATGTTTGGCAAAGAGGACCTGAAGGGCCTGAGCGTCCACTTGAGTTCAGTTCAAAGTCCTTTAATGATACTGAATCGCGATACTCGGACCTGGAAAAGGGACTATTGTCTTTGGTACGAGCTGTAAGGGAGTGGAACAAATAAGAAAAAAACAGTGTAATCATTCGGGGACCTTTCCCTCTACTAGATACAATTTGTAAAGGGACAGTGCCGCCTGCTGGCATTGCCCAAAAGCCTACGGTCCGTAAGTGGTATGCCTGTCTGGAAAGCATCCATGAGATTATGCCTATTACAGAGGGCAGCACTAAAGTGACTAAATTACAAATAGATATAGACAGCTCTTTGCTGTTCCAAACTCCTCCAAGCAAACCATCTCCGATTCGGGAGGCGCTTCCTCTAACAGAAACCAGCAACCTCGAAGGGGTATGGTTCACTGATGCATCATCCTATAGGCAAAACAGTGAGTGGAATTATAATGCAGTGGCGCTGGAAGTAGCCACGGGAGAACGGGTCAGCGAAACAGGTAAAGAGAGTGCACAAGTGGGGGAGCTTAGGGCAGTCTTATTAGCTGCACAACATGGTGCTGACTATGTTTACACTGACTCATATGCTGTTTTTAAAGGAGCTACTGAGTGGGTGAGCCACTGGGCAGCCAAGGACTGGCAGGTAGAGTCCCAGTCTGGCAAACTGACAGCTGGAAACAATTGCTAAAAATAGGAGAACAAAGGATACTGCACATATTGGTTGGATGAAAGGGCATGATCGATCAGCCTCTATTGCTGCCCAGTTCAATCAACAAGTTGATAGCCTCACATGGCTACACAAAATTGATATTGCAAGTGATGATCTAGAATGGGAACGTTTACTTGAATGGTTGCATGTAAAACGAGGCCACACCGGCCCAGACCATTTGTATTGGGGAAGGCATAGCCTGAGAATGGCCTGTGTCAACAAAACTGTGTGAACAAGTGGTAACGCCTGTTCACAGTGTCACCTGGGACTTAACAAAGATCATCCAAGTAAGGCACCTCTCATGCACATCCGAAACTAAAAAACACTGTGTTTAATTCTAAAGCCTTCGTCTTCAAATAGGCTTCAGTTTTGCAATCTACATAATCCACAATATCCATAATACTGAATTATTTGTAAGAGGCAAAAAAATTCCAAGACTCACGCAAACCCTATTACAGAATGGAGTATCCTTCTTGTTCCTTATTGTCTGTAGCAGAAAATTAATCTAGGACAAAGTAATGAAGCAAACGCATAATGAGGGTTCAATACTCAGAAGGGATAGAAGTCACAGAAGCTACAGAGGGTTTGTACTGCCAGGTCAGGACAATTCAGCTGTTAGCAAGGCTTGGTAAAGACTCATATTTTACATGACAAGTTAGACAAAGATTTAGACCTTTTCCTTCTTAATCTTCCAGTGACACAAGTCTCACTGTCAGAATTCATGGGTATGCTGGCATCTCTGATAGTTGCTTGCTGCATACTAGTTCTATTTCCAGCTGACGATACTAAAAAAAGAAAGTGAAGGTATTCAGATCCTGTAGTCAAATATGACATCATATAACATACCTAAGATGATAAAGATCTTGGTAAAGCAGAAAGCTCCTCTTCAATTCTCAACCATGCTGTATCCCATTACTCACTGAGGGCTGGAAAACTTACACAAATCTTATAGAGCAAAGGCTCCAAAAAAGCAGAAATGTTGGCTGTCAGCTGGTGAGCAGGAACTCCATGCTGGGTGGAGTGAACTGCACAGTTCAGAATACACAAAATGCTTTAGAAAAGCCAAAGAACAACAAGAACCGTCCTTGTATATGTTTGCAGCATATCTCACCTCTCATGGTCACCCAAATAATCCACTGAGTGGGAACATGCCCCCACACACTCTTCCAGCTCACCAGGGCAATATGTCAAGGCTTACAGTTCATTGTATAGACCATGCATCTTCAATCGCAGGCAGCATTTGGTCCCTCTGAAGCACCAGGTCTTCTTTCACCAGCAAAGGAGCTGTTGCAATTGTGAACACTACCACTCCTCAGCAGAGTTTTGAGGAACAAAACATTTTTTTCCTGGTGATCATACTGCTTTTCACCATAGCACACCAAAGTTGCAAGCTGGGCATTTAAGATCTATGAACTATCCATACACAATTCAACTCTAGTAACAGACACCATAAAGGAGATATAATCAACTTTCAAAAAACTAATTTTAATCAAAACAGAAAAATTGTTGATCATTAACAAGTTTATAAAACAGTGATTTAATTACATAAATAAATTGATATCAGCGTATCAAATCTTAATTACTTTCAACTTCATGAGCATGTTTACACGGGTGATGAAGTACAACCTTTTTATCTACTACAATAAATAAAATGGAGAGCATGAAATAGTTTTTCTAAACAAAAATACCTACAAACATACCTCTAGTGTGTTCTCTAATGAAGGGAACAAGAGACACTGGACAACTTTTGCACCAAAACATAAAAACTGCTTTAAAAAGCACAAGGATACAGAACCATCAGCTAAAGAAAAGACACTATACTGCAACCAAAGTTGGTATTTAATAATATAATGAACGGTTTGGTAGTTAGATCTCCAGTTTGGTTATTTTAAAGCATTAAGACAAGGCAAGATAGAAGGCTGCTTCAGTTTGAGTAATTCTAGAGAAAATAAAATATATTAAAAAAAAGAACAGAGAAGTAGAACAGTCATACCTACACAACTTTCTGTCCTGCACAAAGTCAAAATACCTATGCAGAATATATATATAATATATATATTTGTGCACAAAGGTTAGCTTATTATTAGCTCACTGCAAAGGCATAATGTATCATGTTAATCACTTTGCGTTTTGTGTCAAAAAGGATATTTCTTTGTTTTCTAGGCTAGGAGGCACAAACCCCAATTCTGGCATACTGCATTCTTAATGCTAAGGCTTGCTGCTCTGACTGTGTATTTTTTGCTGTCCCTCTTTACTATAGTGCCTGTTACAAGCATGTGTGTATGTGTGTATACATATATACGTATACACAGGTTGTATAAATATATATATATAAAATTTCCCCCAATAGGTATCAGTCCAGCCATGCAATCCAAAAGGTGGCTCTGCATAGATGCCCAGCATATAGTTCACCACCTGAGCCAACCCTGAAGCAAGGCGCACTTCAGTCCTTCGGATAGGTTTTCTTTTTTGTTTAAAACCAAGCTACTGCAGCTTCAAGTATTTTGCATCACATAGATTTTTTTTTATAAATTAATGTTATATTTTTTCAATATTCAGACATATACTATAATACATATACAGTACAATAAACGCTCTCATTCTTTTTTAAATTTTTTTGATAAATCCCTGAGAATGTATGTTGACAGTTGCTAAGTTTCCACATGCACAAGCATTGTGTGCCATGCTTCTGGATGAACAGCACTGCAAAGCCACGCGGTCAGCCTTTTAACTATTAGTATTTCATTTGTTGGTTTGTTTAAACATGCTGAAATGTAAGGATGAGTTACAAAGGAGTAAAGCTGAATCCATTTGAGGTACTTCTCACAGGATGGAGGCGTTTTGTTTGGTTTTTAAAGCCATTGCAATATATGTGGGTTTTTTTGAGGCTGTGAATATATACAGAAAGAACAGGAGAGCGATGTGGGCTTTTGCCACTTGACAACATATACTCAGTGTAAACCAAACTTTTTTTAACCTCTCTCTCACACAAAACAGAAAAAAGGCAAAAAAAAATTAAATACAAACTTTCACAACATGACAGTTTAGTTTGCAAACTCAATATAACTATACACATATAATACCAGTGTGGCTCTTTTTCTTTAAGTTCAAAAGGATACAAAGGCAGGCTCAAGTAAAAACAAACCACCCTCCCCCCTTCACGCATTTTCATCAACCAAACCGCTCACGAACCAACAGCATCAGTTTCTTTTTGCCTTTGTAGATTTGTTTTAGGTTGTCAATAAACTGCGTAAACTGGATATGTCCATCATGAGCCATTAAGAAGGTCTCTCGGGCCTTGCTGAGGAACTCTATAAACTCACTATAGTGTCGCGGGCTGATGTGAGTGAGTCGCGAATGAGTTGTATTAATGTAGGCTCCGATCGTAGCATCCAAGAGTTGTCTTAAAGGGGCTTTGTCCAGTGACATGAGCTTACCAGAGTTCCTCCTTCCATGAAGTCCCACCATGCCAGGAGTGGTCAAAGTACACCTACGCAAAATATCTGACAGTACTGTTGCACATTTGACACTTTTGACCACCAGAGGTATTATAGCTGTTAGCTCATTTTTCCCAAGGGAGTGGCTGAGCGCACATGCCCACAAAACGTCATTAATGGCAGGGTGTGTGTCCTGATTGTAACTCAGGTTGAGATGCGTCATGGCCAAAGTGGCCAGCTTGTAGGCCCGCATGGGGTAACCACGGTGCTCCATGTACCGTGCTATAGTAAAAAGCTGCGAGTAGCTCATGCCGGTTGTAGCAGCATCTAGAACAATTTGGTAAGCGGTCTCAAAAGCTATGTGATCCTTTTCACATAAGGTCAGTGCAGAGAGGGCACAGTTTTGAGGATCCTTCATGGCACACTGTAAAGCAAGCGTCCTAGCACTGCTGGCCAGCTTCTCCTGCTGATGGCAGTCCAGATGCAGACGGACAATGGTGCTGTTGGACATCACTGTTGTAGCAACAATACTAGTGGCTTCTGTTGGAGTGAAAAGTGTAAACCAGTTTTGCATGATACTATCCAGTGCATAAACACCTGGGGAGAGAAAGAAAGGATTAGCCATAAGTGACAAAACCTAGCAGATTGCGCTGGTTTTGGCTGGGATAGAGTTAATTTTTTCCGTAGTAGCTAGTACGAGGATGTGTTTGGGATTTGCGCTGAAAACACTGTTGATAACACAGGGATATTTTAGGTATTGCTGAGCAGTGCTCACACAGAGTCAAGGCCTTTTCTGCTTCTCAAAACACCCTGCCAGTGAGCAGGCTGGGGGTGCCCAAGAAACTGGGAGGGGACACAGCTGGGACAGCTGACCCCAACTGACCAAAGGGATATTCCATACCATATGATGTCATGCTCAGCATATAAAGCTGGGGGAGGAAGAAGGAAGGGGAGGATGTTCGGAGTGATGGTGTTTTGCCTTCCCAAATAACCATTATGCGTGATGGAGCCCTGCTTTCCAGGAGATGGCTGAACACCTGCCTGCAGATGGGAAGTAGTGAATGAATTCCTTTCTTATGCTTTGCTTGTACACGTGGCTTTGCTTTACTTATTAAACTGTCTTTATCTGAATCCCAGAGTTTACTCATTTTTACCCTTCTGATTGTGTCCCCCATCCCACTTGGGGGAGAGTGAGCGAGTGGCTGTCTGGTGCTTAGCTGCCACCTGGGGTTAAACCATGGCACAGATACAGATGTTCAGAAAAAGATTACATTTTTAAAGTCTAAGAGGTTGCCAGTACAGGAGACGTGCTTCACCAGAGTGTCTTATTATTGCTAGAGGCAGTTTACACACCTCTGTGAGCCCACCTAAATCACACCAAGAGGTCCTTTTCTCTGTAGGACTCTGATGTTTCCTGCGCACCCCTTCACTCATGTAAAAATTCAGCATAGTCAGACAATACCAGATCTTCATTTAAACGAATAGATTCCTTGTTTTATCAACTTGATTAAGTCTTAAGAGTGTGACATTATAGGTTCTTTATAGGATGCTTCTATTAGAATATGTAAACTAATTTAAAGCAGTATTAAAACGGTGCTGTTCAATGTCTTTGTCGGCGGCATGGACAGTGGGACTGAGTGCACCGTCAGCAAGTTTGCCGACAACACCAAGCTGTATGGTGCGGTTGACACACTGGAGGGAAGAGATGCCATTCAGAGGGACCTTGACAGGCTGGAGAGGTGGGCCTGCGTGAACTGCATGAAGCTCAACAAGGCCAAGCGCAAGGTCCTGCACGTGGGTCGGGGTAATCCCAAACACAAGTACAGGCTGGGTGGAGAGTGGCTCGAGAGTAGCCCTGAGGAGAAGGACTTGGGGGTACTGGTGGATGAGAATCACAGAATCACAGAATGTTAGGAGTTGGAAGGGACCTCTGTGGGTCATTTAGTCCAACCCCCCTGCCGAAGCAGGGTCACCTAGAGCAGGCTGCTCAGGACCTTGTCCAAGCGGGTCTTGAATATCTCCAGAGAGGGAGACTCCACAAGCTCCCTGAGCAGCCTGGTCCAGGGCTCTGTCACCCTCAAAGTGAAGAAGTTCTTCCTCATGTTCAGACAGAACTTCCTGTGCTTCACTTTGTGCCCATTGCCCCTTGTCCTGTCACTGGGCACCACTGAAAAGAGTCTGGCACCATCCTCCTGACACCCACCCTTCAGATATTTATAAACATTTATTAGGTTCCCTCTCAGCCTTCTCTTCTCCAGGCTAAATAAGCCCAGCTCCCTCAGCCTCTCCTCGTAGGAGAGATGCTCCAGTCCCCTCATCATCCACGTAGCCCTCTGCTGGACTCTCTACAGTAGCTCCTAATCTTTCTTGAAGTCGGGAGCCCAGAACTGGACACAGTACTCCAGATGGGGTCTCACTAGGTCACCGTAGAGGGGAAGGAGAACCTCCCTCGACCTGCTGGCCACACTCCTCTTGATGCACCCCAGGATCCCATTGGTCTTCTTGGCAACCAGGACACACTGCTGGCTCACGGTTAACCTGTCGTCCACCAGGATACCCAGGTCCTCCTCCGCAGAGCTGCTCTCCAGCAGGTCAGCCCCGAGCCTGTACTGGTGCATGGGGTTGTTCCTCCCCAGGTGAAGGACCCTGCA